>NW_012103065.1:2806122-2897585 GCF_000951045.1 Mandrillus leucophaeus
ACACACACACACACACAAAATCAAAAGGGAAACAGTTGGTTTATTATACCTAACTGGTGTAGAACAATGGGAAGACTAATACAATTTTAAAAGTCAATGAGTGGAACCAACCTAATCTATACAAAGAAACACTATGACAGGAGTCATCTTTTATTTTAAGGGACAAAACAGATGATTCAATTTTCTGGGAACACAGTGTTTTACTCTGAAAGGCTTCCAGATTCTTCAGTTATTTCATATATGCCAGGCATATCCCCTGCCTATGGGATTATTGTCCAAAATATTAAGAGTTGTCCAAAACATTTCCTTTCCTTTTATCAGTAGGTCTACATTGAGAGAGATTTACCTTGGCAGTATCATGGTGTGGATTATATTCAATTAGGTTTGTTCAGAGGAATTTCCCCATCATTCTGCTATAGTGAAATATATGAAAATCAATCCATGCCCTCTTAATTGTATATTTTACTCTAGGTGCTGGTGCCTGATCTTATGTAGGTTATTTAGCTTTACGTATCTGTCCATATATACATAACTTATATTATCAGGCCAATTTATAACACTATTATACCTTACTAAATTTATGCAATTCTATTGATTTTAAAGAATTTTAGGATCCAGTTTAAAAAAATAAGAACTGTATTCAAAGAAATGAAAATATTATGTAATATTATTTAAGAGAACAGTGAAAATGTGTGAGTTAACCATAGAGGAGAGGACCAAGTTGATAGATCGAAAGGAACAATATAAAACAGGTTAAAAAAATAGTTTTTATCGTAAATTCAGAAAAGCTGGGTAAGGGCCAGCATATGGAAAAATGATTGTATGGACTGCTAAAAGACAGATTGAAACAGAATGCAGGCTGGGTACAAGGACAGCCAGAGAAGTAGGGATCAGCTATAGGTATTAGAGACATCTGTGATAAACTTCTGTTAGACTTATTATTCTTCATTGCAGCCTCTGTCACTCACCAGAAGAGGTTCACCATCAGTTGAGAGCTCATGTTATACCTCTGGGGAGGAAAGGTAGGTAAAGGATACAGGATTGGAAGTCAAGGATCTAAGGTCCTAGCTTTTACTCCCCTAATGACTTTGTGATGCTGCGCACATTTCCAATCTTTTTCTCTCTGTGATTTTTCAAATTTTCTTGATAACGTTAGAATGTTTAGGCTCTTGCCATGTTGAACATTTTGCCATAAGTAAAAATGTTTTCTGTGAATGTGTGTGTGTGCATATTTATCACTGTCAAAATAATCAGTCTCTGAAAATGCAAAAGATTTGGTAGGATTATGTAACACATTCTTAAAATATTAAAACCTGCACACATTAAAGCATCAAGTTAAATAGTTGTTAACCTGTCTCACTAATAATCGCCTGCTTAGATCCAGTCTGTGAGAGGAAAAGGAAGCAATAAATTTGACCTTCACTTACCGCATGTTTTAATTGCACAGTACTCCCAGCGGGTGTGAGGGTCAAGAGTATAGCACCATGGCCTCGGCTGGCCATCGGGATTGCGGCAATAATTATCATCAAAGCCCTTGTCGGGATATCTGCAAACCACACCAAGAAAAGTGTCACGTAAATCTGCCTGGAAACACCACCCACCCTTCAGCTCACAAAATTACTTTCCACTTTGGTTGTCTACACCTAGCTGAGGAAAGAGGACGTTTTCTATGTCTTGCCTTACAAGGACTGCTTATCACTGACTATTGAATCTACTAATTTATATATCCCACTAAGGACAGAGTATAATCCCCTGGCTAGTAAGTTAGGTCCATGTGGTACCTTCCCACTAGCTGAGGTTCCAAATCAAGTCTCTTTGTCCTAGAACCCAGTTAAGGGCAGATTACAAAAACATGACCTCATGTAGAGTGCTCATTAAGAAAACAGGTCCTCTTCCAGGGAAGGCTTAAAGTTCAAACTGAAAGTTCGTTTTCAATAGCGCTGTTACTAATGACAGCTCAGTTTTGGAAATAGAGCCTTTCGAGGTCATGCCCTCACCTTCACCAGATCATGAGACAAACTTCATCACACTACTTTCTCCACACCCCACCTCCCTTCAGATGAACAAAGTCCTGAATTGGTGACTTGATTTTAATTGCTACCATATCCCTTCTGCTCTCACTTAAATGACAAGACAAGCATTTATTTGGAAAATAAGCTGGAGTTTTAATTTCATTTAAAATAACAACAAACAAAAAAGGATAGAGGAAAAGAACAAAGAGAAAACACCTAACATCAATTTCCGAAGAAAGGTGGGGGATGAAGTTTCCTGTGTAATTATTTGTATTTTTATTCTTTATAATCAAAATAAAGGAACTTCTTCCTTTTTTTTTACCTTAAAAGTTTTATGTAAAATATATGGTCAAAAGTAGACATTATTATTATTATTATTATTATTATTTGGCGGAGGTGGGTAATGGCTTAAGCTCAAAACCTACTCCTGGGGGAAAAAGATAGATTTAGCTGCCTAATTTCTCCAAATGCGCTTTTTATATGGGCAATTTCAAAACACACCAGGATAAAGCAACCTGAATGGTTTGCTCTTTTACTCCATTTCTATGAGCACTACTTATTTCATGTTGTTATGCGTGTCGCCTGCAGTACCTGAGTCTCTGAAGATGCAACTCCAGATTTGCCTGCAATTAGTAACAATACCTCTAACCACAGCTAAGGCTTGTCAAAGTGGTCATTACTGAATTGGCCCTGTGGTTTGCTTTGGTTTTGTTTTGTTTCTGCTCTGAGAGAGAAAGAAGCTTCTTTTAGTGTTTCCACTCTACACCCTGCTGATGATTTTGTGTTTAGTACCATGCTGATTTTAGAAACTGACCAGTTGACTATGTAGTCAGTGTTCTCATATATCTCATCAGAAATATTTTTGCCCTTTGACTATTTCCTCCAAATATAATGGCCAGAAATTCTATCAGAAGAACTCCTGAACATTCTGGGAGTTCTAAATGTTATGTTCATGCCCTATCGGGAAAACACAATATAAGGAGAATTTCCACAGCGGTGTGTCATAGAGTGAATAGAAGTTTATAAAAGAATCATTGAAAGCATGATTCATTAATATATTACCTTTCAGGCAAGAATTTGTGCCGGTGTGGTGTCTGATGATCCCAGCGCTGACAAATCTTGCCTGATTCTGTATGATCCATGAGACCTCGATAACTCTCCCCATTGCAGGTCATGCATTCAACTAATAAAATTAAAGTAAGGCATGTTAATTGTTTCTGACAGCAAAATCAAAAATACCACTGTTCCATTTAAAGAACAGCACCTGTTTAGTAAACAGATTTTTTAAAAATCCTACACATCATCCTAACATTTTATTAGGGCCTAATGTCCATAAATAGTGACATAAACTACTCCCTACGGAACACATCATACAGTTTAAGTGGGATTTTTGTAATTAGTGTCACACAGATTTACTATAGGGCCACAATGCTGTCTATCTATTTTTTTCAATAACTGTCTCAAAGGTATCTAGAAAATGGAAATAAAAGACATATCCTTGGAAATTTTTCCTGTGTTGGTCTAAAGTGCAAAGATCTCAGTATCTATTTGTCAGCACAATAGTGTTTCTCTCTCAATTTGCCCTCCAAACACATACACAGTAATTACAAAGGTTAATTGAGTTTGTGTCATACTTTTATGGTTAATGCCACAGTCAGGACCACATAGATTTAAGAGATTGGCATCACATAGAAATCTGGTGCAATTCAAAGAATACGGATCTTTTTAAAAAATAAATCACAGTTCCTTTCTGTTAGCAAACATCCATGTTGAATAGGCTGGGCAGGTTTACATTCCTATCTGGCTTAGGATAGAAGATGACCTGATATTGAACTCCGTGTTTCCACTCTTTGTAAAATGTATAAGCTAATGTAATTAGGTAGGATCTTACAGATAATTTTGTTAGGTTAATTCATTGTTCTTTTCTGGCTGGCCCCTTATGTCACACTGAAAACTGAATCACATCAATTGCTGAAAGTGAGACTTCTCAAACAGACAGGTTGATTTGTAGCACAGCAAGCATCCTGTGGAATAAATCATTGCTTGGCTTTCCTATGAATCAGGCAAACTTCCTTAAACACATCATTTGTATCTTATAATTACTGATAATCTAACTTTAGCTGAAGTGGGAAGAGGCATCAATGTTTAGTTTTATCCAATGGAATCTAGCCTAATGAGTATTTGTAGTAATTTGGGATTATAGTATTAGAATCATCACTTTTGAATCCTTGATTCTTACAATCCAATAGGGACATTAACTATTAACTTTCTGAAACATGAATAACTTGGCTTGATCCATCTACTTTCTTTCATTTATATTAATATATGGGCTAAGAGGTCAACTCAGCTTCCCTTCATTTGATACTGATATTCCCCAGACTACACCCAATAAGCATCTGAACTGTAAATGAGTGAAGTCCATGAGCGTATCAATAAAGGTGCTCAGGTTGGCCAAGGTCATTGCAATGATCAACACAGGTGATGCAATGTTACATTTCAGCTTTCCATTTGAATGGTTAACAGGTTCATTTAGTTCCCTCTCTTTTTTTTTTAAAGAACACAAAGTTTGATACCATCAAGGAAAATGATACAGCATTTATCATTATTTGTTCCTTTGTATTGAATGAAATGTACAATGGAGTACTAGGGTCACATATAAAAGATAAGTATTCATATATACAATTTCTACTCTTGTACTCAGGAAAGAGATTACACCTATTATGCCTTCTTCAGCAAATGCAACTTATGATAGTATATTCCTTTCTAATGAGAGTGAATAGAATTATTTTCTGGTAATCACTACATTGAGCAATATTATAAATTTTTTTCCTTGACTTATACATTTTAATGGTTTTAAGAAAAAATAGCTACATGAATGAAACAGACAGTTCCATAAGACGACCACTTTTCAGTATGAGTGTGGCAGATCAATGCTTGTTCAAGTATGAATGTGCATAAAACCACCTTGAGATCCTGTTAAGAGGCAAGTTCTGAGTCAGTGGGTCTGGGCTGGGGCATTAAGAAGAAGCTCCCAGCGGTTGCTGCCGCTGCTGATACTTGGACCTCACTTTGCTTTGCAATTTTCTAGATAATGGGATCTATTGTAAAAGTTCTAAGTATTTGGCAGTCATAGTCTAGGCAGAGACTAGTCAGTCTAGTCTCTCACAGGAGAGACTAGATTTTACTCGGACCTTGAATAGATGAGAGTTGGATAAATTATAAAGGGACAAAATAACATAAAATCAGAAGCATACTTATGGATTTTGATAGTAAAGTGAAGAGAGAGTTATTATTGCAGTTGTGGACCTAAAAATAAATAAATAAAAGTTATCAAGAATAATGTTACATTTTAGAAAGCAATGAAAGTTATTGTTTGGGTGGGAATTAAAAATGTCATGATTGCATTGAGATATTTAGATATATTATAGTAACATATTATTTGATTGTTTATACCATAATTTTAACATAAAAGGTATCAGCCAGGTGTGGTGGCTCAAGCCTGTAATCCCAGCACTTTGGGAGGCCAAGGTGGGCAGATTGCCTGAGGTCAGGAGTTTGAGACCAGCTTGGGCATGGTGGCACATGCCTGTAGTGCCAGCTACTTGGGAGGCTGAGGCAGAAGGATTGCTTGAATCCAGGAGGTGGAGGCTGCAGTGAGCTGAGATGGCACCACTGCACCACTCCAGCCTGGGCAAAAGAGCAAGACTCTATCTAAAAAAAACAAAAACAAAAACAAAAAACAAACAAACAAACATGAAAGGTATCATCTGATTCTTACAGTGAGGAAAACAAGGCTCACAAAAGTTTTAAGAGACTTACCTAAAACACAAAATGTTAAACCTGAGCCTGGAACACAAATCTTCTGACCCACAGTCTTAGTATTTTTTGCATTATCCCAAACTGCCTTTTTGTTTTACATATTTTAACTTATTTTCTACATATTCTAGCTGGTTATACTTTATGATATACTGATAGTAATAACTTTAGAAAGTTGGTATCCCTAACAGCTTGTCCTCATTGCCCTCTGTTTTTTTGTTTACAACAGTTAACTTGCTCTCCTTTTGCAGTCTCATCTACTGGAACATTGCAGGGAAAGTGCATGGAAATGTAACTAGATTGGATACCTTATCCAAAGTCAATGGCTGAAAAGTTGGCTGTTTTACCATAGAATCAAGTCATCAAGTTAGTCATAAGAATTATCTCAAGAAAGTCAAATTTTTAACTCATATTCACTTTTCAAACTTTGGGAATTCTCAGATTCTTCTAAATTTTCTTAAAATCAAGCAGTTCAGGTGAAACCAAGTCCATGTACTCAAGGAAACAGGTGAACATATAAACTATGTAACAGTTTACATGTAGGAATGCCCTTTGGCTCTTTCTATTGCTGTCAGTGCATTATTTAACTGCTCCAGCAAGTTCTCCTCAAAAAATAAAATAAAATAAAATAAAATAAAAAAAAGAAAGAAAAAGAAAAAAGAGGAAAAAAAAGCTAACTACTGCCCTAGATCACAAAAACTCACAGAGTAATGGTTTCTGTTCATCAGTTCAATATTTTTTCTAAGTACAGCTTTGGACTGAGTAATACTAGAATACTACAAAAACTGTATATAAATTACAAAACACAGAGGATTAATTTAACAGCTTTTTCATCATACTAACCAACTAATCTTTAAAAATGTGTTTCATTTTTCTCAGTCATAAAACAGAAATGATATAAGTATACAGACTAAAACAGTTATTTTGAAAGTATCTGAAACTATTTTGAATTAATGTTTATTTTATTACATTAAAGACAATCTCAGAAAAAATCCACGCAGGTGATTCATTCAACAAAACTAAATGTTTAAAATATAAGCAGTCTCATACATTTACATATATAAATAAAAGTTTTACAAATAAATTATAAGTTGCCATTTAATCTTTATAACTTGCCATTTAATATTTGTTTTAGAAAGTTTTTCTTCACTTAGAGTATCAAATTATACACATAAACTTATGTCAATATTATTTGGGATTTTAAATGTAATGTATTTTTTAAAATAATGATTATGGCTTAATTAAAATATATTGACTTGGTCATTTGACAATCATTAGAAATGACATCTGTTCCAATGACTAATGATTGTTTTATTTTAAGTTTCAAGCAAACGCTAAAGCAAGAAATTGGATTTTACATACCTCAACTTTCTAAAACTTTTGAATCAAGCACTAATTGTTTTTTTTTTGTATAACTCTATAGGGTTCTTTTGGAAAACTATCCAATAAAAGTGTACATATTTATCATGTACAACATGATGTTTTGAAGCATATATACATTGTCAGTGGACAAAATCAAGCTAGTTAACATATATATTACCTTACATAGCATTTTTGTGGTAAGAACATTTAACATCTAGTCTCTTAACATTTTTTAAATATACAATATAATATTATTATCTATAGTCAACATTCACAAAATAGATCTATTGAACTTATTCCTCTTACCTAACTGAAAGGTGGTAAGTGTGATCAAAGAATATTTGTTTTCCTTTGGAATATTTACTATATTTTAAAGTTTTAAATTATAAGAAAATAATATTAATCATTGACTATCAGATACAATCCTTTTAATTTTAAACAAATTTCAGGTGATTATAAGCCAAGTTTTAAGCATGGTTACAAAAATTTCAAAAAAGATATACTGTTCTATATGTCTTTTTCATTTGAACCGTCTAAAGTTTGATAACGGGTGTTTTTCTTGTTTAATTTTAAATATGCAAAATGATTTTATAGTTGCTACCTTAGCCATAATAAAATAACCTTTATAACTTACCATTTAATTTGTATCCATGGATAGAAATGGCCCATCTATTACACAACTTAAGCACTCTGGATTTTGAGGTTTCCCCCTTATATGTATTTTAGAAGAAATTTATATCATGTCCATACCATTTTGTATATTTTATATTATTGATTCTAAAAGTCACTCTTTTTCTCTGCCAATGTTTTGACAATGCTTCTTATTTTGGATCTTTTTCATTAAAATCCTGCTAACACGTTGCTTGTGTTAGCTTGAATTTAAAATACCACAGTTTAACTCATACTCTCTGAAATAAGTTTAACCTACAGGGCAGATGTTGGTTCCCTTCTCCCACAGGAGAGTTATTCCACTATTGTCAGGCCACTAATTATTTCCAGAAAGAACATGTCTGCAACCTTTAGTGCCGTGGTGACCAACAGCATCATATACCATCAATACCAATGAGCATCGCCCTTTTCTAAGGGAGGTGTGATGACTTCAAATTATTAAGATACTAGAGAGTTACATTCTAATGAGATAAGAATAACTGAAAATAGGATTTATTCAAGGACTTCTTTTCTAGCACTTTTAATCTATGTCACCTAGCAGTCCAGTCCTATGTAGGTAAGTATATTTTGATGAATGTTTTTCATATAAACCCAGAGTTGAAAAATCATATTCTCACAAGAACCAGGCAGGTAATGAAAACAGTAAGCTGTTTAAAGTTTGGCCAAGGTACCAGTCTTTGAAAACACTTTTTCAGGTCAAACAACACCCCTTGCCAATGATTTTCAACCTCAGAAAACTGTAATAGGAGAGATTCCCTTAAAAGTAGGGGTGTTTTTTTCTTCCTTGTGCAAGTTTAAGACAAATATTAATTCATTCAGACTTATTCATACAAAACAGACTTGTTCATAACGTGATCATAGAAAAGTTTATTATTTTTAAAAGAAAAGAAAACAATGAAGAGGTTATAGGGAACAGAATATGATATGGAATGGAAAGTAAGAATTTACAAACAGAGATGGAACTGGCTCTAGCACATAAAGGCAAGGATTTCAAATTCACTAACAACAGAAAACAAATCCTTCTCTGTGACAATTAGCTAAGAGTAGCCTTTACTTTTTATGTGATAAATATCAACCTAATATTAAATGAATATTTATGGAGGAAATATTTTTTAAAAATATTTGGTTAATAACAAACAGGTAAGATATCTTAGTATAAAACTTGGACAGCATTCCAGTAGTCCCCCTCCCCAAATACTTCGAAATCCTAATAATTTTCTAACAGAGTTTCATCCATGTTTCACTTAGATTTTTGGAAATTTAGAGTTTTTTGACAGAACTGAAAACCCCAGCTATTCAGTAACCAGATAACTAAGAAAAATGAAACCATATACAATGCTGAAATGGTTACTCTTCCATCTTGTCATTCAGTTTTCCACTGCAAAAGTAAGGACAATGCCCTTTTATGCTGTGAGAAGAGCTGAAAACACAGACATGGATTTAAGGTGCCTGCCTTCAAGACAATTTGGGCTCCATTGCTTTGATCTCTTCAGATCCTATGCTGAATGGTACTCAGTTCCAGTCTGTGTGTCAGATTCTAGGCACATTTTCACCAAAACGTGCATGGGGTCAAGCTTCCAGTGATCCCTTCTTATATTGTATTTTCTTCTGGGTCCATATGCCCTTGTCACACCACTTCAGAATAGTTTTGACAAAATTTCTGTGGAAGCAGGTGCTGGTTGAATAGAATTAGCATTGCTAATGAAAGGCTAAGCTTCATTCAACTCCTTTCAGGTGCCACACAGTAAGTAGATTTTGAGGTATGTGAGCTCAAGACAGTAGGTAAGTAAACCCTCTCTTTCACTTTCCCCAGAGGGATGTCTCAGGCAGTGTTGAAATTCAAACTGATAACTTGCTCTGTTATTTTGCATTAATCTGGTGATAATCCAACAGTTTTAAAAACATTGTGTAAAAATGTTTAAATAATTATTTGTAGTTGCATTTGCATGAACAACATATTTATTATGATTGATTCGTTGCTGTTAACCTTTAATGTGAGTTACAGTTCTACACATAGGGGGAATAGAATGGCCCACATGGCATTCAGGTTTATTTACCTTCTGAACACTGAGGAATGTCACAGACTTCGTAGCGTACCTCTGGATTGCTTGTGAAACACCAGGGTCCCCCTTCTTCCCCTCGAGGATTTCGACAGTAGTTTTCCTGTAGGTCTTTACCCCGATAGCTCGAAGGCAAAAAGCTAGTTTTAAAATGATAATCATTACAGTATAAGAGCATGCAACATTTTTTGGCCTATTAATTTTGCTAATTAGTGGGTATGTTTTTGCTGAAAGTAGAAAAATCCTTTATCTTATATTCCTTCATATATTTTAATTTAAATTCTGTCATTTCCATCTATCCTTAAAACCTTTGAATTTTATTAACATTCATTTAGCTGAATTTTCATATTCACCATCAAGTTAGAACGATTAGCCTCTTAATTTGCTAAGAGTCAAACATTCTAGAACTTAATCGATGTTGTTTGAAACATAATTTCAAAACTCCATTAAAAGATAGCAGGTGATTGAGCAAGGCCACTTAGGAGAGAACTGAGAAAATGCTGCCACTGATTTTGAAATCTTACTATTTCTTGCATTACTTGCAATCATTACTTGTTTATTGTTTTTCTTACAAATAGCCCCCTTTTTTCTGCACAATTGAGAAACAGATTCATGAAGTAACATGAATAAAGAGCCCAGAATCCAATTAAATCTGGGCTGAAACTTCAGCTCACTTTCTTACTGTGAGACCCCAGCAAGTAATTTAGCTTCTCTCAGCCTATTAGCTTACCTGTGCACTGAGTATAACCATAACCTTTAACATCTTACACCTTATATGGTTATTTTGAGAAGTTCCAATGGATGATAGAGTAATTGGCATCTAGCAAATGCTACCTCTCATTAAGCACACTCTACTTTATCTACCCTGTCCTAATAAAGAATTGCTTATTCTCTTCAATAATTTTGATCATTTTGACTGACTGGAGCTTAGTGATCCCAATTTTAGTTTATAATAGTAAGCCATTGGGTGCAGTAACTGCAACACATTATCTTCACTTAAAATTTCTAGTGCCCTACTCTTAGTTTTATTACCAGCATAAAGTATTTTAACACATCAGAAAAGGCCAAGTCTTTTTTACACTTTTGTACTGCTTGTGATATTGGACTCAACAATTAGATATTGCATTTGTCTGCCAGACTTCACACAAAAGATCATAATAAAGAATATACATCGGCAGGTAATACCAGTAAACATTTCTTTGAAATTCCAGTAACATTTTTAATATTCAGTGTGGGTTTTGTTAACAGGCTTTATTTCTACTTTTACTGAGACTTTGAGTTCTAAATGGCCCTAAAAGTAGAGTGAATTTCAAGGATTTTGGTCTCTTAGTAAATACCATTCAAATGCGTTTCCTACCTAATGAAACTTCTAATAAACCATCATTTTTCATGTTGTGACACAAAACAAATACAGGTATTCATCATGTACCAAGCAATATTTTGCAATGAAATTCTTTCATTTTGGCATGAGTGCATTCTAGAGTTAAGTCTTCAACAAATATAAATTATTGGACAAAACAAATAGTGTAAGACACTTATTACTAACTAAACATTTTCAGGGAACCAATTAAACATTATCCACATTATGCAACTTCAATGCATCTAAACAGTTAATAACCTTGCTTCACCAGCATTCTTCATATGGGGAAATAGAAATAAGACACGTTGTCAGACCGTATGACTGACAAAAATTATAATGCAACTAAAATTCAGCATAATTTCACAATTCCTAACAGTAAACTTTTTTAAAAAGTCATTTTTCTTACTTTTAGCTCTATCATTCCAGAATATTTTAATGCATCTTTTGTTTGGGCTATGGCTTACTCATTTTTCTGACAGAATCAAATGTGACTTTTGCTTTATATGTTTTCAAGAAGTCATGCACTAATCATATTTATTTAAGCAAAGTATACTATAGCTCTCTTTCATGGAAAAGTTGATACAGTACAGTGTTGAGAAGTTACTTGTTAATCATAAAACTCATACAGTTGCCCCATATCTATCACCTAAATAGTTATACGACCTTAGTCCTTAGACAGTTTATTTACTCCCTGGGTTCTAATTTGTTCACTTAGATGAGTAATACAAACTATAACTTCCCTTTTTCTATATCATTTTATATATTAATATTATTTAAGAAGCCTAGTAGTTATAGCAAATGTTCAATACACAAATACTCAATATTTATAGTTTGAGAGAGGATTTTAGTCCCCTCTACACATGCACACTGAAATACACAAAGTGATACACCTGTATACCTTTCCAGTGGATTTGAAAAGCCAAAAGAAGCTGTGAAGAAGTAGTGAATTAATCAGTCAACAATTTATTAGGAAAAATACAGGTAGAAAGAAAGAGAGAATAATGTAGAAATCAAAAGTAGACATGGCCAACAGATGAATAAAATTCCCCCATTGGAGTTAATAAAATCAAAATGAAGAGAAAAGATGGGACCCTTTCCACAATTCTGAATCAATCCATATCAAATTACTCTCTAAGACATGAAGGTTAAAGAGCAGTCTGGGTCATCTCTTTTCTTCATTCTATAGTGTATTTTACCTTTTACCTAAATTAACTTTTTTTTTGTTAGTGTCCCAGTGTGTTTCGCCTGATTTTCTTTAGCACCCCATATTTGACCAAGGGATGAAGCCTCGCCGTGCTATTTCACTTATGTGTGTTCATTCAGCAAGTGTTTATGAGAACTCATTACACACAAAACATGTGCCAGTCAGCAGATTCTGTAATAAGCATTTATTCACATATACACTATTTTTGGTTCTCTGTCCTTGCTGTTGGCAAGACTTTAAGAGAGATAAGTGAGGAAATGTTTAAAATTGGGTTATATCCAAATATACTTTGAAATATAAACTAGGTCTTCTAGGTGCTAGACTCCCTTTGTTTTCTTTTAATATTCACTGTGCTCCTTGGAAACTTGATCTATTCCATCATCTGATTCATTAATGAATGCTGGGTGGCCAATGAAGGATACAGATGTAGATATCAGGTCACCTGATTTTCTAGTTAAGCTTCTACACTAATTTCATCATCTATCATCATCTTTCCATTAAGCCACTTGTGAAATATTTCAATTTGGGGGTCAACAATAAATCATTCCTCCAGACAGGAACATATTTTCTTTTTCTATTTTCTGTAAAATTAATCTTTAGTCAACACTTAAAAGTGTTAAAACATCATGCAGCTATTCCAATAAGCTGCTAATTGATGAAAATTATGTGTTTCCCTCAGTGAATGCAAAAAAGGATTTTATTAATATATTGGATCCTCTCAGCTGTAAACATCTATATTACAAGGAAGTGTTCATTGGTAAAATAGCTGATTGGACTGGGAAGCCAGTTCCCAGGGAGATCTATTTCATATTTACTCCTCCAGCGGAGAATCGCAACCATAGAAAACTCAGGGTGAAATAAGACCTCTACTAGGTCAGTCCAGTGCATTCTCCTGGACTAGGGTAAGATTGATTTCAAATGTTATTCCTTTGTTCATGAAAAACTTAGATCCACCTACTTAAATAAAATGTTTTCTTCACTATGCAGGGAGTAACACCATGCAAACTCTCAAGAAAGGACAAAACCAATCATAATTTTTGTTTTTGTAATGTAAGGAAAACACTATGTTTTAGAGGTATTTGGACATAATTGTTAAGTAACTAATTTTGAAAGTCGTTGTTTTCTGTTATTGAAATGTAGTAGAGCTGATCAGCTTGGACACTTACTAGCTAGTGTTAATTAGGCCAAGATCATATGTTTAATCCCAGTGTGGAGCAACAAACTCTTTTTCTTTCTGTGTTGGTCAATTAACTCATCTCTGTTTCCTAATTAGAATCATCTTGCAGAATTATGTCCCCAAAATGGAACAGAATAAAAAGTGGATTCAACAAGGCAGTCATCACCACCATTGCAAAAACAAATCACAGCATGGATCCTACTGATAGGCCAAATGTTTCATGCCCTGAAGTTGTTAAAAGCATAGGTTACAGAGTGATGGTGACTGGGCTTATATTCTGGCCATGTGACTTTCTAGTTGTGCATGACACTGAAAACTTACTAAGTGTTTTTACGCTTCAGTTTTGTCATGTAGCTAAAATAGAACCAATAAAACTACCCACTGTGTGGTTCTTACAACAAGTAAATAAGATTAACGAGGTACGTTGCTCAGCACGGTACACGGTAAAGTAAACCCTCCAAAGCATTACTAACAAGGGGAGAGTTGTTTTAAACTATTTTGGTTTCTGATAAAATTGTATGTGAAATAAGCCTTGACTAATACTCCAGTCAGTATTAGATATCTATGTTTTTCTTCAGTGATGATTAAAACTCTCAGTCTGACGAGCCTAAGTATATTGTGTTTACTCATCTCTAAATAGTATCCATCTGTTGTAATGAACACATTTATCCAATCTGGTCTTTAGGCAATAGGTGAGATGGAAAAGCTGGTCAATCTGAAGCTTGAACTTCTAGCAGTGGTTCTCAAATTTGGCTGCACTTTGGAATCATGGTGGGAGCTTAAAAAATACTGGTGCCTTATTCTTCCCAGATATTCTGATTTAATTGTTCTGTGTTGTCATCTTCTAAGTAAGATTCGTCGAGGGCTTGCAGCAGGTGATTTTAACGTGCAACCAATGTTGGGATCCACCAAGGTTAAAGAACCCTCAGCTTTCAGTAAGGTAAGAATCTCATCTACCTCTCACTTTTCACAGTCAGCCTCTACCCCTGCACAGTGCCATACTTTTTCAAAGACAGAAAGAGGAAGAAGAATCCTTTTAAATGAGGTTTACATTATTATTTCACAAATACTGAGATCTACAAATTGAGGCATTAAGGTAAGATATTGTTTTGGCTACATTTTATTAACATATTAATTAATCATTCACTAAATATCAGTCATGAATTCATATAAACCTTGCTGTAATACAAATCAGGAAGTTGGCTAAATTATTCTAGGATTGTAGAATTATTCTGAAGGACTAATATGAGACTGTTAACATATATAAAAGACAGAGGCTTCATCCTCTTTTCTTCATACTGTTCTTACCTGTGTTCGTGTGGTATCATGGAACTCCAGGGCTGACATTTGATGCCACTCTTAGTGATAGATACTGTTCCCTTGTAGCTGCGTCCTTTACCAATGATGCAGTTTCTAATGTAGTCTATTGAAGAAAGCAGATAAAATTATTGCAACTGTGCAAAACATATGCTGTATTTAAGAAAAAAAAATCCATTCAAACCTGTAAGTAATTAACTCTTGTAAACTATTTCAAATAACATTGAAATTTATTGCCTAAAGCTTCTACTAGTATTTTCAAAATAACACATTTTGAATAATCCAAAACAAACAGATGATTGAGAAGTTTTTATTTTGTGTATATATGCATAGATAACTCCAGAGAGCAGTCTCTGTACTTAACATAGTCTGTATACTCAACTAGCCAAGCAATTCTGATTTGCTCACATATATAGACCATTTTAAGAAAATATTAACAACAAAAATTAAATGATTTTTAAAGCCTATATTGAATTCAAAAAGTTACCTAAGATAATTAATTTGTCCTTCTTAGTAAAATTGTGTCGATTTTTGTTTACGTATGTATATGCATGAGGTAGCTTGCTTATTTTTTTCCATATTTTTGCAAACATTTCCACTGCTAACTGATATGACAACCAAATTGTAATAACCTATATATTCCTACCAAATAATAGTACATGCAGTTGTTAGCAAGCTAGAAGACAGTTTGAAGTAAGAACGGTTTTGTACTAGATCATGAATTATGTTTAGGATTTGTAGTATTATATACATAAAGATTAACTTCTACCATGAATTTATTTTTAATTTTATTTAAACATTTACCCTATTAACTTGAAAACATCTACATATTCTACCATGTTATGTATCCAAATTTAATAGGACACAGTTAACATTCTTTCATTTCATTTACTTGATTCTGCTTTTGAACAAATACCTAGTGAATACAATATCAGACCACCAGAATAGGCAATCAACAAATAATATGGTCTCAATTCCTCCTTTAAATATTTTTCAAGTATATGTTGAAACATAGTCCCAACTCATTTATCCAAAATCTCCATATTTTGTTATTATCAGTAATCATCACTATAATTTAGTTATCCAACATTGTTAAATGCAAAATACTGTAGCAAACCCAAAATTTGCTGTAATATAAAGTGTTTTAAACTAATGAATTAAAGTAGCACTTTCTAAAATGAACATGGAGAATGCCAGTTCTAGGAGATGCTCCTCACCCCTGCTCCAAAAAAAAAAAAAAAAAAAAAAAGGGAGGAAGGAATCTAGATTATGAAAAGTTTTGAAAATGTTTTCCTTAAAGTACCATACTAAAAATAGTCAAGATACTAGTTTCAACTGTCTTAATGGATGAATTGACTACATAAGATATCTCATATATACTAGAGAAATCAGTGAGAAAGACCACTCTGGCAGGAAATTACAACATGTATTTCATTATACTTTATTATGCACTATTTAGGGAGAAGTCAGTTACCTTTGTTTTCATAGAGGTCAAATTCATGGCCAAATTCTTTCTTCACTCCACTTGACATGCTATTGAAGGGGAACCAGAGGCATTGTTTTCTCGCTTTATCAAAAACAAAGGCCCTGAAAAAAATATCAGTGTGAACAGAAGAAATACTACTGTTTATACAGTATTTAAAGAAAGGGCATATGGTTCATCAAGGAGGACAATATAGAAACGAATGCATAATTACATATACCTAATAAAAATATGAGTAAAATGTGAACCTACCATTTTGATAGCCAAGCAAGAAAGAACAAAATTAAGTTTTTGTAGTAGTAGACTTAAATATCAGATTGAATACTCTTTGGAATATTCTCATGTTATTCCAAAAGACTTGTAGAAAAATAACAGTTTTAACATGCAAAATCAATATGTAACACAACTATTTGAACTATTTCTGAAGGCTTTATTTTTGTGAAACTTCACAGAAAGTTGGATGATTTTTATCCGCAGTTGTATAAAATGGTATTATATTTGAGATATTTAAGCTATCTCAATTATATCTGAGATATCAGGAGTAATTTACAAAGTGTATAACTGTAAAAAATATATGCTAAAATGACATTTTCTAAGGTGCATTAGATATATCAATGCCCTAGGAGATTCTCCTAAAAAGCGGGATCTGAAACCAGTGTTTGGAAATTTTTGCATATAATGTAACTTTTTGGTGAATTACAAAACATTGCAGTTTATTAAAAGCTATGAAAATGTTGAGGATAACTATTTAAGCTAATATTTCCTAAATAGGTTTGCTTATATAAGTTTTTCTTTTTCTTTCTTGTGTGTGTGTGTGTGTGTGTGTGTGTGTGTGTGTGTGTGTGACAGAGTCTTGCACTGTCGCCGAGGCTGGAGTGCAGTGGCGTGATCTCCGCTCACTGCGAGCTCCGCCTCCTGGGTTCATGCCGTTCTCCTGTCTCGGTCTCCTGAGTAGCTGAGACTACAGGCACCCACCACCGTGCCGGGCTAATTTTTAGTTTTTGTATTTTTAGTAGAGAGAGGGTTTCACCGTGTTAGCCAGGATGGTCTAGATCTCCTGACCTCGTGATACGCCCGTCTCGGCCTCCCAAAGTGCTAAGCATTTTTAATTTTAATTTAAAGAAAACTAGTAATATTAGAGGATATCTTTTTGATATAACATCTCAAAGAAAGTTATGAAAACTTGCCACCCCTACTATTCCTATAGCTAAGTATTTTTTTTGTCGTTGTTCACTAAAATAATCTATGTATATAACAAAATGATAAATACCCAAAAAAGTGATAAATTTGTTTTTAAGTAATTCTATCTGTAAAGTGGGTAACAAGATTTCCAGTTTGCTGATCTCATTCACTCTTTTCTCTCGTTCCAATGCAATGACAAATTCTTTAAGAAATGTGTTTTTTATATTGTTTTACACCTCCATATAAAGTGGGTGGAAGCCATCAAATTCCATGAGTGGCATCTTCTTTTAGGTTTGACTTTTGGAGTCTTTATCTTAACATCGTTCTAGTTGTAATCTTTTCAACAGCTTCTTTTGTCTATTTCCTGGTTGTTTATGGCAGGAAGGCAATTCCAGTAGCAGTTGCCAGCCATGGCTAAAAGAGGAAAGCTTCTTATCTTATTCTTTTAAGTGAATTCATGAATGAGCTATTTCCTGAAGAGCTTTGAATCAGACATTCTTGGTCATCTTTCCTACCCAGCAAAGAAGAATTTCAATGTCTAGAAAACTAATATTGTTGATATCTTCTCAAGAACAAACAGTATTTAAGAATGTTCCACCTCACACCCATTCACTTCACAGATGGTTTTGCACACTTCTTTGGTATTTTATAAGTGGTTTAGGGTATTTTTCATTGTTTTAAAATAATTCTGTTTTATATAACATGTCTACAAATAAGATCCTTTGGTTCATTAAGACCCTAAGTTCATAGTATCATAGTATGTTAATTCAATTCTGTATAGCTAACATATTTAATAATTCCAAATACATAAGTGTGTGTGTGTGTGTGTGTGTATGAACAAGGAGGATTTTACCATTTCTGGGCCAATAAATCTTGGCTCTAATACATAATATTACCTGTGGTTTTCTGCACAGGTTGCCATAAATTTGGAGACCAAATATAACAACCAAAATATGGTAGGAAAGTATGAAATTTCATATATATGGAATATGTGAGCACTTACTAATTTATTTATTTATTTATTTATTTATTTATTTATTTATTTATTTATTTTTTTTGAGACGGATTCTCGCTCTGTCACCCAGGCTGGAGTGCAGTGGCCCGATCTCAGCTCACTGCAAGCTCCGCCTCCGGGGTTCACGCCATTCTCCTGCCTCAGCCTCCCCAGTAGCTGGGACTACAGGCACCCGCCACTTCGCCCGGCTAGTTTTTTGTATTTTTTAGTAGAGACGGGGTTTCACCGTGTTAGCCAGGATGGTCTCGATCTCCTGACCTCATGATCCGCCCGTCTCGGCCTCCCAAAGTGCTGGGATTACAGGCTTGAGCCACCGCGCCCGGCCACTTACTAATTTATTAATGTCTTCTCTAGTAAAATCATTTTAGTTCCTACTAAATAAAATAAGAGGAAAGTTTTTCTTTCCTAAGTATAAGGTTGACTAATGTGAAAATTGAATGGTAGCAATACTTTCCTTACTTGTAGGTCCAAGAGAGTTTATTTTCAAAGTTAAAAATCAGCAATGAGGTGTCCTCTCCTTCCCTTCACCCTGCTCTTCCAACCCGGAGAGGGGAAAATACAACTGTATCCTCCTCAACTGCTGGAGCATCTCCATGAATCTACACAGCTGAGATGTTGATTGAGAGTAGTTGTCTCTATTTTTAACAATAGCAAGGCTTTTATAGGAAACTCAGGGAATGAAACAGAATTATCATAGGAATATACTTGCAAAGTCAATTCCCACTCCCCTTGCCAGGAACTATCTCCCTGAAATTGGCAGTTTCACTCTAGATATTGAAAGCAGATAGTCTTTCCTCAACCTAAATCTGGTAAAGATCTTTTCTGACCATGCTGTTTCCTCTCAGGCCCATAACATTTACTTCTCTGAAAAAGGCAAGATGAAATTAGGACCGCTTGCCATGACCTTACTAAACCCTGTGGTCACATTACGGGTCACTACCTAAATGTAATTGAGTAGAATTTAATATGTAGAGGATTTTATGCATGACCCTATTTAAAAAAAAAAAGATAAAATAGGGAGTGAAAGACTGAGAAATAAGTGAGGGAAGATAATGAAGAACTAAAAACATGTGTCTTCTTCTGACAGTTTAGGAGACTATTAGAATGAAATTGTCACCCTCTTAGTGCAAAACAAAAAGTTTTATGCTCTGGGATCACTGGCAAAGTAGTAAGGCATCAGTTCCCAACCTTTTTGGCACCAGGGACTGGTTTATTTTTCCAAGGGGGTGGAGTGGGGTGGGGGGGCCAGGGAGCGGGGGATGGTTTTGGGATGAAACTGTTCCACTTCAGATCATCAGGCATTAGATTCTCATAAGGAGCACACGCGCTAGATCCCACACATGTGCAGTTAACAATAGGGTTCAGCTCCTATGAGAATCTAATGCCACAGATACAACAGGAGGTGGAGCTCAGGCAGTAATGCTCACTGGCCCGCAGCTCACTCCCGCTGTGAGGCCTGGTTCTTAACAGGCCACAGACTAGTGGCAGGGGTCGGGAGTTAAGGACCCCTGTAGTAAGGAATTCTTCCCTATGAGGTCACACAGGGACTGTCAAAAGACATGAAACTCTCCATTTAAGTCCCCTCATGCCTCTTTAAACTGCCCCATCAATTTTCACCTGAAACTTTACCATTGCTATCCTCTTCTTTTAAACAGTCTCTGCTGACACCAGTCTCTCTAATTTTTAAACTAATTCTCTCAACACCTTTTATTTAAATCCCTAAAAGCAATGATATAATAAAGTTGAAGTAAATTTTGGCTGCTGCCCAATTTCTGTTCTAAAAATTCCTCCGTTCCTCTTGCAAGGAAAAAAAAAAAGGTTACTCTGAATAGATATTTTAAAATATTAGGGAGATCAGAGCCCATTGAATTTCATTTTAGTTACTCAAATTCAATTGCTCATCAGATGAGAAAAGAAATTCCATAAGCAAAGCCACTGTGGATTTTAGAAGGTAGCAGTTTTTGCACTCTCCCTTACTCAAGCTATGTTTCGATAAACTGAGAGCTAAGTCTTCCTTTGTAGTGAGTTAAATCTAGAATCAAAGTTACTTATGATCAAATCACAATGACTACAACACAAAAGAGACACATTATTATAATACATGCATGCTATATTTGGAAAATTATTCTAAGAACAAAAATGAAGTAACTTACTTGCAAGTGAATGGAAGTCCATTATTCCTAGTACATCTATTAGCACATTGGTCTGCAGTATTCACTTTTTTGGTTTTTATCTTCAGTGCTGGATCTATTTTGATTAGGGTAGTCTTTGCTGATTTTTTGAATTCATGAATTGTATTTCTTCTTTTCTTATGTCCCTCTATTAAATACAAAATGTTTGAAAAAAATAAACATTGGAGAAATGTTTTTAAGGTTCATATATTAAAAAAATCCCAAGAATCATCTACAAGACAGTGATTTTACCTAACAATATACTAGATTTCCAGGGGTTAGGAGCAGAGTGAGGTAGGGAATAATTAAGAGAAAGACAGGAATATTGTAAACACGTAAAAACAAATAACTTGTCATGTAGAGTCACTCATTTACATTCTTTCAAATTAGGGAACTTTTAAAAATCAGGACAGAGTTCACACTAAAGAAATAAATAACATGATATTTTCCAAACATCATGAAAGCAAATATCAGTGCTAGAAGCATATCGTATCATGCTTTATAATTAAACTTTTCATTTCCTTCTACAATTGGTCCTCATGTACATTATAGTATTTAATGAGATAAGCCAACACAAAGATAGGCGAGAAATTTCTCACTAAAAACTGTGCAGTGGACAAATTCTTCTGACCTACTCTTTAAAGTCTTTCATATTATTCATATTTTAGCCCCTCTCTCCTCATTTAATGCATAAATGTTTTCTGTGCTTTTGGACACTATTTCTTGGTATCACTGAACTATTTGTCTTGAGATCAAGCCAAATGCTGTAAATCAAATGTATGTAAAACTTCATCCTTTAATGTAGCAATATCATTTTTCTTCATGAAAATACAAGGCGCCTAGATAGCATGAAGCCTCCTACTGAAAACCTGAAAAACAGAACTAAAACATTCTAAAAGACTTAATCTTATGGATAACTTTAGTGTATCAAAAACTTGTTCTCTGTATTCTCCATTTGCCCAAAATAGCTCCAATCTGTTAGTGATCAGCATCTTCACAATGCAGATCAAAATGTTGAATAGAATGCAACTATTGTGTAATAAGGATAGATGTGCTTGTGCTCCTCTGCCTGTCAATTCTTTTCGAACATGCTTATACTAAAGGCGGTAAGGATACATTCATTTTTCAGTCAAAGAAACCAAGACATAGAAAAAAAATTAATTGACCACTTAGAATATCTCAGATTGGAAACCCAGCAGGCTGGCTTAAAAACCACCACTCTGAACCACTGACCATGCCATCTGTATCTAAGAATTGCTAAGATCGTAATGGAAATATGGCATGTAGCATTTTCCTGAAGATTTGGTTTAGAGCTAGCAGTAGAGAAGAAATGTGGATAGTAGAGCAGGAAATACATTCCTGATCTGTATCTGTGTTGAAATGTGTCAAAAAAGGAGAGTAAAAATTTGTGTGCACGTAATTTGGAAATACACCTAGCAGAGTGAGGTACCAAAAATGCCATCATACTCTAAGTTTGTCAGCAACCACTGGCTCCAGTTGGTTTATGAGATGAGCAGATGCTACTAATTAGTGTCCATCCTAATTTGAAGGCTGCAATAAATTAGAGAAAACATGAGGTCCTCTAAATTTCTGAATCTCTGTAAAACTCCAAAGCAGAGTCTCCAAAAGATAATACTAATTCTGCAATGATGCTTTCATTTTTAATTTTTATTTGCCTTACAGGATAGAATGGCTATGGTACAACAGATACAGTTTATAAGACATTTTAACATGAAAATGAAATTAACCAAAAATTCTGTCAACATGTTATTTATTGAGCATGGACCAAATGCCTTGTATAACACTGGCAATCTTATTGACTTGCCAAATGACTTTAATTACCTAAAATGTTAACACCCCAATTTCTCAATCTAAAATATAAAAGTTATGTTAACTTGATAACCTTAAGTAAATGTTTGAAAATCAATTTGGATTTTTTAAATGTTATAGATATGCAAAGTTTTAGTTTTGTTTTTGAAATTTTATCCTTTAATCTCTGGCATGAAGAAGGAACTGTTATTCTTCCAAGCAAAGAAGGCATAAATCATTTCAAATTTTGGTTTCTGTCACAGAACCATGTTAATAGGAGATAAGTTTTTCCATTAAGAGTTTCTCTTTCCTTTGACCTTATTACCCTATTTCTAAGGTGCTTTGAAATGCTTCATAGCATAATAGTTATATAATTTCCTGTATAAATTTGAATGTTTCTTAGAAATAAATGATAGTTAATGGATGAAAAAAAATCTATGAAACAACTGTTCACCAAAATAGAAGAGTTTTGTACACATATTTCTCAAATATGTGTATAATTATATTAACTAAAAATATAAAATTGAGGTTGGCCTGATGTATTTAGTATACACGTCTAAGTGTGAGGGAAAAGCATAAAAATCAAAAAGTCTAAGACAAACATTAAATTGTAATATATTTTAACGTATCAAATGAAACAAAATCTCTGGTCAATGTTCTGGTTTCTTTTCCCAATGCCATGCAAAATGAAGGCAAGCCATGAAGAAGATTCTGGAGAGCGGAGGTCTCCATGGAATTGTTGATTGTATTTAATTCTGAATCTCCTCAGTTGTCCTACTGAAATGTGTTTATGTTTTGTTGTACCTCATAAAAACAGTCTACCCTTGCTTGCTGACAAATTTTCCAATCACTACCTTTCATCTAAAGATCAAAAAGCATTTTGAAAAACAAATAAATCTATTATTTCCCTTTACTAGATAATAAATAGAAGTGAAAAACTTGTCTGGGGCTACAAAGCTATCAGGGGCAATCAGAACCAGACACCAGAATTCTTTTCTCACTATTTTGTTCTCATGACATAGAAACTTTCCCTTTTAATTAAGTCATTTATACTAAGCCAGTAACTAAGTACTAAAAAATATGAAGTTGGAGCTAATTGTACATCATGTAATCCACACATCTATAAAATTAATTCCTTATTCAATAAAAGAAAAATTCAAAACAGAAGTCATTCAAAAACAGCATCTGAAAATAAAATTCCTTTGCTGAAAATAGTTTCAACTTTCTCTTCCATATGTATTAACAACTGATGCTTGTTTTACTGAAAACAGTTAAAAGCCAAGCTTAATTTGGGAAGAAACTCAAAAATATCTTTGGATCAGATTTGTCCCTACTATTTTTTGTGCGTGACTGTTAGCTGAAGTGTATAAACAAAATATTGAAATGAAATCAAAGGGTGAGAGATCACTACAAATTTGTCATGCTTTCCTGTGCTTTAAATTACAACTCCTTTTTCCTCTTCTCCCAGTATGGTAAAACATTCTGGAAGCTATATTTCCTGAAGAACCTAAAGTCCCTGTCTTAGAGCTGAAATCATTAGGATCCTAGTGAAAACCTACACACAGAAAGTAGGGTCAAATGTATCAAGGTGCTTGAAGAAAGACACATTTCTCCCTCTAGTCCCAGCACCTCACACTCATTTCTCTCAGTACCTCATATATTTTCTTCTCTGTGTGGACTAACCATTTACTTCAAAGGAAAATCATGCAAGGAAAGGATTTGCAGGGTGTGGAAAGAAGCAGGAATCTGGCTCCACATATTCTGAGAAACCTATCCACATGATTAGTGATTAACAGTTTGAAGTGGCAAGATGTTAAGATGAAAGTACACAAATAATTAATGGAAGGGAATGGTTGGGACTGGAGATTGTAAACTCTCCAAAGCCAAGAATTTCAAATAGAAATCTAAATTTTCGTTATTATCTAAGACATGGATTTTTGCAAATTGGCAGTCATCTCCCCTTATTTAGAGAAGGCAACAATATCACAAATAAAGATACCAAGAAGACAGAGACTGTGTCAGATGTAAATCAAATGCTGGTATTTGAGAAGCTGCACCATCATCTCTTCCAAGGGGATTTACAAAATGAAGTGATGTCCAGTGTGATTTGAGGGGCCTCCCTAGGTATTTTCTTCCTTCTCCTTCTTTCCAGTTCTTATTTAAGGCTTCATTCTTCTAGAAGCCTAATCCTGGCCTCCACCTTCACAGTCTGTTTGTGCCTACAACTTTCCTTCCACACAGGAACTGAAGCAACCACACTGAAGAACAACTTCAATCAAGTATCTTTTCAACAAAAAACTTTCAGCTGCTCCCATGATGTTCATTGTAAAGACCACATGGTTGAGCATGACATTCAGTCCTATCCATTCTACCTCATCTTACTTTTCCACTCACAGACAATATTCCGCATCACATGCCCAGTACTTCTGTCTCAAATGCTTGCCTTCAGTTGCTGTGTGGGGTCCTTCCTGGGACATTCCTTATACTTATGAACCTCTGTACTTTGGCCCACTTGTGTTCCTGCGCTAAGGTACTGACTATTCTACCATCTATCTTTTCATATGGACTTTAGTACCATATGACCCCTTAACCTGGTTTGATTCTCTATGCTAGAAATGAACTCTCAACCATAGTACAAAGTATTTCTAACCGGGGTTTTTTTTTTTTTTAATATATCACTTAGTTAAATGATTTTTTAAAATTAAGTTTCAGTTGATTTCGCTGCTGCTGGCTTCAATATAAATGAAAAAAGAAAAAAAAACACGACATAGTTCATTCACATAGATTTGGGTAGGAACCTCAGCTCTGTCCCTTAACTCACAAAGAAATAAGATAACTGAGGTCTTTGAACCTCAGTTTCCTCAGGCAAAATGAGTCCAATAGTGCCAATCTTATTAGAATTAAGTAAGATATACTTTACTACTTGGTTCATACCGGTTGCTCAACAAATTTAAGTTCCTTTCTCATTTGTTCATCTTTACATCCCCCACATACTCTTGAACATTAGGTGTTCATTTAATGCTTATTTTATTACAGAGGATTGGATATTTGTTTCCCATGTAGGTGGGAGTGAATAGAGGGTAATTCTAAATAGGCTAACTCCTACAAAGATGGCTTGGGCCCTTTATATTGAATATTTCTTAAGAAGCTTTTTAAAAAAGTATCTCTATAATGTATTCTGTTGATAACTGGTTGTCAACTTACAGTATATACTTCCTTCCTAACAATGTGTTATTTTATAATATGTACAAATATAAATTCATAGAATAAATAATTATAATCAAAGCTAGTAACAACAACAAAAGAAACCTCTAAATAGTCAATACTAAATGACATTTAAAAAAGAACAAACTTTTATGTGTTTAAGAGGCTACCCATGTTTTTTATTTTAAAGGTTATTTAAAAAACTATCAAAATAAACTGGCCACCTAAACAAAAGGTGGACCCTCCTTTGATGACAGTTTTAGAATTATCCACTTCAGGAATTATTCACAGCATATTTGTAATTCCCAACTGGACTCTCCTTGCCTGCCAGCACTCTTGGGCTGCATTCTGCCTGTACTCAGGAAACACAGTCATTTCTACATTAGGCAAGTGAAATATAATTATAAATGTATGTCTCCTGCCAAAAGTTCATAATGCATGCCAAAAACAAATAGAAACTGCCTATGGTTGATCTACTGTTTGGGTTTTCCACAGTGTGTTCCCCTTACATTCGCACAGATGAATTCAGGTAACCAGATTCTACTTCAGAACAGTGACATTTTAATCTTGAAAAATGAAAACCCTCAAAATATTAGTCATTATTTCAATTTAAGCTCAAAATCCCCTAAACCAGCAGTTGTCTGTGAAACTTTTTTTTTTTTTCTTCTTCTTCATCTTGAGATGGATTCTCTCTGTTGCCCAGGCTGGAGTGCATGGCACAATCTTGGCTCACTGCAACCTCCACCTCCCAGGTTCAAGCAATTCTCCTGCCTCAGTCTCCTGAGTAGCTGGAATTACAGGCGCCCGCTACCACGCCTGGCTAATTTTTTGTATTTTTAGTAGAGACAGGGTTTCACCGTGTTAGCCAGGATGGTCTTGATCTCCTGACCTCATGATCCGCTCGCCTCAGCCTCCCAAAGTGCTAGGATTATAGGTGTGAGCCACCGCACCCGATCCTGTGAAGCAATTTTAACATGACACATCTCAAGCATGATAACCTGCTTGATTTGAACTCACTTCTTTTTAACTTCTTCAGAAATCTTACCTAAATGCTTTCAAAGTGACCCTTCCAAACAGCGTCATTTTCCAAAAGGGCCACTTCACAAAATAAAAGAAAACCAGGTGGGTTGAATGATTTTCCTTTTCGTTTAGCAAACTCTTGAGGTTTTTAACCTTTGTACCATATCAAAAACTAGATCTGACGCCTGATAAATTTCATATTTAACATCTCAAAAGATACAGCCAGTTTCCTTTTTTATATTGTAAAAAGGCCATGTCTCCATCTGGGCATTTGTTCCACTCTTTTATTCCCCTGTGCCCACCCTTGATACTCACTGCCTTCTCCTGTTGGCACTTCAGCCTCTACAATGATAATACAACAAAATACAGATGTTTCCTCTTGCCCTGATAACAAGAGAAACTTCCCAAAGCAGCAAATGAGTTCTCTAAACCTCCAGGCAATATGAACTTTCAAGCGACTCCTCCCCAATCGGCAAACCCAAGGGAGAAAGTGGGAGACAGAGAGGGGCAATTCTGCAGCTTTAATCAAAGTCTTCATGCACTGCAGTTTCCAAAGGGCAGACATCCACACCCAGAAAGGATAAGATCTTCAAAAAGAGGCTTTCTCTTTCATTTTTATGATATGCAAATAATCAGTTTATTCTGCCTCCTGAAAATGAAAACCTGTACAAAGTTGTAATTTGGCTCCAAATGTTGACTAGGTGATGTGGAATAGTGGATTATTATGAAAAAATTTTCTCTGGAAAAAGATGACTTCCTGCTGGACTGACCATCACTCTGGCCTCTTCAGACCAGACCCTCTCTTTAGCTTTAAACTACTCCAAAGCAGCCAAGTTCAGCCAGTATTAGCACTTCCTCCCTATCCCATAATCCACAACTATTAGGCTAAGTGGGACAGGGCTTGGGTTGGGGGTGGAGGGGAGTTGAGGGAAAGTTAATTATCATTTTAAATGCTATTCAAACAAACAAAAAAAGAATGTCAAAAGCAAGCATAATGAGAGCTTTTAGAAACCTATACTACATACTGAGTTCAGAAAGGATGCTGGGAATAGGATAAAAAGAGGGTGTTAAAAGGAATAGGGAAGGTTAGCAGGAGACTTAAATACTAATAATAATAAAGAGGAAGAAGGAAACTAACCTGCATAGGGGATGGCGATGGGGAGCAGGAGGAGATGCAGGAGGACATGCTGCAGCAGCAGGGCTGGCAGGAGTTTGGTCACCCACATGGTGCTGCTGGACGGGCTGGCGGATCCCTCTGGAGGAGATGCCTGGGTGAAAGAATCCTGTTCGGAGTCAGTGCCTAAAAGAGCCCGTCGGCTCTGAGCTGCTTTTTATTGCGATGAGCTAAGTTTGTTGTGTGATTAACTGGAAAGATCTAGGTCTGAACTCCCTCTTACGGTAAGAAACTGTTTAACAACAGCCCTTTACTCTCTTCCAGCCCCCTCCTTTCCTCACTCGCCCCCCCACTTCAACACCACCAAACAGATCCCTGCACTCCCCCATTCCCCGCCTCCCCCCAACCCCACGCTTAGGAAAGAAACTTACAAAGAAAAGGTCACCTGGCCTGAGGCCAGCTTCAATTTGGAAGCTGGAGCTCCAGATCCCAGTGGCTCCTATCCGAGTAAGGCAGGGAGGAGCAAGGCTGAGCCCAATAGCTAAATCAAGGCACAGGCAGAGGACCATTCGCTCAATTTAAACAGGAAAATACATGTGTTTATATATCTATTTGGGAAAAGAGGAAGGGGAAGCAGCATAAGAAGAAAGCGAAGAGCTGTCTTTCAGCCAAATGTGCCCCAGCTCCTAATCTGTCTAGTTTTCCTGCTAGAGCAATTGAGGGATTCAAAACACTGACACAGGTTCTCTAGGGGTTAAGAGACCTGGGAGAGGAGGGAGAGCGGCCAGGGAGGAGAGCCCAGGCAAGTCCAGCCCAGGTAGAAAGAGGTTAGGTAAGAAAAGGGTGTGGTATTGTGGGGCCAAAATAAGCAAGCAAAACAAAAGCACGCAGATTGTCAGATGAAAAATGTACCCCTGCCCCATGGGCTCAGAGAAAGCAGTTTTTTTGTTTTTGTTTTTGTTTTCCCCCCACAAATTGTGCTAAACTCACGAAATACCACACATTTTCCCAAAGTATACAAAATAAACTTGTCTGATCTGACTTTTTAAGAGAAAGTCCAAGAAACAGTCATTGTCCACAGCCTGTCCCTGACAGGTAAATATGCCATGTGTCCTTGTACAGGCACACACGTGCACACAACACATATTCACACATGTTGGTGTGTACATACGTATGCACTGGCTAGGACTGACTTTCACCGGAAATCCCTCAAGCTGTTTGAATTCATGAGTGTTGACTATGCCTCTCTTTTCCAGCTTCATCTGCCTGTACACGACAGCCAGCTTCCCAAAGTGTAAGTGGAAGGATGAGGCACTTGTATGGGGATAGAGGGACTGCTAGGTATCAAATCTTTGTAAGGTCATTGCACAGACCGCTCACTTGATTCAGAGATTTTTGTCTTTGCACCCAGAGGTGGATGCTCTGGTAACTTTAAGCCAGAGCCTGCTTTATTTCTAATGGATGCTGAGGGAGAGTTGCCCCTGTGTCTCTCTGAGATGGGTATTATTAGAGAACAGTGCCCCTGTCCACAGAGGACGAGAAAGCAGGCCGAATGTGGGAATGACTAGAGCGGTGTGTAGCTGTACAGAAGTAATTGTGGGGCTGAATTAAACTCATCCACAGAACAGCCTTCCCTCCACATACCACCTTCATTTGTCCTCCAGCTCCCCTACCCCAACTTTCAGGGAAAAGCGACCTGCCTGATAAGTCCCTGAGGTTGTGGGATATCTGGAGAAGCTAGGGATTAAGCAAATTCCTTTTGAAGGATCTATTTTATATGACCCATTTCTATTGCTAATCCTTCTCTTTTATCATTTTCTCCTTACTTAAAATTCATTTGTCAGCCTCTCTCTGGTGTCCCCAGGATCCATTTTACTTTCTTTTTACTGTTCATTAGACCTTTTGGGAAATCTCAGTTCAATGTATTGCCTGACCATGACCCTGAATTGCTCCACTGCATCTCTTGTGCTCTATTAAGGTGTAGGGGCTCAGAAAAATGATACCCCAAGTGCAGACCTCAGAAGCAGCTCTCTCTGACCTTCTCTTGCCCTCCAGTCTCCGGCCCTTCATTCTCCCCAAAGGCGAGCCGTAGAAACTAGAATCCCTCTTTCCCAAGGTGGCTCCTAGAAACCAGAACCCTTTTTCCCAAACCAGCCATAAAACCTAAACATATCACTCTAACACCTCAACTTTCTGTGTGAAATCTGGCCATAAAGACATTATCTGACCTACCTTGTTTGATCGTAGCTCATAAGACCCCATTCCAGAGAAGGTCTTGCCCCATAGTCAGAAGGAATGAGTGCTGCACAGATATACCAGGAAGAATCTCACCTTGCCAGGCATCCCCACTCAGTTTGTTAGCATGAGATCATATTCCCTTTGTCCAGTTGTATTTCTCCACACCTGCCCACACTTTGTTGAACCTAAGCATAAAAATGGACAATTTCTTTTGTAACTTTGGGTCTTTGTTCTAAAGGCTCTCGTGTTGTATAAAATTATGATCAAATAAATGTATATGCGTTTTTCTCCTATTGATCTGCCCCTTGTCAGCAATTTTTTTACAAAACTTCAGTGAGCAATGGAAAAGTTTTCCCTTGGCCCAACAAGGGATTAAGGCTGTTTTTAAAAGAAGCTAGATTTTTCTGTAAGTAAATTCCTGTAGGTAAGGAAAGAAAACGAACAGTGTTTCTACTTATTTTTTTCTCTCAGAAAAAACTAGAGTCAGGGTTGTAAATTATTGTTATAAGTTAGGAGCAAAATCCATCCAGGATAAAGGGTTCAGGACATTAGAAAACTGAATAAACTTATTTATTAGGTCACACGTTTTCAGGACTTTTTTTACTGTCATATTAAATACGGTAAATACAACTAAAAACCTATATAATTTATTTGTATTTCTTTTTGACAAAAATTATTTGGTCTTTCTTTACTGAAATTGTTGCTGATATGCACTGAGCTCTTAATGTATGCTAAGCATTATATTACATACCATTGAAAATTATTTAATTCTTACAACAAGTTTAAGATTATTAAAATTCTCATTTTATAGTTGAGGAAACATAGGTAAGTTATTTTTATTCTTAAATAACTTGCGTTTAAGATCCCGAAGTAATATTCAAGTGTGAGATTCAGATTAGTCATACTCCATAGGATGGTGTACATTTTCTTTAACCCCAGGAGGAGAAGAATCACATGTTCCAGAATATAATCACCAAAATAAGTCTAAGACTGGATATATAGGAGGTGCTCCATAATAATTTATAAAATAAATCAATACACAATTTTAAATCTCGTAAAACTATAAAGAAATATTCAAATGAAATTCTAATTATGCTATTAGTTTAGTCTGTTTTGATAACACATTCTCTTTGTTCTTTCTACATCATACACTGTTGTTTTCCCATCATCTACTGATTGCCTTACATAGTCATACATCATTTTATTGCTCTTCACTTTATTGTACTTCACAGATAACGTGTTTTTTACAAATTGAAGTTTTGTGGTGTCCTCGAATTGAGCAAGTCTGTTGGTGCCGTTTTTCCCACAGCGTGTGCTCACTTTGTGTCTCTGTGTCACATTTTGGTAATTCTTGCAATATTTCAAGTAGTTCATTATTATTTTACATGATGATCTGTGATCAGTGATCTTTGATGTTACTGCTATAATTGTTTTGGGCACCACAAACCACAACCCAAACTTGATCCATTAATGTGTGTATTCTGACTACTCCACTGACCAGCTGTTCACCCATCTCTCTCCCACCCCTCAGGCCTCTCTATTTCCTAAAACACAACATTATTGAAATTAGGCCAACTGATAGCCCTGCAATGACCTCTAAGTGTTCAAGTGAAATGAAGAGTTACATGTCTCTTCCTTGAAATCAAAAGGTAGAAATAATTAAGCTTCTGGGGAAAGGCATGCCGAAAGATGAGTTAGGTCAAAAGCCAGTCCTCTTGCACCAAACAGTTACCCGAGTTGCGGATGCAAAAGAAAAGTTTTTGAAGTAAGTTAGAAGTGCTATTCCAGTGAACACACAAATGATAAGAGAGCAGAGCAGTCTTATTGCTGATATGCAGATAATTTAAGCAGTCTAGATAGAAGATCAAACCAGCTGCAATATTCCCTTAAGCCTTAGGCCAAAGCCACAGCAACACTCTGAACATCAAGCAAGGCTCTCCATCAGCGAAAAGATTACCACTCACTGAAGGCTCATACGATCGTTAGCATTTTTTAACAATAAAGCATTTTTAAGTTAAGGTATAGACATTTTTAAACATAATGCTATTGCACACTTAATAGTCTGCTGTGTAACTTTTATATGCACTGGGAAACAAAAAAAAATTCATGTGACTTGCTTTATTGCGATTTTTGCTTGATCACAATGGTCGGAAGCGAAACGAGCAGTATCTCCAAGGTAAGCCGGTACTTCTTAAGTGTTAAACAGTTTGTATAAATCCCCAAAAAATTGTGTCTGAAAAGTTTTTGATAAAATAAAATAACTTGTAAAGAGATTACTTTAAATATTGCAATTTATGTAAATACTGAAATGCTAGATGGATACTCATTACCCTGTAATACCATTTTAAATCTGTCCTATGATTGAGGTTTCTAGTATCATGGATACTAGATGGATTTAATGGAAAAGCCTCTATTACTGAGCTTTTTAAAAGGCTGCTGCTTTAACACAGTATCTTTCTTTGTCTTAAGCTCATGTTTCTCCACAAGTGATGCTTATAAGTTCGTTCGTACGTGGGGAATAAACTGACATGACCTTATGATCTACAGATTACTAATGAGTTTTGTATTCTTGAACTGGTTATTTTGTTTACTAAACGCCTGTGATTACTAATGCGTTTTGTGTTCTTGAACTGTCATTTTGTTTATTAAATGCCTGTCACATGCCAGGTGCCATTCTGTTTCTGCTACCACTTGGACAGGCTCAGCTTAGTCATAGGCCTGCTTTCAAATCCCAGTTGAGTCACTTACTAAAACAATTACAAATTGAGGGAGCTAATTTATTGCCCTAATACCTCAGTTTCCCTATCACCAAAATGGGACCCTATGTGTCAGGTGCTGTACTAAACACTTCATACATATTATCTCACTTGCCCTTACACCTTGCCTCAGAAAAAAAAAAAAAAAAGGTATGTGCATCTAAGAGGTATATCTTATTATTGTCATTGACTTACAGGTAATGAAATCAACATTTAGAGATGGTGACTTGGTTTAGGTTAAATTGTTAATGAAATGTGATTTGAAGACACCAGCTATCCAGGTATCAAATCACTGCTATCAAACACTATGCCACATTGAAAGAGATCCAGATTATGAAATTTCCAGCATTGCTTCTATCTTTAAAATTAGATTATCCTACTTATCTGAATTCTTTAGTGGCCACTATACTTCTATACAATTCTTACCTTCCAAACCTATGAAGGAAGCATTTGTGTAACCTTTGGTATTGCTTACTTTTCCTATACGACCATATCTTCTCATTCTTTTCCTGTTTGTTGATTCCACCCTCTAACTGGTCATTTTTTTATCTTTAGACTTCACCACTGAATATGTTGACTACCTTTAGTGTAGGAAATATTACAAAATTCACTACAATTTGAATCAGACAAAAACTACTTTAAACATGAAACAGAAACTAAAATCTATATGACACAAGCAAGCATGATGACATATCTATTTGCAAAATTATTGAAGAGTGGGTACAACATTCATGCAGACACCTAGACCTGTGATGTCTAATATGGTAGCTATAAGCCACATGTTCCTATATATATTCAAAATTAAATTAATTAAAACAAAACCTCCTCTGTTGTGTTCAGTAATCACATATGTGTGGTTGGTGGCTCCCACAGTAGGTAATGCAGATACAGAATATGTCCATCATCGCAGAAAGCTATGTTAGATAATGTTGATCTAGTCTAAGATGATTGGTGTAAATGTTGTCTAAATGTGATTATGGGAAAAGCAAGATAATGACTATTAAAGGTGTAATTTTAAAAGATACTAAAAAGTTATCTGTATGTTGGTGGCACTTGAGTTTGAAATCCCCCTTTCTTTCTACCAGTAGTTTGCATAGTATATTATGAACCAGGATAACAGGATTTTGATTAGTTTGTCTTTTGAATACAAGGTAACAATGACTGAAGATAGCTCCTTGTTCGGAGAGTATGCCAAGCACTTACCACAGACACAAGTCCAGAGAAAATGGTTAAAGAAAAGTGTTTTAAAATAGTTATGTCTAACAAAACACCTGTCTGCTAAGGAATGTGATGCAATCTATAGAGTCAAGTATAGAGTCTCTGGGAATTTGGTGAGTCTTTGTCCGTTACATAATAAAAATGACCTAATTGAAAGCAACTTAGAGGACTTCAGTACACATTATAATTATAGACTTAATGTAAAGGTTTTATTTTTATTAATTCATCATTGATTAACCACTAAAAAGACTCTAATGGTTACTCAGTCAAATCATAGTCTCAACCACTCACGCATGACTTTGCCACACTCCCAGGAAATCTGTTGCAGAATTTGTGGTGAGACCGCAAAGCAACATCCAGGAAAATGACAGTAACAGTTAAAGTACATCATCACAGGGTAGGAATTGTCATGTATGTAAAAATAGCAGGGTTATTTTTTTTCCTCTAGAAATATGCCATATATACTTAAACAGCATTTTTATATTGTTCACTATGACTATAAAACAATAGCAGGGTACATATTAAAAGAAATTCTTCTCAAACAGAAAAGACTGTCATGACTTGAGCTGTGTTTTGCCTTTTGGGAGTAAAGAGAGGATAGGCGTTGAGAACACCAGGAAATCTGAGCTAAAACTAAACTCTGATGCTGCATTTTCAGTTTTCTTTTCTGAGCCACGAGGGGCCATTTTCTGAATCCAGGGGGCCTAGTTAACTAACACTCATCACCTTGTGCTTAGAGGCCAGCTTTTATGTATTTCCAGGTGTTGGCTGCTTTGTTAAATCTGGAGTGCCCCCAAACTTATAAAGCCTAAGCACTCCACACCTGGTATGTTCGATGCTGGCATATTAGTAAAATGCATGAATTGGAGGAATCTATTTCTTTTTTCCCAGTTTAGAATCCAACCATGATAAAATCATTAGTGTAAGAAAATGGGAATATTCACAATAAAGTACTTTTCAAAGCAACTGTTTAATCCATTTATTTTGCATCTTAAAAGCCATGTAATAAAATTGAGGTTTCCCTTTTACTATATGTACATGTTCCATGTTTATTGTGGTCCTGGGGATATCTGAGGGCAATTCCACTTACCAGATGGCACTCAATACCAGGAATTACATTTCAAACCTGGGAGAAAAAGGCTCCACCTGGTGGAGCACTGCTTTTTTGTGTGTACAGGGCCGAGGGTTGGGGGGCAGTGTTTGTTTCTTTATATTATACTATTCTGTACACCAGTCATCTGGTGCATTGGCCCTTCTTAGGAATTACTTACAGAGTTATTTAGCTAACGCTATGATAGCATGGCCCCGTATGATACATTAATCTTGCAACATTTTTTAAATGACTGAATTTATATCTAGTTTATGCTTAATAAGATAGTATGCTTTAAGTTTTTTAAGAAGCTTCTACTTAAATTCCTAAACTATGAGCCTGGGAATCCTCATTCTAAATGGGAGCGTTCTTGGCAGACTTCTTACCATTTTCAAGTTTGTGAGGATTTGCAGTTACTGGACTCCTGGAGACTTGATAGAGCTAAGGGACTATCAAATCCACCAGAAACATTGCTTTTTCTAGCCATGGAACAAAGCATGCGAGGAGGCAAATTCATAGTTCCTGACATTTTCTATATTCCTTATTTAATCTTGTTTTAATTATATGTTTTTACAACTCATGATAATGAATATAGCAAAAGTATGGAAAACGGTAAGTGTAAAGGACAGATGAAGTATATTGCCCAATGCTTTAATCTAGTCCTGAATGAAGGGACTAGAAGGGAGAAACACCTCTAGAATGAGCCCAGTGTCCTCATGCTGCAACTCCAAAACAGAATTATGCCTTGCATACTGAATAAGTGATGACATTTAGCAGAACACCCACTATGGAGAGCACCAGATTATAGCTATCCTTAAACTGCTTGTTTGCTTTGCCCTGATAAAAGAAAAAATGTTCATAGAGTTTTCTAAGTCTCTTTTGTGTGGTTAGTTTGTTTGCTTGTTTTATGTGAATAAGAAAGATTACATATGGCCTTCTCTTTTAAGAGTTAAGTAAGAGAATTCTCTTTTTCAGCTGTCTCTGTCCAGCCTCAAAATGATGTATTTATCCTAGGATTTCTCACATTTAAAGGTGCACTAATATTTTTCTATAGTTTTTTCTGTCATTTTCCTAAGAGACAATCTTTTACCTCTCCAAAGTGCTAGTACAGCTTATGGTTATTTAGCCATTGTCCCAAATATTACTTATCAGAAAAAAACTTTGTGTCCTGTTTAATTTTTAATTCAGGATTTCTGTACAATATATAGCTTGAATACCCTACCAATTAACATTTCTTGTTAGGGATTTATTTATGTTCTTCCTAACGTACACAATGAGATAGCACAGTGTGGACCAGCTGGTTGAAGTCTTAATTATACCACTTACTAACTGAGAAAACCTGGACAAATTATTTTACTGTATTCACTTGCAAAATGATTATAATAAGAGTTGTAGCAGTTATTTACACTTACATGTCTTACATGTGAATTATAGTGATGATTAGAGAATAAACATGCAAAACACAGATGACATATTTAGTAACACAATACAATTTTATTACTAGTCTTATTAATACTGAAACACTTAAGATAGTCCTTGAGTCATTTAATATCTCAAACAGAAAATACCTAAATTAAAATGCAGAGTGAAGGCATGATCTTGGCATAATGATATTAGGAAATGCCTTAGTGTTTAACAATTATTTAATCCAAAGTATCTGCTAATATTTTACAATAAGTTTTAAGTGAAATTAAACATGAATTTAACTTTGCTGCATGCATCCACACGTTAACTAATGCAGGGAAGCAGAAGAAGCCACAGAATTCCATGTTACAAAATATTGCTAGTAAAAAACTATATTTAAGTTAAATAATTTGGTATTTTAAAATGTAAGAAGTTTTGAGCATACTTAACTTTGCATTGGCATCATTTCTTGATAAATGTCATTAAAATAATTTTCTTGAAGTTCCGTAAGGGGTATATAGCACCCAGGAACTAAGCATTTGTGTTTTGTACCATTAAATCAGTAAAAAGAGAATAAATACCATCATGCCCTATCCAAAAAATTCCTATTGACTCAGCTTCTCATTTTTATTAATAAAATGTTAACTGAATTTGCCTATTTCAAAAGAACTCAAGCTAGCCACTCATTCTATTAATAGAGTACATGATTGACTATATATTGTCCACCTTCTGAGTTAGAGCCTATGGCAGTGTCTGGCATATCTTAGTGACTACCAAAAGCTATTTAGCTGTCACTAAGTAGGCTTTAATTGTTTTCACCTAATATATTCAAAGTATTTGATATTCTCATTCAAACAACATTGCAAGGCTGATGCAGTGACTCATATGTGTAATCCCAGTATTTTGAGAGGCCAAGGTGGGTGGATTATTTGAGCCCAGGAGTTTGAGACCAGCCTGGGCAACTTGGTGAAACCTCGTTTCTACACAAAAATACAAAAATTAGACAGGTGTGGTGGTACGCATCTGTGATCCCGACTACTCAGAAGGCTGAGGTGGGAGCGTGTGATCTCAGGAGGTTGAGGCTGCAGTGAGCCATGAATCACACCACTGCACTCCAACCTGGATGATAGAGTGAGACCCTGTCTCAAAAAAAAAAAAAAAAAAAAAAAAAATAGTAAATTCACTATTTAATTTCTTTCACACAGACACATATACACAGACACACATCTGTATATACATGCATACATACACACACACTCACAAGAATGCATAAGTAAAATCTGTTCATCAAAACCACCGTGAATTACTCTAAGTCAGTTTATCATTTAGTAGACTGCTAGATTTATAAGTGACTCAAGGTCTGTCAATTTACAATAATAGAAATTGAAACTGAGAGCAGATTTCTACTTTTCCAGCTTTCAAAGATTCCCATTCTCTGATACATATCTTTAGATATAATTTTAAGACAAAACCCAAGATCTATGCCTATTGGCATTGTATTGAGATTGTGTTAAGCTCTAATAAATGGCATTCTAAATAGTATATGATTTGTAATAGCAGAACTTATGAGCAATATATTAACGTGTATTGACACTAGAATTTATTTTTTATAATTGTAACACCATTCATTAATGCATTTATAAGTACATACTTTTAAGTTCTTTTTGAAACATTTATTTTTAGAGACGGAGTCTTGCTATGTTACCCAGGCTGGAGTACAGTAGCTATTCACAACCACCATCATCGCACACTACAGTCGCAAACTCCTCTGCTCAAGCAATCCTCCTGCCTTTGCCTCCAGAGAGCTGGGACTACGTGTGCCTCCCACCTCAAACAGCAGTTTATAAGTTCTAAACGGAATCTTCAAATTTTTGACTTGAAATAATGAGATATTAATTAGATATTACTGTGCCAAAAACAAGTCATGTGAATTTATGTACGAGAGATGTCTATTTCCATAAACCTAAAAGCCCTTTTCTTATATCATCTTTATTGCTTTATACATCTTTCTATTTATTCATTGATTAAAAACATTTATGAAGTATTTTCTAAGTGCTAAAGATACCATAGTGATTTTATATGTTGTGGCAGGCAGAATAATGTTTCCCAAAAATGTCCATGTCCTAATCCCTAGAAGTAGTGATACCTTACATAGCAAAAGGGACTTTGTATATGTGGTTGAGGTTAAGAACTTTGAGACGGGAGATTATCTTGGTTTATCCAGGTAGGTCCATCATATGACTACTTTAAGTCAGAGAACCTTTCCCAGCTGTGCTCAGAGAGAGCTGTGCTGTCTGAATAAGGGTCAGAGGAATGCAACGTTGCTGATTTTGAAGATGGAGAAAGGGGCCAAAAGATAAGAAATACGGGCAGCCTCTAGAAGCTGAAGAAGTTGAAGAAACAGATTATCCCCTAGAGCCACCAGAAGTGAACACTGCCCTGCTGTCACCTTGATTTTATCTCAGTGAGATGCACATCAGACTTCGGAGGTACACTAACAAAGAATACAGCTGTGTTGCTTTAAAGCCAAGTCAGTTTTTTTTGTTGTTGTTATTTTTTCTTTTTTATTTTTTTGTAATTTGTTATATCAGCAATTAATACCTAATATCTTCTAAGTATATTTTACTTCTGTGAATGTTTTGTAAACTCTTTAAAGGTCGTAATTAAGTCTTATATTTCATTGTATCTTTCCAAATTACCTATTTCTATGCTTTGCACTTAGTATTAAAGGAAATCTCTGAATGATTGATATAATAAGGAAGGTTTGTTTTTTTAGGAAACTGTTTGTATTGATTAGATTACAATGATAATCTTAACCTCACAGTGGTTTTTGCCTTACCCTGTGCAATGATGCATTAACTGATCTTTGAGAGAAACATTTTGCAATGTGCTGTTTATTCAAGTAATCAGGAGAAAGCACAAATATTACACTTGACTTTGCAGGAAGATTAGCAAATAATAGTGCTGTTTTGAAAGACGCAGATCTGTATCTTTGAAAAGGGAAGTGGCAAAACTGTCTTTTCCTTTATCTATTCAGATTCCTTAGGAAGGAGGAGTTTACAACTAGTATTATCCTTGTTGGAGACTCTTTTATATGTGGCAATCTTCCAGTCCAAGTTTATCTGATACCCTAAGGTTTCCCGCAGCCTCCTCTGGGATGTAGATCCAAAGTTTTTGTGCAAAATGTAACTGAAAAAATTTGATGTAGCAGTACAGAAACTTGTCAAATAATTTATTAAGAAGAAGCAGAAAAATAGTTACAGAAATTACACAAAATTTGTCAAACAGATGATTTTTGCTAAAAATCCTGGCCACATCCTCTAGAACCTATGGGTGTAAAGTGGGTAATTGAAAGTATTTTTATTCCCACCCCTCTTACCTTTTTAGCTCATTTACTATACTTTGGATGACTCTTGTATTTACATATCTTATTACGTACATAAATCATGTATTAAAACCCATTCTAATTCTTGCACCTGCTGGGAAGTGACATTAATAATTATTGAGTGCCCCATGTACTAATAGATATGAAATCATCCAGAGAAATAGGAGACAGCTTCCCCACCCAAAGGAGGAATTATCTTCTACCAATAGGCCTAACAATAATAACCCGAGTAGAGCCACTAGAGATTTTATATAATATATATTTAAAGTTATTTCGTGTATTTTTATACTTAATTTTGTATTTCCATTCTTTGTATTTTATTTCTCGTAATTTTTTTGACTCAGTAACTAGAACTCAGTTTATTTTTTTCTTCCTTTTTCCTCAGTTACTACAATCTTTGGTGACCAAAACACTAGTATATGGCAAATCTGAGATTGGAACCCAAACATTCTGCTTCTGCAGCCTATTCTATTATCCTTTAGAAAAAAGGAGAAAAATAAGGCACAGCAGTCTAGGGAAAGAAGATAGGGATTTTCCTCTCAACTGAACTTGAATGTAATGTAGAAAATGGGGAGAAATCTATCCATTAGTAATAAAACTGATTTCTCTCCGTCGGTAGCTGACAGCATGCATAAGTCAATTGTTGCAATCATTATTCAGGACTGCCCTATCCCCCGCATGCATTGATCTATAATCCCTTTCCAGTTTTTTTCGAACACTATTAGCTGTTACAAGTTTTTGATATTAAAGTAAATTACTGATGCTAACATTCTAGCTTTACCTGTTGCTGCTAACAACACTTCAACTACTAGTTATTTACCCTCTCTTGCTTGTTCAAAGACAGGAAATATACCATCATTCTTGGCAGTTCCATTACTAAGCCGTTGTACATTTAGAAAATGCTCCTTCGTGTTGATCTGAAATCTACCACCTTATAATGTTCATGCATTTGGTTGTGACACTGCTTTCCAGAGCCAAAGAAAATAAGACTACTACTCTCTTTAGAATACATAAAGATATGTAGTACTTCATAGGATGCACCCTACTCCAGTCCTTTCAATATTCCTTCTCAGCTGTCATGTTCAAATGCCCTTTTAAACCACCAGGTCCAGAAGAGAATAGAACATGATAAACATGATCCACTCCATGCAGAATGGAGCTCTGATTATCTCTATTTATGAGCTAAAAACCAAAGAAATGTCAATTAAATTCAATTCTTTTAACACAGAACCTGCCATCTATTGACAGGCTATTATATGTCCAAAACTGGGAAAGAACTTCATATAACACCATATCATTTAATCCTCATAACAACTCCCTAAGGTGGGTACTTTGGGGAGCAAGGCATACTATTTCTATCCAGATGCAATTTTTCTTTCTCCACATTTTGTTCACTGTGGTCTCTCAGTGCCCACTCAGTATCACTTCTTCAGGCAGGCTTGTGAAACTTCTCTTGCGTGCTTTGTGGATATTTAGGAACAATAAAATATAAAATGTACATAAATATATTTTATAGCAGTATTAAAATGATGTAGTAAAACCATTCTCACGTAATAAATCCTCATAAATGCAGTAATTTTAAAGTGTTATTTTCTCATGTAATCCGTTCTTTAACTCATGCTTATAAGGTTATGTCAGCTCATATAGTTACATATAATTTGATTATATAATATTAACAGGTAAACATTTGGTCATAGACTTTTTAGCTGTTTGTCAAAACTGAAATCCACAATAAATAGGAAAAAAATTCATTAAGAGAAAGCTGTTTGGAACATGAAAATTCAAGCAACAGTAACAAAAGTATCCATAAATCACAAAAAAAAACCTTTGAGAAATTTATCCAGATTTAAAAACAAAGATCATTGTTTTTCAACTGGAATAAAATTTAATTATAATAGCATAGGATCAAGAGTCACTGTCCAATAATGTGTTTTAAATTAACTAAATGACACCTTACCCTCTTTTTATATCTACTCCAGGAAACCCTGATCTTTATAGTTCACAAAAATATAAGCATACTTGTCAGACCTCACTAAATTTATTAAGATCTGGCAGAATGCCTATGCAAAAAAACATGTTTCAGAAGGAAGTTTAAAATGAGTAAGAAAAATAACCTCTTGAAGTCAAGCAGCAGAGCAAAGCAGGTTGTAGCTAACTAGTGAAATAATGAGTTCCTTTAGTACTTATCTATCATATATTAACCATTTCATTTTTTAAACAAACTTCTAAAACAGATTTGCTGCACGCTGAGTTCTGTTCACTTTGGCAATAATAAAAATTTCACTGAGATAAATCTGTGTCATGAAAATGAGGGATAAAGATGAAAACAGTAAATAAGTGATGCTATCACCTACACTGATACTTTAAATTTGCTTCCACCTATATCTTGAATTTATGTAGTACTTGGTTAATCACCTCTGTATTATGCTGGCTTGGCCAACATTAGGCATAAAACAGGAAACCATGGTTACTTCAAAATAAATAATAAAACAATAGATAAGAAGTCTTTCAAAATATTCATAGAAATAAAATGCATTTGAATCACCATTTATTTCCTTATTTTGTATGCTCATTAGCATTTTATTTGCCCTTAAGGAATAAGAAAATATTAATGAAAAATAAATACACACATACAAATATACATTTATATATTTGAGCTATCTGCAGATAATAATAGTAAATTCACAAATATTCCTTAAAATAATTGATAGTTTTAGTGTCATTATTCTTTAAGGGTCAATTCCCCAAAATTGTATTTCCTTTTATTTCCAAATATTTTGATGTTTAAATATTAAATATTTAATTCATTAAGGATTTCTGGCAGGGTAACACTTTTCAAAGACGAATTTCTTGAAATTTAATGATTCAATATTTTTGATTTAAGAATAAAAATAATTTTTTCAATATCATAAATTATGCCAAAGGTTCACTAATGTGGCCCATTAAATGTGTTCATAATTAACCTAATTTTCTGCTACTGTGGTTAAAAGTGTTTATAGGATCTAGTCCTGAAAACACAAAAGATGTAAATTTACATAAGTTACTGTAATTTAAACTGATTGTTGTTAATTACAAAGGAAAATGACTTCTGAAAATAATAGAGTTTCTTCATAAATTCCTTATTTTGCTTTAATTCTAGCAACAAAAACTAAAGAAACTCAACATTTTTTGCCTCATATTGAATATATTATAACAGCAAAGACATTCAAGATACAACAGGTGAGACTCAAATGATTTTGGAGACTAAACTATTAAGGATATAATTACCCCAGAGTTATAGGTTAAGTTTCACTAAAATAAAATTTAAATGAAATTAATTAAAATGTAATTATAATTTTTTTTCCAAGAGAAATGTTGTTTTCCTTCTTGCTAATCTTTCCCAGGTATTGAACTACCATTAATATTATATTTATTTCTAAATAGGGCCACTGATTTCAGAGGAAAATGATCATATATAATAGTTCAAATATTGTTCTGTGATGTAGAGAAAGATAATTCCACTTAACTGCTCATATGTAGTTCATGTTGCTATACTTTTTCCTATTATTGTTATATATTTATTATACTATATATACTTGATATGAAAACACATGCAAATTTATATGTAAAACATCACTTAAATAAACATTTCAAGGATGTTTGGGGCCAAAAGCAAGAATGCTTTACTATAGTTTTTTTAACTTGTTACTTATTTTGAATAAAACCAAAAGGCTAAAAGTAGAATTAATAAGTTAGCATTGAAGTAGGACCTGTATATTTTTTTATTATCTCTGGCATTCATTGGTAAATGGCAATTTAATTTTTTATCCTATCCCACTAATATTCACCATAAAGCATCTTTATCACTTGGTTTCCATAATATTATACTACCATACTTTTATACTATGTGCTTTTATTTTTCTCATTTATTGGATCAGTTTTGTCTCCATATACCCTATCTTTGGCTACTTGCCAGAGGCAGAGCACTTCATTGTGTTCCTCTGCCTAAACATCCTTCCTCAGAGGGCTGCTTTATTGTCATGGCATAGCTCCTTAATGACAAATAACATGTTTCATTAAATTATGATTCCTCAGTATTTAACTCAGAGACCCACATATATTTCAGTCAAATTATCTATATTCATTCATTCTTTCTTTTAGTTTTTTTTTCTGTGAATGTTTAATGAGTGCTTATTTTCAGCCAATAATAATTGTAGTCTGTGAAGCACTGGTGAATGAAAGAGGCAAAGGTCCCTCATCACCTAGGGATGATATTTTAGTGAAAAGAGACAGCAAGCAAGTAAATACACAATGACTGAGATTATTTTAGATAAATAGTGCTCTGAAGAATATAAAACATGGTGATATGTTAAGAGTGTTGAAACAAATAGGGATGGAAAATTTAGACTGGACTAAGAAAGACTGAGTAGGAGAGGTGACAAGAGAATTAAGACCAAAATGTCAAAAGCAAATGGTTTTGAGAAATCTGGAATAAGAGCTTCCAGAGCAAGTATGATTTGAAAGGCATATGTCCAGAATGAGCCCGTCCTCTGACTGCACCTTCTCAGTTCCTTCTGGTCATTTCAATAAATATTTGAATGTCAACCCAGAGTTAGTTTAATAGACCACCATACTAACTTCCTCAAGACTTGCTAACTCTTTTAACATTAAAATGGTTTTTGGTGACATTACCATTTTTCAAATCACCAAGTTCGGAATCTTGAATTAGCTGAGACCCTCATCTTTCTTTTTCATGAAGAATCAGCCAAGATTCTTTTCAGATGTGTTCTCTCTCTCCCTCTCTTTTTTGTTTGTTTGTTTGTTTTGTTTTGTTTTTTGAGAAAAGATCTCACTCCCATTGCCCATGCCAGACTGTGGTGGTGCAATATTGGTTCACTGCAGCCTCGACTTCCCAGCCTCAGGTGATTCTCCCATCTCAGACTCCTGACTAGCTGGGACTACAGGCATGTGTCACCACACCTGTCTAATTTTTATTATTATTATTATTTGTAGTGAACAGGCCTCTCTATATTGCTCAGGCTCGTCTCTAACTCCTGGGCTCAAGCAATACGCCCGTCTCGGCATCCCAAAGTGCTGGGATTACAGGACTGCGCCACTGTATCTGGCCTCTCCTATCTTTCTCTTTCTACTTCCCTAGATGTGTCACCTGGTCCAATTACATGATTTCCTGAAAACATAGTACTTCATCTGTGAAACAGAGGTGATACTTCTAGTGGTAATGTAACTGCTGGAAGTGTTCTTCCTGCCTGTTGTACAAAGACAGACCAGGGGAAATAACATGAGTTTTGCAAAGAGGCACACAGATTAAAATCTGGCCCATTGCTTATGAACTACCTCATCAGGACAGTGCCAAACTATTTTAATTTTTGCTTTCTGGCTTTATAAAAAAAATCATTAAATAAAATGATGTGTTTGTTCACAATAGTTTTGTAAAGAATAAGGAAGATATCACACAAAAAGAACCTAGCATACATATTTAGTGAGTGTTAAATAAACTCCCTTGTCTTTTTTAATTGTAGCACCAAAGGAATTAATATACAGGAAAGCACTTTATTGATGATATAAAATATTTTGTAAAACATTTTTTGTTTTATTTATATTCCCGGTGTCCCTACCTGATCTAACTCTCAGTTCTTCCCACTTGAATTTTTCTTTAATTTTTGGAGGTTGCTGTGGTTTGAATGTTTATGTCTCCAGAAAATTTATATGTTGAGATACTAACCCCCAAGGTGATGGAATTACGAGGTGGGGACTTCGGGAGGTGATTTGGTCATGAGGGCAGAGCTCTTATAAATAGTATTAGTGCCCTTCTAAAAGAGGTCCCAGAGAGATCCCTCCACCCATCCACCATGTCAGTGCACAGCTAGAAGTCACCCTCTGAATCAGATGTCTGCCCCTCACTAGACACCGCATGGGCCAGCACTTTGTTCTTGGACTTCTCATCCTCCAGAGTTGTGAGAAACACATAAGCAACCTAACTGATGCTATTTTATTAAACCAGACTGAATGGACAAAGACGGATGCTAAATAAGGAATTGATCATTCTTTTCCTTAAGATCTCTCATATCGAGCTCATTGAAACAGGGGCATCAGAGCTTGGACACCAGAGATTTTGCTTAGGATAGATTATGTGGGATATCACTGAATATGAAATCATCAAAACTTCATTACACTTCCCATGAATGAGTTTCTAAGAGTGCAGAGGTTCACATGGAGAAATCTGTGACCCCTGGCACCATGCTGTTTGAGTGACGGGTTATTCTGAAAAGACCGCAATCACTGAGCCAATTGGGAGAGCAGTCCTCAGCTTAGTCCTATACACACCACACCACCCATGATCAGGAGCCTGGCAGCTTCTCCAGAAGATTTTGCCAACAGAGTGACTATACTATCATAAAACAGGTCATAGCCCTCAAAGATGAAGAGAAAAATCTCTTTTTGAAGCTACCATCCCCTTCACTGGAAGTTCCAGCAAAGAGGAGGTTTTGCTGTGGTTGTTTTATTTGTTTTGGGTTGTTTTTGCTCTTGCTTTTCTTGTTTTGTTTTGTTTTGTTTTTAACCAAGTTCAAGGCCAGAAAAGTGTATCACCCATAAAGTAACCCCAGCACTTCATGCCAGAGGAATTTCTGACAAAATGAATGGTTTCAAATACAACAGCCTGCTGACCAAGTTCCCAGCTTGCAACCTCCCTGGAATCTGCAGTCTTGGATTAACCCTCAGCAAAAAAGCCCTTCGTTCTGGTGTCTTTGCCATATCTATTGTCTGCTCCAATCCTATGAACCCTCTAGGAAGGGTAAGCGAATTTGGACAACCAGATGTGCAGTCATACTATAAAACTATTTTGTTCTACTTCTTCTAAATGTGTTTTCAAAAGAACGTAAAGAAAAAGTAGCAAAGTCTCTTTAAAAATCCACATTCAGAACCAGCAGAAGGAACACAGGAAGTTTTACTGAGTAATTGAAGTGATTACATGCAAAGCACTTTCCCATAATCAGTGAGTTTCAAAGAAGGGCAGAGGGTGATTGACAGTGTTGGCCACCCTTGAAACTACATCCTGATTGGAGAAAATAATTACAAGCAGGGAGAAAGAGACTCAGTGCTCTACATCTCTTTTATTTTTAGATTTAATCTGAGAGAAGAAAGATTATAGAAGAAAATAAAGTTTAGAAAGTTTAGAAATCTTGTTCTTGGAGAAGAAGAAAGCAAAAAGTCCCTGCTATACCAACCACAATAGCTTATTTTATATTTTCCTTTTATTCATTTACTGAGCACCTACTATGCTCCAGGTTGTAGAAAAGATCAGAGGATGTTTTGGCATAAAAACATGTGAACTGCAAACCTATAAACAGATATAAAGCTGTCATTGTGGATATAAATTTTTCAAGGAAAAGAGGGTAAAATGACAAGCTAAGATTCCAGATCAAGCTTGCTGTCTGTTTGCTGGAATGTATATCTATCTACACATATGTGCAATAGATAGGGTAGAGCAATTTCAGTTGAACCAGACATGGAGTCACTTGACTCGAAGGATTCCAGAGCTCTAGGAAAGCCTTTGAAAGCCACTGGCCTATGAGAAAGTATTCACGCATCGTTGTCTGCTGTTGGTGTTCTGGCCCTTCAAAAGGAGCCAGGCTGTTTTGCTGTCTTTGAAATGCTTCCTCCTTTCTTCCTCTGTCTTGTTGAATGCTTCTACCTTGAATTCTTGATCTCTCTCTTTCTCATATTTTTTTTAACAAAAGGCTGCCCTCTTCCCTGAAGATTCCCAGATTCACATTTATCTTTCGATTTCTCCCAAATGCCTATATATAGCAAGTACTAAAAACACAGTATTTGGTCGCATACCATTTTTCTATCACTCAATGTATGAATTTCTCATAAGTCCTAAGAAGCGCATGATATACTTATCTACCTCTTCTGGAGTGCTTATTACAAGCACCCAGGCTTTGCAGTCAGCTTTTGAGGGTTTAAATTCTGGTTCTACCACTTAATTGTCAAGACCTATGAGCAAGCTATTTACCGTCTCCACATGTCATTTCCTGCATCTATAAAATGGTGATTGATAATACTCATATATACCTTATATGGTTGTTTTAAAAGTTAAATCAAGTATTGCATACTCAATACAGTGCCTGGCACGCAACACATTTGAAGTATTATTATTATTATCAGTATTATAATTATTTTCTCAGGAAAGACTTACTGAATGGAATTCTGTTAAATAAAAATTAGAATAGGTCTGTTCCACATTCTTTCCCAAGGAGAAAAATGGAAACTTTTCAGAATGTCACCCATTCACAAGAATGTGTTGCTAAAGCCAAATGGGAGGGAACTAGAAAATCCTGAATAGAACTGGCTAAGCAGAAAGTATTAATATATTAGACTAAACAACAAGCTGGGTGATGTAGGGGAATAAGGCATTAATATGAAAGCATCGGCTTGGAAATTCCTGGTTACCCATGGTCAAGTTGGATGAGCAGAAAGTGATGCAGCCCAGCTGCCTCCCTCACCGCTGCTCCTCCCATGTTGCAAGCACTCTCTTAGGAGAGGTCTCATATCAGCAGCCTTTAGTCTTACCTTTAGGTATTCTGTTCCATTTTATGATTAAACAGTTTCCTAAAGTCTTTAGCGGACTTCGTAAGTGAATTATTGGTGGCAGAATTTAACTGGTCTAGAAACAAGTGCAGAATCTGGGTGTTTTTAGAGACACAGATGCAGGGCTACCCTCAGTACAGGTACTAGACCATTAGTTCTGTTGTGTGCTTTATTTCGGCAACAAAGCGGTGAACTGTGAAACATTGAGCAAAACTTCAGATTGCTACCAAACAGAGAACTTCATGATTTATAAAATGAAACATTTCATAGATAGTATGCACAATGAAACCTCTTAAAAGGATTCCTCCTTTTAATCATGTTTAATATTTTATTCTTGTCAATTTTTGTAATTCACTTGATATTCTCTCAGCAATTTTGTTAACTACAAATTGTTGGCCATTGGTCTGACATCATCTTCTCTGATTTCCCAAGACTCCTCTATGGTAATTGGGGTTTTGACAATGAGCCGTCACATGGTTTTATCTAGTAAGTGTCTGTCTCTCTCACTTTAGCCTCTTAGCACCTTGAGGGCAAGGATTTTATTAATCAGTCACGTAATTTTAGTTCAAGGCACATACTAGATGAACAAAATATTAATGTTGACTATACAAATGCCAAATATTTTATGAATAAAGATTTGGGTTTTTTGTTGTTGTTGTTTTTGTTTTTAGTATTTCTACTAATTCTCAGGCCTAGGCTTTAGAGCTCTTCGAAGCTACTTTCTTAAATTCAGAGATTTATCCAACATCTATCTCATTTCCAGAAAAACCATTAACAATGTCCCTAATATGGTTCACCCATAAACTGCTTGCATACAATTTTCTGAGTTGTATTCCCTTGTCTGCAAATAGGAATACTATCTATTTCCCAGTTAATATATTAAAACAAACAAACAAGAACCAATAAAGGAAAGACCAGAAACTCAGGGCACTAATTAGCTTTTACAAATGCAGAAGTTATTTTTGGCACTAAGGACTAACAGCAAGACAAGCAATCATCTTTGAGAGAGTGCTCACTGAAAGACCACTCCCAGGAGGGAAGATTTGTCGACCATATTTGAACAAACTCTTTTTTTTTTGTGGAAAGCTCTTAATCTACATTTCAGTAAACAATCCACTGAATATGTTGATGAAGATGTCATATAGTAATCTTGCAAAGGACGAAAATAAATATATCTCCAAAAATTCTCAACAGCTAATAATTACATCAGGCTTATATCATTCAAAATTCTATATTAGGTGACCAACAGTTTACTCTATATTTGGCTGTTTCTCCATTTAGTGTAATTAATTCTGTATTAAACATCTCCTCTTCTAAAACAATATCCTCTCATTAAGAAGTAGACTGAATATTGTAGATTCTGTGTTTTGAAATGCATTTATTTCCAAGAGAATAATATCATTTGTTTCTAAATATTCTTTGGCTTAATATAATTCTTTGATCCTATATAATATAGAGATAGATATATAAATTTCTCTGTATTGATTGCAGATATATACACATATATATGCTTTCTACATTAAAATGCACAAAATCATTTAAAATTTTCAGATTTATATGCCAACATATTTAGCCATGCCTGCAAGATTTTTCTGTAACCGGTCCTCCTAATTTAAAAGAACTTTAAAATATACATATTGAAAGATAGATTTTATTTTATTTTATTTTGAGATATGGTCTCCCTTTGTCACCTAGGCCGGAGTACAGTGGCACAATCTTGGCTCACTGCAGCCTCAACTTCCCGGGTTGAAGTGATCTTCTTGCCTCAGCTCCTCAAGTGGCTAGGATTACAGGAAAAGGCCACCACAATTGGCTATTTTGTTTTGTATTTTTTTTTTTTTTTTTTTTGTAGAAATGATGTTTTACCATGTTGCCCAGGTTGGTCTTGAATTCCTAAACTCAAGCAATCCACCCATATCGGTTTCCCATAGTGCTGGGATTACAGGCATGAGTCACCGCGCCAGGCCAACAGATAGTTTTTTTAAAAAAACGAATTCCCTGATAAATCTTAATCTCCCTAAGTAACACCTTAATGAATTTCACTTCTTTGTTGTGTAAAAATGCAAAAACTTTCAGGTGAATTTTCAAGTATAATGCACATTGTCTGGTGAAGTTCATGAGATGCTATAAATGATAAAAAAATTTATTTAAATTACTCTCATTGAAAATGTAGGTGTAGCTTAGAAAGTAGTCAAGATGCGATACAAAATGGAAATTGAATAGAAAAGTAGTGTCCATATTTCTTTATGGCTGGGAAAAATAAATGGTAGTTATTTGCTTCAATACGATAGCCCTAGATTGAAAAGGTTAATAACAGATTTTCACTAATTAAACAGTGGTTTAAAAGAATATTTGCACAGAATTTTAAATCCTTGTTTAGCCAGTATTGGCTAAGAAATCTCCTCCAGCACCAAAACATGAAATCAAAATGTAAATAAAAGATCAAAGGCTTTGCACAGCTGGCCATGGTGGTCCCTGAATTCACACCAGGCCTCACTGAGCAGTTAGCAAAATCATGTTTAATAGCTATGCTGAGTGTCAGTGTCACCCTGAAAGCAGTGTAGGTTTGGAGATCAGGGAAGGAAAATGAAGAAGGGGTTATAAAAAGGAGAAGCTGAAACTCAGTAAAATCTTCAGGCAAAACTTGCCCAAACAGAAAAGAAAAATGATTTTGTCTGTAAAATTTATTTCACCTTTAAATAGCAGATTTATTTTGCAGACAATGGTTCTAAATTGTTTCTTAAATTAGCACATGTTTTGATTTTTCAAACAAAACCACAGGCCATTACAAAGTAACCTTAAATAAGATGTGATACACTGTGCATCATCAATTTTTCTCTTTAAATCAGGCATGAGCAAAAGTGAATTATGTCTTGCTTAGATGAAATTGCTTAATGCAGGAGTCTTCATTCATGGAATCGTTTCAAAGAACAATGATGATAAATATTAATTGAATTCTTCCAGAATGAGATTATAATATAGAGCAACAATGGGTGGATCCCACAATTTTAGAAGTAGCCTATTCCCCCTCTTCTGTTTATAATGCCCTTTAAAGTCTGTCTATAATACATCTGGTGTTTGTTCTCCTAGACTGAAACTAACTAGTAGACCACCAGTAATTTAAATTGTACCCTGTTCCAAGGATATTTGACATGTGGTCCCTTTGGAAGAACTAATGCAAAAAACTGGCTCTAACCCTGGAAATAAGGTTACTATAGACTAACAGAAGGTTGCAATTAACTAATATCAAGAAGGTTAACCTGTAAATTTCTCTCTCAAATACTTACTAATCTCATTTGTAAACCATTTTATGCAGTTACAGAGAATGAAAATAATAAGGGTTATATTGTTTAATTTTAAATGTGATTTTTTTTTCCTCTGGAAGAAAAAATAAAAAGAAAATGTCACATTTAGTTAATAGTTACCAGTCTACCAAACACAAATACACACACACACACACACACACACACACACACACACACTGAATTTATTTAATGCCTAAACTTTATCATAGATAGGTAGATGAGCGAGACGAGAAAACAAAAGAGAAAGATTCTTTCTAAAAACCATGATATGTCTTTTGTTTTTATGTAAATGTTTACAAAACTAAAACAGTATATTTTAAGGTCTTCCTCCATCATTCTCCATCATTGTGATTTCTTAGTAGACAGGAAAATCAGACTCATTAGAGTATCAGAGGATGAAGAGTTCAAAATTATGTAATTTAACCACTGCACTTCACAGGTTAGAAAACAAAAATGCACATCATTGAAGCGACTTGCTGCAGTGTGCACAGCCAGTCACTGGGTAATGCAAACTAGAAATCTGTTTTTCTGATTCAACGTCCAGAACACTTTTTTTTACAATACCATAGTGTCTCTCATAAAATATTCTGCATGTATCTCCATAATTGGTAAAATGTGGGCATACTTAACTAGAAGGTTAAAATAGTAGCATATGAAACTTGGTGACAAAGTTTTAAAAATTCTCGTAAAATAGTTTCTCTTACAATATTTTACAAATGGATGGGAGAGGCAAAGAGAGTTAATGTTAATTTTCTAATGGGAAAAAGTAACATTTATTTGTATTTTAAAAAAATAACAGAACCTGATCACCAAGCATTTAACACTTACGTATGGTTTAAAGAATTGCTTTAGTTTCATGTTGACTATTGGGAACAAAGTGCATAGAGTAAGGAGGAACATGCTACTACAGTATCCTATGAATTATGGTGCTGCCTATCCATGGAAGATAGGATTAATAGAAATCATTGTGATATTTTCTTTTTTACCTCTGTTACTCGAAAGAATGTTACAGAAGCACATGCCAAGCTTAAAAAGCAAAATAAAATAAAAATTGAATCTCACCTAAAATATTAATTTATATGACAAAACAGAATTGTTTATATAGATATATAAATATACTGAAAATAAGAAATGTATTGCTAGTTCTAGTCATTTAAATTTACCCTGCACGGATCACTTGAGGTCAGGATTTCAAGACCAGCTTGGCCCACGTGGCAAAACCTCACCTCTACTGAAAATTTAAAAAATTGGCCGGGCCTGGTAGCACATGCCTATAATCTTAGCTACTCAGGAGGCTGAGACAGAAGAATCGCTTGAATCTGGGAGGCTGAGGTTGCAGTGAATCAGGACCATACCATTGTACTCCAGCCTGGGTGACGAGAGCAAAATTCTGTCTCAAACAAACAAATGAATAAATTTGCCCTGCAGCGCACAACTCTACTCCCCAGTGATAGGCCTTCCTCAAATGCATTCCAGTTCTCTTTTATCTTGACTCTTGAAGGTAGTAAAATCATCTACCTCTGAAAAAGTGAGTCACTCATTTACTTCCTCCATGTAAATATTAAATGGAGAAATAGCTCATTAAATCTTAAAACAGTAAATACTGTTGCATTAAGATCATTCGTAATTTTTAAGTAATATATATTCAAAATTTTAAAAAACCTAAGCAACAAATTTGACACTAAAAATGTGACAGCTTGACTGAAGTACAGATCTTCGATGGGGAAAAAATAAGTATTTGAATAACTTAAAACATCACTAATGGTAAAGTTAACCCTCAGAAATATACTCAGTGAATTGCATATCTATAATTGATATTTATACAAAGTAAAAATATTACAAAGTGTTACTTTATAATCAAAACTCAAACATACTTTTGACATAATAATACTGCTGGACAATTGATCTTGATAAGTACCAAAATTCAGGAAAGATAATAAATGTGAATAAAAACAAACTTTTGCAAATCCTGTATGCATGATAAAATTAATTTCCAAAATAGGTCCAGGCTACCTTCATTTTTTGACACAAAGTCATGCTAAACAGAATATATTCAAGTTTATATCAAATTTTCTCTTCAAGGTCTGGAGAGAAGGTCTCCAAGAAGGTGAAGTGATAAAGTAGCAATGAAACCATGGAGATTAGTGGTGTGATTCATTGCTTTCATTTCTTAAAGCACACTTTTCTCATCTCAAAACTATGGAAACTAATAAATATCTTGCAAAGTTGTGTTGAGTTTCACAAATAATATATGTAAACTGCCTGGTGCAGAAGAGAAATTTAATACATGCTAGCTGGTGTTATTAATGTGACTGGAGAACATAGGCTCAACATAGCATGGGAGACATCTCTGAAAGGAAGGAGGAATAGAAGAACCACCGTGTTGCTGAGTTTGGCTCTATTAAACATCAACTTGGCAAGAACAAATATTTTGTACAACGCAGCATTTTTTCCATGCAGGTGCAAATGCATGATTTATGCATTTATAAATAAATCTGGCTTTACACATGGCTAACTATGTAAAATGAGGCTTTTTTCCCAGAGGATATATGATCATGGTATACATACAGAGAAGAAAGTGGGACTGTTGAGAACCAGTAACAATAGAAATTGTGGAAATGATGATGTCAGGAAAAGCTTGAAATATTTGAAAATAAATTTAAAAAAATATGCCTAAGCCTATGGTCATAATTTACTTTTTAAGAAGTATGTTTAAGAAGTATTTATGTTGCTACAATCAACATAAATATGCAGGAAACAATGTTCTTCAAGCAATTATATAAGTGAAAAGGAGTTTAAAACTGAAACTATAGGCAGTGTCCTATCATTTAAATATCTATACTAAGGTCAGGAGCAGTGGCTCACGCCTGTAATCCCAATACTTTTGGAGGCTGAGGTGGGTGGATCACCTGAGGTCGGGAGTTCAAGAGCAGCCTGACCAACTTGGAGAAACCCCATCTCTACTAAAAATACAAAATTAGCCGGATATGGTGGCGCATGCCTGTAATCCTTGCTATTCGGGAGGATGAGGCAGGAGAATCACTTGAGCCTGGGAGGCGGAGGTTACAGTGAGCTGAGATCGCACATTGCACTCCAGCCTGGGCAAGAAGAGTGAAACTCTGTCTCAAAAAAAAAAATATATATATATATATATGTATATATATGTATATATATGTGTGTGTATATATATATACTGAAGAGATCAGCAACATAAAATAAAAGTATATATATATACACACACACACACAGAAGAGATCAGTAATATAAAATAAAAGTGTGTGTGTGTGTGAAGAGATCAGTAATCATCGGACAGTGATTCAGTTATTCACTTGCTATGTGTGGGACCAGAGATAAAACACTAGACCTTAGTTTTATTAACAGTTATCTAGGTCAGTGTGTCTCTAATTTCCCTTTATTTCATTTTACTTCTTATTTTTATTTATTTATTTAGTTAGTTAGGCAGGTAGTAAAGCCAAGAAATCCTTCCTTCAAAAAATAGCTTATTCAGATGCCTACCACTTAAGACAGGTAAAACTATCTTCTCTGATTGAAGCAGAAATAATGGCCCTGGAAATCCAGTCTTTCAGCTTCCACTTTGCTCTGTACTCTCTCTTTCCAACGATGTTAAGTGCATCATGGAACCCAATTTAAAAAATCTTTCAAGAGTCTTTTGATAGTAAGAAATATTCTGGTCGAATGGTTTATTTAGAGTGTTCTACTTACCTCAAGAAGTTATCTTCCCTTTTGGTTATTAAAAACAGGATAATTGCTTCCTCCAATTTATGTATAAAATAACAATTTGATATGAGTCATTTACAGTTCTTCTGAAAAGACAGCACAGTTAAAAGTAAATAACAATGAGTTTAAAGCCACAAAATCTCATTTGGTTCTGCTTGCCTCCATTTATAATATAGGTGACCTTGATCCAATCGTTTAACTTCTCAGAGCCTCAGCTTTCTCAAGTATCTAATGGACACAATGATCTCTACCTACTTCAAAAACGTGTTGTAAACTTTCAATGAGATAAACATATCACAGTGTTCGTAATATTTACCTCATTCACATTCTTTACTACAGCCCTCATTCTTGCAGGTTCAGGTTATAAATGTTTGTTTAATATTCAACTTAATTACAGATTTATTTCTCACTTTAACTTTTTAATAACTATTTTTTCATAGAATACCAACCTATAGAGTCATCATTAACTATTTCAGAATTTTACATTTGCAATAATAATTATATACTTATTCTTGGACTACTGATAAAATTTCAACAATGACAGACATACATTCTTTCAGTCCAGGGGAAGAAAATATTCAGAAATGAATAATACATCTAAATGACACGGCTTCTTCCTTTTAGTGGCATCAGTGTGGCAATTAGACTTCTTGGGAACCCAATAACTTTTCATATACATGCTCAGGAACACTAAAAATGATATGGAAATAGACATTCACCTTTCTGGCTTTCCAAAGGTCAGGGCTGAAGTCAAAACCAATAAGCAGATTTTAGACAAATCTAAAGACTGAAGGTGAACTTTGGTGCATCCTTAAATATATTTAATCTCCATGAGTTCTTTCTTGTTTTCTATTTGCTCTTCTCTTTATTTTGTCTTATTCGTGTTTTGCGGACATGATTGTCTTTTCAAATATCTTCAAGAGTATTCAGTAAAGACATATTAAAGTTTGAGTCTCTGTTGCAGGCAGGGACTGCTTTACGTGTGTGCGACCTGTGGGTTCTCACAGGGCCCCATGATGAGAAGGTGTAGTTCTTGGTTTAATGCTCTACTGTGGCCATCTTGAAAATTTTACTAATTTTAGAAGAGTCTCATGTTATTATTTTTTCACTGGGCCCCACAAATTATGTGGCCATTCCTGTTCTAAGTGCACTTCTCCTTCCTGGGCCAATTTTGCTTTCTTCTTCTCATTGTTTACCTTGTTCTCTCATTTTGAGGTTGATTCTTCCCCGCAACTCTTTAGTCATCTTTGGTTGCCCACTCATTTTCTAAGAGTGACACAATACAAAAGGCTCTTGGAATATCTGTGTTTACAGGGAGAGTTTTGCCTTAAAATGCTCAGGCAGGGAACCTTGCCCTCCCTCCAGGGACTAGAAGCTTGTTCCTGCAACATTCAATTTCTCCACAGAACAAATTTTTAATTTAGGGTCATATTGATACAATCACCTTTCAAGTTAGGGTCACTTCAAGATACAGATGAAAATAGACCTTACTTTATCCTCCCCGCATGTAAGAGAATATATCTATATACAATTTTTTCCAGAAAATCCATTTTCTACAATAACCCACCTGCTATTTTATCATCATTCATCTAAAAATGATTTATTTCAAGAATTAAGCAATATAAAGTGTTAAGATTGAGCTAGTGAAAGAAATGCTATTTTGAGTAGGTAAAGGAAAGCCACTTTATAAATGAGGTGTTCAGGCAAAAAAATTCTGAGGGAACTTCCAGATAAGATATTTTAGTATTAATTGTGGATATGAGAAAATATTAGCTTCTGTGTGTAGCATATATGGGTACCTCCTTCTGCATATTTTTTTTTCTTTTCTCCTTTTCTTTTCTTTTCTTTTTTTTTTTTTTTTTTTTTTTTTTTTTTTGAGACAGAGTCTCACTCTGTTGCCCAGCCTGGATTACAGTGGTGTGATCTTGGCTCACTGCAACCTCTGCCTCCCGGGTTCAAGCAATTCTCCTGTCTCAGCCTCCTGAGTAGCTGGGATTACAGGCGCGTGCCACCACGCCTGGCTAATTTTTGTATTTTTAGTAGAGATGCAATTTTACAATGTTGGTCAGGCTGGTCTCTAACTCCTGACCTCGTGATCCTCCCACCTCGGCCTCCCAAAGTGCTGGGATTACAGGCATGAGCCACCATGCCCAGCCCCCTCTGCATATTTTTAATGACAGAAGTAACAGGTGCATTGAGAAGAGTAGTGGATATACAGAGAAGGCTAGAGATGCTGCGAAAAGTAAAATCAAGTCTCACTTTTACCTGTCTTATTTTTACCCATTTCATATTCAAGGTGTTTGTTAGTATTTTAAAATTTGGAAAATATCTGATAAATGCAAGTTTTCCAGCACTCAGTAATTCCTTGCTTGAAAGGGCTCAAAATATTAAAAGTTCAGGGTATACCCACAATGCACATGACAGAGATACAATTTAAAATTGTAGCAAAATATATGATTCATTATGGATATCATTGCATATAAAGAAAGGCCATATTTCCTAGTTTAATCTTTCAATACACATTTTCATTGAGTATAATATATAATGTATACATATATATAATGTATACATAATATATATAATGTATATATTGAGTGTATATATACATATAATAATGTAACTATATATACATAGCTTTTTTTCCTGAGAAGAGGGAAAGAAGACTCAGGGTTATTATCAAATTCTAATTCTCTCAGGAATCTGAAACTCAGCAAAGTTAAAAATATTGGTCCTTTTTATGAAATTAAGAATACAAAGCACTGACAGAAATTGGGATATAGCAGAGGGATATATTTTTCAATTTATTACTGTTACTATTCATGTAATTTCATTTTCACCTTCAAGAAAAATATAAAAGACATTTAAGATTTGGAGACATGTAAGTTCAATCAATTGATAGCTTTTGCTATTATCTGGCTATGATTCTCGGCTAGAAATATCCCACAGATGTCAAGGAGTCTGTGTGTTCTTTTAAAATAAGGCTATTTTTAAGATTACACATCACATTTACATCTAGAGAATGCTACTGGCAGGCATTAAAACAAAAAGAGATTTTTGCTTCGAATGCCTCAATATTTAAATTTTAATAAAATGATTGATAATTTTAGTTTTTTTTGTATTTTGAGATACACACATAGTATATGATAATAATTAACTTGAATTACCTATGTAGATCAGAAATATCTATTTATGAAAACTTCTAGAGAAAGCAGCTTCAAACTCTTTTTTAAAACCTTTTTTATTTTTTCCTAACGATACTGATCTTCATCTATAGCCTCATATATGTGGCTCTTTTTAAATACAAAAATAATACTACAGACTTTTTCTGATAATATACTTAAGATGTATTTTCAGAATATGTTTGATCGTATATGCAGAGTGATCAGGGAGCTCTAATTTTACATTTATATTTCTAAGAAGCAACTGTATGAGGATATGTTCTGCATCTGTTTTGAGACAGCTCTTAACGGCGTTGGTAGAAATTAAGAATACAATCCCTGAAGTCAAGTTTGAACCCTGACCAGTTCCATCACAGACCATCTGGGTGACCTTGGCAATTTATTTATTACAATTATAATTACGAGCTAGTGTACTCTTTTCATTGGGAGGTTGTGAGGTTTAACAAATGTAAAGTACCTAAAATGGTGCTTGTTACCTTATAAGACTGAATAGGTGTCAGATAAGTTATTTCTACTATTGTTGCTGTTGCCACCTCTATTGGGCATGATCTGATCCTGTTTAGATTGATTGCCCAGCAACTCATTTCCTCACTTTCAATAGCACTCTCGTTTCCTTTTGGGAAATTGCCATTCCCCACTCTGTGTAATATTGTTGGGATTGTGAATTCAGGTGCCTGGTTTCCTGCTAAGGAAGCCCGTGGGATCCTTAGAAAAGTCCTACATCAGAACCTTCCACTCACTGTCCCATACAGGTCAGAGCTATGAATGTCCCCTAAACTCACCCAACTACCCTCTCACAGGACTTTTAATCCTGAGCATCACACAGATAGGGAACCATTTTTAAAAACAGTTGTTCTTTTGTTTTATCAGGCGTGGCTCTTTGTATCTCTCTCTCACTGAAGGGGATGGGTTTACCCTCTCCACCTTCTCCTTCCTCCTCTACTCTGGCCTGGGGTTAGTGGTAAGGAGGAGAGAAGGTAAGACTCCCAATTAAAGTGTTTCAATGTTTTCTGAAAAATTCTGTCTGGTGCAATGACATCTACTCATATCAGATTATTACATTTGACCCTCAATATTCAGTTCAATATTTCCTCTCCCCTAAGCATAGTCAATTTGCTTAATTATATTTGTCTTGACCAAATAAGGTCTACACAGACCTGGCCATTGACAGGTGAGAAGGGGTGGGAGCAGTTGATGGCAAGAGAAGGAAAGCAGTTGGATATCTCAAGTGCCTGCCACAAGTAAATTGTTGTAAAAGCAAGGACAATGGGAAAGTTGGACTTATTCATGAGAGTGCTAGTGCCTGGAAGAAACTGTTAAACTCTTTCTGCTATTGAGACACAAGTCGCCTTATTATAGTCACAGATACAAACACAGCAGAAAAGTGGGACTTACTGAAATGCTATTGCCTGGGAGAGGCTGTCAGACCGTTTCAGCTACTGAAACTCTAAAACAACCTGGTTCCTCATGGGTCCAAGCTGGTTCCTCAACCTGTCCTTTGACTCTGTAAGTTCTCTCATATCTTTCCTCACTTAAGTTATACAGAGCTGAGTTTTGTTGTTTGAAACTGAAGACTTACAACATCACTGCTTTACAGTGAGATGTATAAGATAAATTCCTCCTAAAAATTAGTGCTAGAAGATTTGTTTTCCTGGCATTCTGTTACGTTTTGCTTGAGATCATTTATTCTATTTCTCTTTTTGTGCTTTTTCTTCTTGAAAGTTTAGGGCTAGAATTAGTTCACAACTACGGTAGCTATCTTTAAGCATGGATTTTGAAAAAAAATAACACCGTATTTTTTCTCCTTTGAGTATTTCTTTACCTTTATTTTAATTTTTTATTATGTATTTGCCTTTTATCACAAGTTCCTTATTTTATACTTAAATGGATGAATAAAAGAATCCAAAACTTAATAAAAACAATTAAAGATAAAGATGGCACATTTAAAAATTTTAGACTATTAAAGTGTGCATCCATTCTGCTATTTACCTACACACATACAAAAATGAATTACCTGTGAAATATACATTTTTATTCAATGTGATAAATTTATCTTTGTTTCTTTTATCAGATTTCTTTTCAATCTGATATTTGCATATATTATAGACATGAAACTTTAGTGTCAGTAAGGCAGATTATCATGAAAATATGCACGACTCTTCTTTTCCTTCTGATATTTAATGTCATTGAATGCTTTTCTTTAAACTCTTCAGTGACACTCACTAATGATTAATGACCCACTGACTCGTGCTGCCTTATAACATGAAAGTCACCGAAATGCCTTTTCCCTGGAGAGCAATTATTCTATGGAACAATATCCCCTACCTGGTGCATTGAAGTCCCAAAGGTTGGCTGTTAAACTTGCAGTTGTAATTCATGAAAAAGTCCAGAATGCCAAGTTTTGAACTGCTGGGGATTTTATGCACAGTTTCATTTTACTAGAAACAACTTGTTTCTTTTCTGCCTTTGCTTGCAAAGATTTTGAATAAGTAGCTGAAATGGCAGAAACTTGAAATAGAAGTTTTCATATTTAAACCCAAAGTTACCTAAGTCCTGTGTATCTTCTAGCTTCTTGGTTTGTGAAATTATCCTGCTGACTTGGAAATGTAGACATTTGGGTGTTTGTATGTTTTCAGATGATCATCTATTTTGATATCCCAATGAGGTAAAACGATTAGACAAAAGGAGAAAACACAGGCCTCAGAGTTACATTTTGAAGTAGTAGAGAATTTCAATACATAATACAATTTTGCATATGAACCTCTGGGCCTTGAAGTAAAGGATTCTTTCTGAACACTTCCCTTGTCTGCAGAATATTCGGAATATTTCACTTAGTATGTACACAAATAAAGCTGCCATCATTAGACATATAAAGTCTAAAGAAGTCACTTACCTCCTTGATGTATCTGATACTGAGGGAGACCTTGCCAGCTTTTCCTATGCTTATAAAAAATGATAACACCTGTTCAGTGTGAATCAGTCAATTAGGAAAAATATTGCTTTTATGTGCCGTCAGCTATTTTAATGCTATGAATGGTACAAGTAATATTAGTCTTACACATTAAGTATTTATGGTCTTTTTGATAAGAAAAAGATATATTTATTAGAGCGCAGTAAAAGACTAGACCGTATGATATTGATGAAAATCATATGATTCCGAAAATGGAGAAATTATTATTAACTTGCTTGATCATAGACTACGCGGGACAAGTATTTTGAGCTGAGCCTCCAATTACAGTTAAAGTTTGAATGAATGGAAAAGAAGGAAGAAGGAAAGCAGAAGAGAGAATAAGATGAAGTTTTGAAGTAGAAATAATGTGACTTGTGTAGGAGAGTGGATGGAAAATGGCCTCTCTCGAGCTTAAATGTTGGACTATCTTAGAAAGTAGATGTAGATTTAAAAGACCCAGACATCCCAGAAGAAGTGTTTGGACTAGCTAAGGGCTGTGAATATTGACAGGCCACTGATCTGAGGCCAGAGTGGTGGATGATGGAGTGTAGGCAAGGGAGTCATCCTAAAGGCTTTTTAGTAATTTACGTCTAAGGCGATGAAAGCCTGGAGTAGTGAGGTAGCTGCGGGAAGGAAGCAGGGGAGGAGAAGATGAAGGAATGATAACGCTTGGGGACAGATCATAATTAGATGATGAAGGAATAGAAAGAATAAAAGATGGCTCCAAATTTTCTAGTCTCATCCAGATGACTGGAAGAATAATAGCACCTGTGAGAGCCATGATGCACTTAAAACTTGATAAATTGAGTGTGGTGGAAAGAAAGTTCAGTGGTAGCACCGTATAAGCAACTGGACTCAGGAGAAATGCTCAAAGATCCAAGCCATATATTATGTATGTGCAATATATACATACATGTATACTATATATGTGTAAATATAAGAGAATTATATATATGTATATGTGTGTATATATACACATATATATAATTCATGGATGAATGTCATAGGAATAAATAAACAGGAAACTGGGGGGACTAAGATATTCAGTTTTGATGTAAGTAAAATAAAATGCTATATTCAGAAATGTCATTGATTTAAACTTAACATTTAAGTAATCCCAGATGAGTGCCCTTCATCTCCTCATCTGTGAGCTGGAAATAGTAACCATGGCGTTTCCCAACTCAAAAAAACTATCTACATTTTTTATCCTAATTATGCATTATACTTATATTTTTAAAAATGCTTGCTTAGTGAATTAGTCAGTAAAAAATGTTTTTGTGTTCGAATTTTGTATTATCTCTTATGATATAAAGATGTACATGCAATATATAGAAAAATATATTTAATGTAAAGCATTGCAGTTTCTGACTGGCATACACATTTACATTTTTTACTTATTGCTCACTACCTCGACTAGCCAGCCGTGAGACCTCCACAGAGTTTTAACTTATCTTACCCTCTATTTTATCCTACTGAAATCTAACATGTCTACTGCAACTCACCACCATTTCCTCCCACTTCTGTCACCCTGGAAGCCCTTGGGGAGCAGTGGAACATGGAAGCAGGGACATGTGAGGAAGGGAAATGACTGAGAAGAGTGTACACCGCTATCCAGACCCCATTAGGCCATTAGCAACCACAGAACCCACCAAGTCTCCTACCGCAATAGAGAGGACGTAGAATGAAAGGAAGAGAAGGAAGAAGCAGAGAGGAAAGTTAAGATGTTAATAACAACCTGGGAAACAAAAGGAGGCCCCCATCTCTACAAAAGATGAAAAACAAAACAAAACAAATTAGCCAGGTGCAGTAGCACACACCTGTAGTCCCAGCTACTCAGGAGGCTGAGGCAGGAGGATACCTTGAGCCCAGGAGTTTGAAGTTGCAGTGAGCTATGATTGTGCCACTGCACTCCAGAATGGGTGACAGAGCAAGATTCTGTCTCAAAAAAGAAAAAGAAGTTAATACATCATGGGAGAAAAAGAGAACAAGTCCTTTTCAATCCTCAAGGAGCGTTCGAGAGTCCTTCTTTATCCCTTCGGCATCCCACTACTATTTCTCAGTCCCTAACAGCTGATACTAGAATTCTTCTGTGTCTCCTCTACCCTCTACCTAAAGTTCTTGCTCTGCATACACTTCAGGTCCAGTGCTGCCAGTCCAGAGTTGGGGACGGTTCTTTTTTTATCGTCATCTATTATGGTCTAGCAGGACACAAAGTGGAACAGAGGGAGACCCTGTATCAATCAATCAATCAATCAGTCAGTAGAACAATGAGAAACAGGGGTTTTCTGCCCCTCACACTATTGTGTGATCTTCCTGGACTTCACAGGCCATGACTCTGAAAGAAATTGATCTCACCGAAAATGTAAAGATTTTGTTGTTCATTTCTTCTTCTTTCACTATATATGGTGCATTTTCAAAACTTTTCAGCCCTTAAACCTTGGGAATTATATTTTATATTGTTCTAGTCACAATGTGCTTGTAAATTTTTAATCTCTAGACTAGACCCAGTCATTGATATTTTGTTTCTTTAATTTTTTAAATTAAATATTAAAAATCTGCTCTATAATTTTGTGTGGAAGAAAGCATTGAATCAAAAGGAAATATATATATTCACAGCTCATGCGAAGACAATATATATACATATATAGATATAGATATAGATATTCTTGTCCTAACTCTGCCACAATGGCGTTAGGCAAATCAGATTTATTTTGTTCTTTTTAAAGTGTATGCCATCTCTGAAATTCAGTTGCCTCAATGTAAACTGGGGATAATATTTATCTTACTGGGCTCTCTTGATCTTTAAAATAGGTAATGTATTTGATAACTATTATTATTAAATGATAGCTTTAACATTCTACCTTCTTTTCCTTTTTAATGAGAGAATCAGGTCAGGCACAGTGGCTCATGCCTGTAAACCCAGCACTTTGGGAGGCCGAGGTGGGTGGATCACTTGAGGTCAGGAGTTCGAGACCAGCCTGGCCAACATGGTGAAGCCCCATCTCTACTAAAAAAATACAAAAATTAGCCAGGTGCCTATAATCCCAGCTACTTGGGAGGCTGAGGCAGGAGAATCACTCAAACTTGCGAGGCAGAGGTTGCACTGAGCCGAGATTGTGCCACTGCACTCTAGCCTGGGTGACAGAGCAAGACTCCATCTGAAAAAAAAATTAATAATAATAATGAGAGAATCACAAATGTTTTGGGATATGAGGTGACTTGGGAATATGGGATAATAGGTGGGATAAAATCTATTACAGATGGGATAAAATTGGGAAATTAAACCACTTTATGAAATAAGTGTTATTTAATTCAGAAACTCTTGATTTTATAAATATTTTATAAAATGTTTATTTATTTATATATTTCTTTATTTTGGAGACAGGGTCTCACTCTGTCATCCAGATGAGTGCAGTGGTGCAATCTCAGCTCACTGCAACCTCTCCCTCCCAAGCTCAAGCAATTCTCCTGCCTCAGCCTTCTGAGTAACTGACATTACAAGTGTGCACCACTACTACCCAGCTAATTTGTGTATTTTCAGGAGAGATGGGGTTTCACCATGTTGGTCAGGCTGATCTCGAACTCCTGAACTCAAATGATCCACTTGCCTTGACCTCCTAAAGTGCTGTGATTACAGATGTGAGCCACCACACCAGGACTAAAGATGTTTTTGAGAAGAGAAAGAGGGACTTTAAGCCAAAATACAGCTAGAAAAAAATAGATTAAATAGATGTTTGTATCTTCAAACGAGTAGACAGATATCGCCATGTTCTTGCACAATAAGGCAGTAAAATCACTACTGTCCCTGATCCACTGTCCACTTGCTAAAGGTGGAACTTTTGCTTTTGCCACCTGCTGTGTGTTTAAGTAGCATTTTAGTCCCATTGCTAGGACAGCATCAGGGAAACAGATGCATAGGGAAATATCCAGTTGCCTGCTCCTGTGGGTATAACAAAAAACAACTAGATTGATGAAATGCTGTCGCAAGTACATATTTTACATAAATTGCACATATTTTAAATAAATGTACATATTGTACATATTTTAAACAAATTTAACTTTAATTTTTGTTGATTATTAAAATCACAAGCCGGATACAGTGGTATATGCCTATAGTACCAGCTACTTGGGATGCATGGCAAAGGATTGCTTTAGCCCAGACATTTAAGATCGTAGCAAGATCCTGTCTCTAAAAAAAAAAAATAAAAAAAATAAAAAAATGAAGATTAAAAATAGACAATTCATCAATGCTAGACTGGATAAAGAAAATGTGGTACAATACAACATGGAATACTATGCAGCCATAAAAAGAACAAGATCATATCATTTGAAGGGAGCTGGAGACAATTGTCCTTAGCAAACTAATGCAGAAACAGAAACCCAAATACCACATGTCCTTACTTATAAGTGGGAGCTAAATGATGAGAACACATGGACACATAGAGGCGAACAACACACAGTGGGGCCTTTCAGAGGGTGGAAGGTAGGAGGAGAGAGAAGATCAGGAAAAACAACTAATGGTTACTAGACTTAATAACTGGATGACGAAGTAATCTGTACAACAAACCCCCATGATACACATTTACTTATGTAACAAACCAGTACTTGTATACCTGAACTTAAAATAAAAGTTAAAAACAGCCTTTTCAAATAAAAATGTAAAATTGAAAGATTAAGGAAAAATTGACATTTAAATGTTAAAATTTATAACATAAAGTAGTTCAATACCAGTCATTTAAAAAATTTACATTTTACATGTTACAAATGTTTTTCATTTATCTCACTATAGATTTGGGTACTATATTCATTTTATGCACAGATGAATTATAAATTGCATTTATATTCAATTAAAATTTAAATAAACATTTTAATAATGAAGTAACATAATATTAATATATGTGTATTTTCCATTTTAAAAAATTTTACCTCAATTATTTTTTTTGAGATGGAGTCTCGCTCTGTCACCCAGACTAGAGTGCAGTGGCATGATCTCAGCTCTCTGCAACCTCCGCCTCCCAGGTTCAAGCAATTCTCCTGCCTCAGCCTCCTGAGTAGCTGGGATTATGGGTGCGCACCACCATGCCTGGCTAATTTTTTGTATTTTTAGTAGACACGGAGTTTCACTATGCTGGCCAGGCTGGTCTCAAACTCCTGACCTCGTGATCCACCCGCCTCAGCCTCCCAAAGTGCTGAGATTATAGGCGTGAGCCACTGCACCTGGCCCAATTTTTTAATATCTATAATATTTATACAGACATTTCTATAATTAATAAACAAGATATATAGTTACATGTTTATTCCTCTGGAAGTTAGTAATATCATTTTTGTCTACTCATTCATATCTTTAGGGAAACAAAGTCATGTTTGTGTTATGATTTCTATCATAAAATATATTGTACCAATTGTTCACAAGCATCCTACTATATTCTCTGGCTACCAATGAACTCGAAGGGAAAAAATTTGATTTCTTCTGTTCCAGAATTCTGCATATAGAATTCTCTTTCTAAAATATTGATTAATTTCAGAGGCTTGGTCTTAGCCATGTTCAGAGGTAAAATTAAAAGTATATAAACACGAGACTAGGGAAGAGTTAGTCAAATGTCAGCTGAATTCATAGAGCATCACTTAGTTTCCCTTTGCTTCCTTCTATGAAATAGGATTGTTAGGAGCAAAGAGGCAACTCATGGGAAGACAACACATGACCTAGTGAGACAGTGCTAAGCACCCAGATGAGGCTTGGCACTGCCCTGGAAACTGGCAGTTCAGGGCATGAGCATGCATGCATGAAAGCATACAGGTACACAGCCACCTGCGGCCCCGGCCCCTGCCCCAACACTTTCCTTCTAAGTGCTGAGAGATGCTATGGCACTGCTCAGAAAAATTCTCTCCGTATTTTCTTCTAATGAAATCATAGTTTATAAATACAACAAGGTGCACATTAACATGAAAAGCAATAGAGTTAAATTATTTTTCTCTTTGGTCCTCCTGTACCTTACTTCATCAAACTGCAGACCCTCAGGATAGTGAGACAGCGACAAGATTTACTCTCTGCACTTGATTGCCAAGTGGACCAGAGGCATCATTTCAGCTTCCTATCAGCTGGTTTATAACAACCTCCACTCAGGTCTCACTTAGAAGAGAACACAGATCCGAGGGAAAGTCATTCTGTTTGGGACGTTTTCCAAAACGTATTAAACTGAACATTAGAGAAAGTTGTAAAGAGAAAAATTATAGAGGCCCAGCTTGGATACCTCTTTGCTACTCTGCTTTGGGGTTATTGGCAGTCTGCCGGAAGGTACCTTATGTGCTCATGAGAGAGGCCTTCTTAGACTGTTTAAAAACGGCTTCATCTAGACCCAGAATGAGATAACATAAGACTGAGACTTGACTCCCTCAGAAATGAGCATTGGGTGGGGGAAGTGTAGCTTCATATGTCATCATACCAGAAATACTGAAGTTCATTTAGGGAACTTAGAGAGGGTTTATGACAAAAATGTATTTACAATGGCATAATCTTTACATTTTGATACTTTCTAAAGTTAGGTTTGCCATGCTGAAAAGAGTCCGGTTTTAACTAAGACCAGAGCAATGGCACTTTGCAGATGAAAAGAGAAGCAAGTGATGCTGTCCTTAGATCAGTCCCGTTTCTCAGGGATTCAGAAGGGAAGATATGCTAGGAGGCATGCCCACAGCGGTTTGAGATGCTGACCTTACCCCACCCGTCTCTACAGATCATGTGGTCCACCCAGAGTCTTGTGCTCACATGCGGACTGCTTGCTGACACAGCAGGATTATTTTTAAGTATTATTTAATGGTCTTGAGTCTTTTGTTAGGGAAAAAAATAAAAGAGTGGGATGGAGAATTCCTCTTTTTATCATAAGTAAGGGTATGCATTTCTGGAAGCTCTGACCAGATCACCAAGACCCGAGGCAGTGAAGCTCACCATCTGGAATAAAGTTCCACTTAGCCATCTGCAAGCCACTTACAAAGACTATTTTAGGCTCAAAATAGCAGCAAATTCTGTAATGTTCATCCAAGAGCCTGCATTTCTGAAATTTCCTCACAATATTTTGTAAAGGAAATCAGTCACTGAATGAGTGGGTCTACCCTGTGTCTCTAAAATCCAGTACATACTAACACCAACTGAAAGTACTACACAGGCCAGGCGCAGTGGCTCACACCTGTAATACCAGCACTTAGGGAGGCCAAGGCAGATGGATCACCTGAGGTCAGGAGTTCAAGACCAGCCTGGCCAACATGGTGAAACCCTATCTCTACTAAAAATACATAAATTAGCCGGGCGTGATGCATGCCTATAGTTACAGCTACTCCGGAGGCTGAGGCGGGAGAATCGCTTGAACCCGAGAGGTGGAGGTTGCAGTGATTCGAAATCATGCCATTGCACTGCAGCCTGAGTGACAGAGCAAGACTCCATCTAAATAAATAAATAAATAAATAAATAAATAAATGTACTACACATACACACCTACACACATATAGGACATGGAGCCATTATGAAATGAAAACAGCTAAGGTGAGACTGGGTTCGGCCAGCTATGTGACTTCTAAGCGGCATCACAATTTGACAGGTCTTTTAGGGAGTTCATAACTGAGAAGTACACAAACTTTATTTGGTCAACAAACCATAAGTGGTCTCTAGAAATAGATGAATTCAACTCAAAGTAAACACTAAATTAGCCAAAATGGCAATGATCAATTTACAACAAAAATGCAGTTGCATTTGAGACTGAAAACACTGCCCCATGGGACCAGTTCATTTTCTTTCTGTTGGGGACTGGCATGGGGATCCAAACCATAACTCGGAGTGATAAGGACAAAACCAGTATGGTAAGAATTCCATATCTCATCTGAACAAGCATGCAAATCTGGATCGCCAAGGAGTGTACTAGAAATAGATTATCTAGCCACACCCTGCAGATTCTGGGACCTGGGAATTGTATTAATAAAGCACCTCAGACAAACCGTTGACATCAGTTTTGAGTTGGGGAATGACTGAAAGCTTATCCATTGTGCCAACATCACTCTAGGACAATCAAATATGCCATCTGCACTTTAGAGATATACCAGCCCTCTGACTAAACAGTTCATATTCTTGTCTCCTGCCTCCTGGACCTATGTGAATGAGCACTGCCAGTGAAGCTCTTTCTGGAAATATCTATGGCTGAATAACTTCTTTCTAACCAACACCTGCTTTCATTACTTGCATTGTTACCTTCACTTAATTTTGCTGCATCCTGTGATCTATTCTGCTTCCTGAAAGGCAGATTTTTCAGACAATAGTACTAAAAAAATCCCAGCAAAACTGGAAATAAGATATATTTTGGGTTAATTTAAGCTTCAGTGTCATAATCACTAGGCATAGCTTTGTACATTGGTTTTTACACTTCATCGCACAAAGGACACTGTTAATTCCAAACATTGGTGTAACCTCTCACTGTTCCTGTTCTTCTTCATGTATTACCTGCCTAAAGAATTGAGATACAAAAAAAAAAAAAAAAAGAATTGAGATACTTGGTTGTCTAACAGTGGGTTTGCCTGGTCCAAAGGTTTCAGAAATTTTATTAATTTATTTATATCCATTCCCTCATTCTACTCATAGGCGCAATAAGAACATATTTCAGTTATGTTAAAAAGCACACATTAATTTTAATAGAATATTGAAAGTGCCTATCAAGAGAGAGCTGTTAAGTTTTTTTAAAATGGAGACTAATACATGTTTTGTTTTGTTTTGTTTTGTTTTCAGACAGGGTTTCACTCTGTCTGTCACCCAGGCCAGATTGCAACAGTGTGATCTCGGCTTAAGGCAGCCTTGACTTCCCAAGCTCAAGCGATCCTCATGCCTCTGCCTCCCGAGTAGCTGGAACTACAGGCACATGAGGCCAAGCTTGGCTAATTTTTGTATTTTTTATAGAGATGGGGTTTCACCATGCTGCCCAGGCTGGTCTCAAACTCCTGGCCTCAAGTGATCCAGCTGTCTTAGCCTCCCAAAGTGCTGGGATCACAAGCATGAGCCACTGCACCCAGCCATATATTAATTTTTATTAGGAAAATACACACATATAATGAAGATAAAATGACTAATATTGAAGAAAATATGCTTGTAACTCACCACAGACAATAGAGTTTTTTAAACATGTAAATCTCTTAATCTTGAAATGCAGAAGGTCAGGATCTCCCCTTCCTCATTTTTGTTCCCTTCCTCATCCATTGTGGAAGGTATAATCAAGGTAAAATGTGTTTGTCGTGAGAAGGACAATACCGGCAAACTCTATTGAGATGTTGTGATGTTCCAACTGGAAAAATATTTATCCAGCAATGAAAAGTAAGGCATGGCTACCTGTTTGCAAGGAACATTGCCTAGAGTTTTCATTTCTGCATGACAAGTTCCCCTAAGGACCAAGTCACAAACTTGGAGACTTGGCAGATAATTGGAAAAGTTAAGAACATCATGAGAAGAAGAAAGAAGACAGTAAGAGACCAGGGTCAGAAGACTTCAGAACACTGGAAAGGGATTCTAATCGAGCCAAACATTAACAATGATTAACGTTAACAATTTGAATTGAGAGAACATCAGCAGGAAAAGGAAATGAATGTTCGGTATCATTCAACAGCATTTAGATTTCACTAGTTTCCTTTTGTTTTTCTTAACTTTTATCTTAAGTTCAGGGGTACATGTGAAGGTTTGTTATATAGGTAAACTTGGGTCATGGGAGTTTGTTGTACAGATGATTTTGCCACCCGGGTATTCATTTTCTTTAGTCTGTCACTGATGGACATTAAGGTTTATTCCATGTCTTTGCTATTGTGACTAGTACTGCAATGAACATATGTGGCATGTATCCTTTGTCATCTAAAATGATTGTTTTCTTTCAAATAGAAAACGATACCTAAATATCCTGCCAAATGCTAAAGATAAAGCTAAGAGTTTAGCTTACATTGTCTACATTTTTTTCCTAACAACTAGTCCAATAACGAAAGTAGTATCACTACACTTCAAATTCTGTCCAGTCCTTACCTTAATTTTGCAAAAAGCATCAGTGGTACCTGTTAAATGTCCAAAGAGAGGGAAAATGTTTATTCTATCTCCTCCCTAATTTCACACTTGATTTTTCTTCACAATTTGATTTGAAAATTGCTCCACTTTTACTCATGCAACAAAATTTTATTGAATAACTACCATAATTCAACACAGTTAGGTAATGGTTTAATCTGCCTGTTAATTAAAGCTTTGCCACTTGATGAGTTCATAAAAAAATGTTACCTCCCAGGCTGTTTGATGTCTCTATAATTTTACTAAAGGTCTCTTTACTTGCTCTCATGTCTTACTTCTTTGGTCCAAAAATTAGCTGGGTGCAGTGTTTCGTGGGTGTAATCCCAGCACTTTGGGAGGCCAAGGCAGGCGGATTACCTGAGGTCATAAATTTGAGACCAGTTGAACAACATGGTGAAACTCCCACCTCTACTGAAAATACAAAGATTAGCCAGGCGTGGTGGTGTGCGCCTGTAGTCCTAGCTACTCGGGAGGCTGAGGCAGGAGAATTGCTAGAACCCAGAAGGCGGAGGTTTCACGGAGCCAAGATCGTGCCACTGCTCTGCAGCCTGGGCGACAAGAACCATACACCAGCTGGGCAACAAGAGTGAAACTCCATCTCAAGGAAAACATACAAACAAACAAACAATTAAATGTCTACTTTATATTTTAAAATGTAGGCCAGGGTTTACTTACCATCTTAAGCCTTCTTTCCCTTCCCACCCCTCTAGAATATTGTACACCACTTCCTTTGTGCTCTGAATAAGCTCATCTATATATCTATAATACCTATGTTATATAAATATATCTTTAAATATCCATCACAGACATTATATTTTATTTTCCTAGCTAATTTTGGAAAATTACTTCTTCCCATTTTCATCTCTGTAGTTCAGTTGGAACTAACTTCACCTTCATAAAACTCACATAAAAATGATCTAAGTGGTAAAAACCGGATTTCATTTTGAAATTGATATGAATGCTTGAAAAGAAAAGGTCTCTTTTCTGAAATCTTAATTGCTAAGCATCGTATAAAATCGAGGATCATATATGCCACCATTTGTTGGTGGCAATCCGGAGAGTGAAATCATTAGAGTAAAACTCAGCCAAGAAGTAAAGAGGTAGAGAATGTGTCCTAAAACTATGTGAGTTCCTGGATCTAGCTGTGGCTGAAGCCATTTGTACCCCCAGATATTTAGATGTTCTTGCTAATGAACATTATCCTGATTAAACTAGTTTAGACTGAATTTTCATCATTTGCAAGCAGAAAAGCCTGCAGTAATACATCATGTCTGTTGCTGTAACTATACTATTCGGTCTAAATTGCCTCTTTTGGTCTATGACAGAACTTGGAACAAAATGGGTACTCTTTTGGTTTACTGATTAAAGAATGAATATGAATGAATAAAATAAATACATGGAGGAATATAGAAAAAAGGTAAATTTCTTGTTGTAGTCCCAGTATACCAACAATTTGGTGCCCTTGTTCTAAAACAAACAGAAATGCCCAGTGAAAAAACTAATTAATTATTTCCAAGTTATCACACTACACTGTGCTGGTCAAAGTGGATCACGATCCCTTGAAAAATCCTAAGATGGCTTACTCATATTGAATGGATTTAGGAAATACCTCAGGATAACCAAACCCTTTACTTACTTCTTAACACCAAATGATATCTTCCAGGTCCTAAAGTTATTTTAAATGGCACATGAGATGGCGTCTCTGTCTGTTCTCTTGAGATCAGGTTTCATGGTCTAATCAGACTCACCATTAACAATCTTCCCCTGGACAGGAACAGAGTTAATATAGTGTGATGAGAGAGTGTTGGCCGGTGGCTCAAGCAGCTCTGCAAGTCTGCACATGTGGATTCTATTTTCAAACCTATGATTGATTTACTTTCAGACTATGGCAAACCCTCCACTCTCCCACATGATGCTTATCAACAAATGGTGTCTGCTTAACTCATTTATTGAGAAAATGTAACTGCATTTCAGAAATTTAAAATTATTTCCCATGAACAATTTTTGTTTCTCTTACCACAATGTAGTTCTGCATGCGTAATACACTACCTGATCTAAATAGTTACATTAAGACATTTTTTTTTTTTAAATTTTGAAAGTTCAACATTTCCTCTTAATGAAGATATTGGCCTGTGTTTACAACTTGATATTCTTCTTATCTCGATTTATGTTATTTATAGCTGTAAAAAAAATCGCTCTGAAGATCCATCGTTTTTGAACATTCTCTAAGTTGTTTCCTATGGATTGTAAGCTACTCAGATAGGAATGAATGAGTATAGAACGTACATTTGTTGATTTGACTTAATGGCATTTGAATTTGATACAATAATCATCAGTTCACATATATAAGGTGATATGTATGTGTGTATCATATCCAAATGCAAACTGCTAGAAGAAGGGAGTATATATACATTTGAAACTCATTTTTCTTTTGATGGTATACAAATTTGAGTTAGCTTGTGTTGGAAAGAAATGGCAGCGGCTGTGAAAAACAGTTTCTGAATTATTACTATACCTTAAAGTCAAGAGCTAGGATAGATGACTTTGAGGGATACTTTAGAAGTCATTTTATTATTTGAAAACCAATACTAGATACCATAAGAAATCATATAAGACACTATCTTCCATACATTTTCTTTAAATTATTTTTAAATGTACTTGGTGTGTGGATTTGTGGTTAGAGTTATGCTGACCTACTTAGTTCCATGTTATGGAACACGTGAAATAATATCAGCACTGTCTGTTTCTTCAAAGACTGAAAAAGAAAAGTTACTGGGAAATCATCTCGGCCTGGCACTTTGGGAAGGATATTAAATCAATGTTTTGTTCCATGTTAGTCCCTCTTGCTGGGTCAAATTTTTTGTTACTTGAGTTTGTTGGTTATTTAGTTATCTTGGTTTTCATTGTTATCTTCCATTTCTTCTAGGGTTTTGTAATTATTTTGCTGTACTTCTGTAAAAACACACTAAAAATGATTTGGTTACTTCTGTTTCTGTACCCTTTAGCTTTTTGTCTTTATAATTGTGTAATTCTGTTTTCTCACATAATTTATTTATGTATTGTAAAATATTTTATCTAAAATTTGGCTCTGCATTATTTATCAATGTTGTGTTTTTATATTTGGTTCACTTATTTATGTCTTTAACTTTATTTGTGCCTTTCAATCTTCTTTCTTTAGATTTTTTTTGGTCTATTTCTATCTTATTTTGTTAGATGTTTAATTTTTCACATTTATTCTACATCAGCTTAAGTTGTATGAAAGTATAATGCTATGAAGTTGTGTCTAAGCTCAAGTTTGGCTCTATCCTATATATCATATATAGCATATCATATCTCATATATATATGAGATACATAGGGGTTCATCTAAAATATTTTCTATTTTGAGTATTAAATATATTTGCATACATAAGCATATACAAACATATATATGTGCATGTGTATGTGTATATATGCATATATAATAACTGGATCATTTTCATTGGTGCTATTTGTTCTATACTACATTTTGGAATATGTTATCTAAAAATACTATTTTTAAGACATGTTCAAAATACCTTGAGAGGAAGTGTTATTCTAGTGATGTATTTATTTATTTTATATATTTGGATTAACCTAATAACTATATACATCTACATGCTTTCATCTACTTACTGTTTCTCAAGATATTAGATTTCTTAAGTTAGCCTCCTGCTTCTACAAATTTTTTTATAGTTACACCCATGAGAATCTGCAATTCTTGTTTAATATACTTTATTATTTGCTGCATAATAATCAATTCATTTCTCTAATTCAAGAACATTAGTTTTCCATGAGTTGAGTGTTTCCATGTTGAGTTCTATACATAATATATATCATTTTTTCTATGACTACTTTAAAGAAATTGTCTTTTCTGTAGTTTTTAGTTTTTAAGATATTTTATTTTTTTCCTAATAGCCATTTATTCGTTTATTCTATAATGATACAGTTTTAGTGCTCATTTGTTTATTTTTTTCCAGTCTCTAATTTATATCACTCTTGTTTCATGAGATAATGAAGCAAAAAAATGGTATAAATTAGACTTATTTTTTTTGTTTGTTTACCTGTCTTATTTTTTGTTTCATTGATTTCATGTTTTCATGTTTTTTGTACTTCTTGGAGATGTGCAAGTATTTTTGAAATAATTTTAAAAAATATTTTGTGTAAATCCTATAAGATGTTTTTTTCCATAATTATATGTTCTTAAAATTGGAGTAGCATTTTTTATAGGGCTCAGGGAGTTATTATTTTCATCTTTCTGATAATTAATGTGGGCAGTTATAGCTGGATATTATCCCCTGGGATCTAATTTATATAAATTTCCTATAATTATTTTACTTCCTTATCTGAGACCTGTTTGTGTTCACATCAGAACATTGTGAAGTTTGAGGGTGATTATTGCTGACTTGTGTTCTATGTGTAATAACTTTATAATCTCATATTAGATCAGAGCTATGGGTTCGTCAGTAAAAACTGCATATTAACATGATTGGTGGATTGGTCTCTGATATTTTAAAATTAAAGGTTTTATTCCATCAGTTAGGAGTTTTTCCTAATCCAATAGGAGATACATTTGAATTTAATATCAAAGTTAAATCATTAAAGTTTCTTTTCCCATGGATTCATTCAGAGAAGTTGAGTTCCACACCATTGCCAATCTTTCCAGCATCATTCCACCTCCTCTCTCAGCCAAAGGAGAGAAAAATAGACAAACTATGTAGAGCTCAAACATAACTTTCTTTGAGGGCTTTCCCTTAGGTACTTGCACAGCTGCAGAGATTCTTGTGTAATTTATTTTCTCTTTTGTGATTCTGATGGAAAATTCTATATTTATTTTTGTTGACCATTATGATTTTATGTTGCCTCTGCTGCCTTTCTACCTGCGAGAAGACAAACTCATTCATCTTTAATGAATAATTCTCATGGTGATGATGACATTTGCCTTCTCTTTCCTTTAGTTATCTGTCTGCAGATAGAATTAATTACTCTTGAAATGGGGTTTGCCAATTATTTAACCTGAAATAATCTCATTTTCCACAGCTCAATCAAAATCCTGGGAGGTAAAACTTCTCTAACAAATGTTCTTAGTATCCTCGATGATCAATCCACCAGAATATTCATTTTCTTCTAAAAATATTACTTTACTTTTTTAGCTCCATGATGACAATCATATCTTCCAGTAAAAAAAAAAAAAGCTTTTTATTTTAAAATGTTTAGAGGCTATGATTTCTGTAAAATTAAAGACAAGGCTCTTTCTTTAGCTTTTGCCACACTAATTTGTCCTGGTCAAGCCAAAATATCATTTTAGTTCATGTGGTACTTAATTGTGAACAGCAATGGCTGGAGGATTTTAAGGGTCACTAGGTCCAGATGTTTGGTCATTAGTCACCACCATATAACCCACCTTCAATATAATAAATATGGATAAAATAAGGAAACACTTCAGCCGTCAACAAGATTAGTGTTCAAGACTAATAGGAGCCTGATTTCTGCTTTTTAACTTTGTTAACATTTAACCCTTTGAGGGCAGAGAATTTCACTTGAAGTAAATCTCTCTCCTCACAGACTCTGCTCTTATTTTCTGAAGTTTATATACCTTCATTAATGGCACATCCATTCACCAAAGAAGTGCAGGCATGCTTTTAAGTATTTTAATACTTTACATCACACTTCATATCTTTTTCTTAACACATATTGGAATGTTTAAGAAGGTGGTTTTGCTGGACAGTCAGGTAATTGTCTGATAAAGTGACCTATGTCTGTGGCTATAGAACAGCCTATTTAAAAGAATTTATTGGACGTATTGGGTTGATCTGTACTCCCTAAAACAATAAAAAGATTATTTTAAAATCTTCTTTGTGGGTTTCCTCTTCTTTTTATTTTTTTGGTATTTGTATAGAAAAAAAAAGTACATGTCCTAAAATCTTCTATCTCTTGTGTAGTATTTCTCAACTGGTGCAATGAAAATAAAACTTGCAACCATATGCTGCAGGCCTTAGAATCTAGCTACAATAGGTGCCATTTCTGTCACTTCTGTAGGCACCACTGCAGTAAATGAAATAGTAATAATATTAACCATGTAGAGTTGTTATTTGGATGAACAAGATAATGTAGGCATTCAGTTAATACTAATTTTATTTTTCTTATTTGCATTGATGTTTGAACAATATTCTGAAAGATATGTTTGCAAATAAAATATCTACTTCAAGAGGTGGATAAGATTGTTGGCTACAAGCTGCAAAGGATCCTTTTGCTGGTATTTTGGCATTATGGAATGCCTATAATATCTGCTATTTTAAATGTAACTATTTGTGGAAACTCATTTTTTGTTATTAAATTAAATATCATCTTGAGTCTGTTACTCGGATAACTTTTTTTTCTGTTAAAACAGGCCTCATACTGAATTATTAATAACTTACTGTAATTATAGCTTTATCTTAAAATAAGAATTCCAAATTGAAAAAAAAAGGAAAATATAAATCTTTGGCTAGTTGATGCAGTTCACAATGCTAATTGTTTACTATATATGTATCAGCAGTCTTAGAAACATCTCTTTTATTTTAGCTTTACTGATCTATAATTCACAGATAAAAATGTATATATTCAAGGAGTTCAATATGATGATTTGATATTGTATAATGATCACCACAATCAAATTAATCAACACATTCATCACCACACAATTACTTTCTTTGTGTGTGTATGTGTGTGTGGTAAGGACACTTAACATCTACTCTCAGCAAATTTCAGGTAAATAATACAGTCTTGCCAACTAGAGTCACTATGCTGTACATTAGATGCCCGTGAGTTACTCATCTCATAATTGAAAGTTGTATACTCTTTAGCCAACATTCACCACTTTTCCCACGCCCAAGCCCCTGGAAACCACCATTCAGGATATAATTTTGATGATAATACAATGGTGTCAGTTTTGGCCTCCTGAGTACCAATTCTTTCTGCTCTATGCAAATGCTCTAGAACTCTAAGCCTGGCCATGTGAAAATCACAGATTGTCTCTTCCAGGTCTTTAAGTCCTTTCTTGACATGTCACAGGAACTAACTGACAATGATCTGGGTGAAAATAATTACTCAACTGAAAGAAACCAGTAGAAAAATAATGGATCATCCGCTTCAACCAAAAAGTGGGGAGGTCCATTAACTAAATTCTGTAACAACCTCAGAATCCTTTCTCTTATCATGAATTGTTTTTTGTTTGTTTGTTTTCTTCTCTACCTACTGCTAGTTCATATATTTCCTCTGTGATTTATTGTTTTCTTTGCTCCAAAAATAATAACTATCTCATTCCATATGGTCTATTGTGATGGCACAATGCATTTATAGATAAAAAAGAAGTAATTGATTGCTATATTAATTATATAATCCTAAAAAGGCAAATTCGTATAGGCTTCTATATAGTTAACTGCATTATTTATTTTCTATTAAGATGTTTTTATATTCTGCAAACTCAATCAGCTTTTAGTCTTATTTATGCACTGTACTAAATTCTTTTTTGTTTGTTCATTTGTTTGTTTTTATAGAAACAAGGTCTTGCTCTATCGCCTAGTCTGTAGTGCAATGGTGCAATCAGAGCTCACTGCAGCCTCAACTTCCTGGGCTCAAGCATTCTCCCATCTCAACCTCCTAAGCAGCTGAGACTACAGGCATGTGATCTCCTTGTGATTTACTTTTTTTTTTTTTTTTTTTTTTTTGTACAGACAGGGTCTTGCTATGTTTCCCAGACTATTTTCCCAGGTCTTGAACTCCTGGCTTCAACTGATTCCCCCATCTTAATCTCCCAAAGTGGTGGGATTACAGGTGTGAGCCACCATACCTGGCCTGTTTTTTTGTTTTGTTTTGTTTTGAATATATAATATTTATTTTTCAAGGTTGTTATTAATCCAGATACATAAAATAGTTTACATTTAGTATGTGTGTATAACATACACAGAGTAATTACCTATTGTCCACATCAGTGTATATATACATGTACATCAATATATAAATTAATATACATTCATAATTTATGTTCCCTTATAAATTTGGAAATTAGCTTTCTAATGCTTATATCTATTTCCATTGTGCCTGGGAAAATTGTCACAATTTATGTATTATGCTGCTGTGAAGCTATATATGGAATACATAAAATTTATTTTCAAATGTCAACTGAACACTTTATACATTTTTATTTCCTCCATCTCTTTCTGTAACCCTGTTACTTAAATTATTAGTACAGCTGTCTGAGAGATCAGATTTAAGGCCTTCAAATGTTTCCTCGGTCTTAGAACAGATGCCTCAGGAGACTTTCCATCAGAAAGGTACATTGGATTAGCGTTTCTCTACCATATTCTTTAAGCAGAACTGACAGCCTCAAAATAAGAAAAACAATTTTTGTTAGGATGTATATGGAATTTAAAGAGAGGACATATTTTCTCCTTACCAGTATGAAGGATACCAAAATTGATTATCTAGAAAACAATTTCATACCATTCCAATGAATGAAAGGAGGTCAAATGAAATATATAAATGTGTCAGGCTTCTATCAAATGTAATAGATGCTTACAAAATCAGAAGAGTGTTTTAATGAAGAAGGAAATTAGTGTATCAGCTTGGTAGACCTATCAATCCAGGCATAATTCTTTGGCATAGGATACCAATATTGAATGCATACACCACGATCTGGTTTTGCCAGAACACATATATCAATGTTTACTGATTAAGTGGCAGTGAAGTGTCATAAGATCAGAGACAGAATCTTCAATTCCTTAGCAGAAGAAAGGATTTAGTGAAGAATGCTGCACCTGCTACTTTTCACCAAGTGAGATTTAAGGATTTATTTTTTCTTTTAACTCTGAACTGAGTATGTAGACTGGATTATACCTAAGAATTGGAAGACGCAATTCTAAGATGACAAGTAGAAATATGTCACAAGTTATAGAGAGCTAAGATTAACTCATGAAAAATAAATGGAAAATGTAAGCAAAATATAAATCATTTTATTGTACTTCTCTAATTGTATGAGAGGCAACGTGTCTGAATATAAACTTGTGTTTGGGCTACAAAAATCTTCATATTTGGCAAAGGAGTTTTTCATCATAGGACTGCAGCTTTTCTAGACTGGATTTCCGCCTCTGACTATACATTATTTATGCAGGCACCAGTTGAACTAATGATATTGTTCAAACAATGAGATATTTTCCTACAGAGTGAAAATCAAGAAATCCCATGCAAACTGTACAGGCATTTTCATTTCATTATTTTAATAGCAAAATATACACTTTAAAACCTGGAAGGCAAAAAAAATGTATCTAGTTTTGACTTGTTAAGCATACCTAAAATTTCCTTTTACAAAACTACGCCAAATTCAAGGTTTTTAAAATAATTATTATTATACTTTAAGTTCTAGGGTACATGTGCACAACGCACAGGTTTCTTACATAGGTATACATGTGCCATGTTGATTTGCTGCACCCATTAGCTTGTCATTTACATTAGGTATTTCTCCTAATGCTATCCCTCCCCCAGCCTCCCACCCCATGACAGGCCCCGGTGTGTGATGTTCCCCTCCCTGTGTCCAAGTGTTCTCATTGTTCAATTCCCACCTATGAGTGAGAACATGCGGTGTTTGGTTTTTTGTCCTTGCGATACTTTGCTCAGAATGATGGTTTCCAGCTTCATCTGTGTCCCTGCAAAGAACATGAACTCATCCTTTTTTATGGATGCATAGCATTCCATGGTGTACATGTGCCACATTTTCTTAATCCAGTCTATCATTGATGGGCATTTGGGTTAGTTCCAAGTCTTTGCTATTGTGAATAGTGCCTCAATAAACATACATGTGCATGCGTCTTTATAGTAGCATGATTTATAATCTTTTGGGTATATACCCAGTAATGGGATCACTGGGTCAAATGGTATTTCTGGTTCTAGATCCTTGAGGTTGAACTAATTTACACTCCCACCAACAGTGTAAAAGTGTTCCTATTTCTCCACATCCTCTCCAGCATCTGTTATTTCCTGACTTTTTAATGATTGCCATTCTAAGTGGCAGGAGATGGTATCTCATTGTGGTTTTGATTTGTATTTCTCTGATGACCAGTTATGACGAGCAGAGCATTTTTTCATGTGTCTGTTGGCGGCATAAATGTCTTATTTTGAGAAGTGTCTGTTCATATCCTTTGCACAGTTTTTGATGGGGTTGTTTGATTTTTTTTCTTGTAAATTTGTTTAAGTTCTTTGTAGATTCTGGTTATTAGCCCTTTGTCAGATGGGTAGATTGCAAACATTTTCTCCCATTCTGTAAGTTGCCTGCTCATGCTGATGGTAGTTTCTTTAGCTGTGCAGAAGCTCTTTAGTTTAATTAGATCCCATTTGTCAATTTTGGCTTTTGTTGCCATTTCTTTTGGTGTTTTAGTCATGAAGTCCTTGCCCATGCCTATGTCCTGAATGGTATTGTGTAGGTTTTCTTCTATGGTTTTTATGGTTTTAGGTCTAACATTTAAGTCTTTATCTTGAATTAACTTTTGTATAAGGTGTAAGGAAGGGATCCAGATTCAGCTTTCTACATATGGCTAGCCAGTTTTCTTAGCACAATTTATTAAATAGGGAATCCTTTCCCATTTCTTATTTTTGTCAGGTTTATCAAAGATCAGATGGTTGTAGATGTTTGGCGTTATTTCTGAGGCCTCCATTCTGATCCACTGGTTTGTGTCTGTGTGTGTATATATATGTATATGTGTATATACACATATACATATATATACACACACACACACATATATATATGTCTGTTTTGGTACCAGTACCATGCTGTGTTTTGGTTACTGTAGCCTTGTAGTATAGTTTGAAGTCAGGTAGCATGATGCCTCCAGCTTTCTTCTTTTTGCTTAGGATTGTCTTGACAATGCAGGTTCTTTTTTGGTTCCATATGAACTTTAAAGTAGTTTTTCCCAGTTCTGTGAAGAAAGTCATTGGTAGCTTGATGGGGGTGGCATTGAATCTATACATTACTTTGGACAGTATGGCCATTTTCATGATATTGATTCTTACTATCCATGAGCATGGAATTTTCTTCCATTTGTTGGTGTCCTCTTTTATTTCATTGAGCAGTGGTTTGTAGTTCTCCTTGAAGAGGTCCTTCACATCCCCTGTAAGTTGTATTCCTAAGTATTTTATTCTCTTTGTAGCAATTGTGAATGGGAGCTCAGTCATGATTTGACTCTGTTTGTCTGTTATTAATATATAGGAATGCTTGTGACTTTTGCACATTGATTTTGTATCCTGAGACTTTGCTGAAGTTGCTTATCAGCTTAAGGAGATTTGGGACTGAGATGATGGGGCTTTCTAAATATAGAATCATGTCATCTGCAAACAGGGACAATTTGATTTCCTCTTTTTTTCTAATTGAATAGCCTTTATTTCTTTCTCTTGCCTGATTGCCCTGGCCAGAACTTCCAACACTATGTTGAATAGAAGTGATACGAGAGGACATCCTTGTCTTGTGCCAGTTTTCAAGGGTAATACTTCCAGTTTTTCCCAATTCAGTATGATATTGGCTGTGGATTTGTCATAAATAGCTCTTATTATTTTGAGATATGTTCCATTGATTCCTGGTTGATTGAGAGTTTTTAGCATGAAAGGCTATTGAATTTTGTCAAAGGCCTTTTCTGTACATATTGAGATAATCTGGTGGTTTTTGTCGTTGGTTCTGTATATGTGATGGATTACATTTACAAATTTGCATATGTTGAACCAGCCTTGCATCCCAGGGTTGGAGCTGACTTGATCATGGTGGATAGGGTTTTTGATGTGCTGCTGGATTCGGTTTGCCAGTATTTTGTTGAGTATTTTTGCATCGATGTTCATCGGGAATATTGGTCTAAAATTCTCTTTTTTTGTTGTGTCTCTGCCAGGCTTTGGTATCAGGATGATGCTGGCCTCATAAAATGAGTTAGGGAGGATTCTCTCTTTTTCTATTGATTGGTATAGTTTCAGAAAGAATGGTACCAGCTCCTCTTTGTACCCATGGTAGAATTTGGCTGTGAATACGTCTGGTCTGGGACTTTTTTTGGTTGTTAGGCTATTAATTATTGCCTCAATTTCAGGACTTGTTATTGGTCTATTCAGAGATTCAACCTCTTCCTGGTTTAGTCTTGGGATGGTGTACGTGTCCAGGACTTTATATATTTCTTTTAGATTTTCTAGTTTATTCACATAGACATCTTTATAATATTCTGTGATGGTAGTTTTTATTTCTGTGGGATCGGTGGTGATATCCCCTTTATCATTTTTTATTGCATCTATTTGATTCTTCTCTCTTTTCTTCTTTATTAGTCTTGCTAGCAGTCTATCAATTTTGTTGATCTTCTGAAAAAAACAGCTGCTGAATTCATTGATTTTTTGAAGGGTTTTTTTGTGTCTCTATCTCCTTCAGTTCTGCTCTGATCTTAGTTATTTCTTGCCTCATGCTAAGTTTTGAATTTTTTGCTCTTGCTTCTCTAGTTCCTTTAATTGTGATGTTAGAGTATCTATTTTAGATCTTTCTTTCTTTCTCTTGTGGGCATTTAGTGCTATAAATTTCCCTCTACACAGTGCTTTAAGTGTGTCCCAGAGATTCTGGTGTGTTGTGTCTTCGTTCTCACTGGTTTCAAAGAACATCTTTATTCCTGCCTTCATTTCATTATTTACCCAGTAGTCATTCAGGAGCAGGTTGTTCAGTTTCCATGTAGTTGTGCAGTTGTGAGTGAGTTTCTTCATCCTGAGTTCTAAATTGATTGCACTGTGATCGGAGAGACTGTTGTGATTTCTGTTCTTTTACATTTGCTGAGGAGTGCTTTACTTCCAATTATGTGGTCAACTTTAGAATAAGTGTGATGTGGTACTGAGAAGAAGGTATATTCTGTTGATTTGGGGTGGAGAGTTCTGTAGATGTCTATTAGGTCTGCTTGGTGCAGAGATTAGTTCAAGTCTTGGATATCCTTGTTAAACTTCTGCCTCATTGATCTGTCTAATATTTACAGTGGGGTGTTAAAGTCTCCAAGTATTATTGTGTGGGAGTCTAAGTCTCTTTGCAGGTCTCTAACAACTTGCTTTATGAATCTGGCTGCTCCTGTATTGGGTGCATATATATTTAGGATAGTTAGTTCTTCTTGTTGAATTGATCCCTTTACCATTATGTAATGACCTTCTTTGTCTCTTTTGATTTTTGTTGGTTTAAAGTCTGTTTTATCAGAGACTAGGATTGCAACCCCTGTTTTTGTTTTGTTTTGTTTCTTTGCTTTCCATTTACTTGGTAGACCTTTCTCTATCCCTTTATTTTGAGCCTATGTGTGTCTCTGCACATGAGATGGGTCTTCTGAATACAGCACACTGATGAGTCTTAACTCTTTATCCAGTTTGGCAGTCTGTGTCCTTTAATTGGGTCATTAGCCCATTTACATTTCAGGTTAATATTGTTATGTGTGAATTTGATCCTGTTATTATGATGCTAGCTGGTTATTTCACCCATTAATTGAAGCAGTTTCTTCATACCATTGATCGTCTTTACAATTTGGCATGTTTTTGGAGCGTCTGGTACCAGTTGTTCCTTTCCATGTTTAGTGCTTCCTTCAGGAGCTCCTGTAAGGCAGGCCTGGTGGGGACAAAATCTCTCAGCATTTGCTTGTCTGTAAATGATTTTATTTTCCTTCACTTATGAAGCTTAGTTTGGCTGGATATGAAATTCTGAGTTGAAAATTATTTTCTTTAAGAACGTTGAATATTGGCCCCCCACTCTCTTTGGCTTGTAGCATTTCTGCTGAGAGATTCACCGTTAGTCTGATGGACTTCCCTTTGTGGGTAACCCGACCTTTCTCTCTGACTGCCCTTAACATTTTTTCCTTCATTTCAGCATTGGTGAATCTGACAAGTAAGTGTCTTTGGGTTGCTCTACTTGATGAGTATCTTTGTGGTAGTCTCTGTATTTCCTGAATTAGAATGTTGGCCTGCCTTGCTAGGTAAGGGAAGTTCTCCTGGATAATACCCTGCAGAGTGTTTTCCAACCTGGTTCCATTCTCCTCATCATTTTAGGTACACCAGTCAAACGTAGATTTGGTCTTTTCACATAGTTTCATATGTCTTGGAAGCTTTGTTCATTTATTTTTACTTTTTTCTCTAAACTTCTTGCTTTATTTCATTAACTTAATCTTCAATCACTGATACCCTTTTTTCCACTTGATAAAATCAGCTATTGAAGCTTGTGCGTGCGTCACAAACTTCTCATGCCATGGTTTTCAGCTCCATCAGGTCATTTAAGGTCTTCTCTACACTGTTTATTCTAGTTAGCCATTCATCTAACATTTTTTCAAGGTTTTTAGCTTCCTTGCAGTGGGTTAGAACATGCTCCTTTAGCTCAGAGACGTGTGTTATTACCAACCTTCTGAAGCCTACTTTGGTCAACTCGTCAAAGTCATTCTCTGTGCAGCTTTGTTCTGTTGCTGGCGAGGAGCTACAATCCTTTGTAGGAGAAGAGTCGCTCTGTTTTTTACAATTTTCAGCCTTTCTGCTCTGGTTTCTCGCAATCTTTGTGGTTTTTATCCACTTTTGGTCTTTGATGTTGGTGGCCTACAGATGGGGTTTTGGTGTAGGTGTCCTTTTTGTTGATGTTGAAGTTAATCCTTTTTGTTTGTTAGTTTTCCTTCTAACAGTCAGGTCCCTCAGCTGCAGGTCTGTTGGAGTTTGCTGGAGGTTCACTCCAGACCCTGTTTGCCTGGATATCACCAGCAGAGATTGTAGAACAGCAAATATTGCTGAACAGCAAATACTGCTCCCTGATCCTTCCTCTTGAAGCTTTGTCCCAGAGAGGCACTCGCCTATATGAGGTGTCTGTATCCCCCTACTGGGAGGTGTCTGCCAGTTAGGCTACATGGGGGTAAGGGACCCACTTGAGGAGGTAGTCTCTTCATTCTCAGAGCTCAAATGCCATGCTTGGAGAACCACTGCTGTCTTCACAGCTGTCAGACAGGGACGTTTAAGTCTGCAGAAGTTGTCTGCTTCCTTTTGTTCAGCTATACCCTGCCCACAGAAGTGGAGTCTATAGAAGCAGTAGGCCTTGCTGAGCTGCGGTGGGCTTCACCCAGTTCGAGCTTCCTGGCTTCTTTGTTTACCTACTCAAACCTCAGCAATGACAGACACCCCTCCCGCAGCCAGACTGCTGCCTTGCAGTTTGATCTCAGACTGCTGTACTAGCAGTGAGCAAGGCTCCATAGGCATAGGACCCACCGAGGTGGGCACAGGAGAGAATCTCCTTGTCTGCAGGCTGCTAATACCATGGGAAAAGTGCAGTATTTGGGCAGGAGTGTCCTGTTTTTCCAGGTACAGTCAGTCACAGATACCTTTGGCTAGGAAAGGGAAATTCCCTGACCCCTTGCACTTCCCAGGTGAGGCAATGCCCTGCTCTACTTCTGCTCGCCCTCTATGGGCTGCATCCACTGTCCAGCCAGTCCCAATGAGATGAACCAGGTACCTCAGTTGGAAATGCAGAAATCACCCATCTTCTGGGTGCTGCTGGGACCTGCACCCAGAATGCTGGGAGCTGCAGACTGAAGTTGTTCTTATTTGGCCATCTTGGAATGGATCCCAAGAATTTTCTTTAAAGTAATAACAGGCTAAAATAACAAGTAGCAGTAATAATCTTGTATATGTATATGTATAGAGGGACACAATACTTATTGTTAATACGGGTCATTTGACTTTTGATTTCTAGTCCAACATATAAAGAACTTGGAAGTCATCATTATCATCCAAATATGAAAGAAGTTGAACAAACTGAAAATCAACAATTCTTAGCTCAATCAGACAACTGAAGTCACAAGTCGAACTACCCCTTGAAAACTGGAAAGATGGAGAAGTAGATTCAGAGAATAACAGCTTACCTGAAGTGGAAGCCCAGGAACAGAACCCTGCAACTGGCATCAGTATCAGGATTAACATGTCAAGCTAGAAATTATGAATTGCTGGAGGTACAATGTAAACTAATTTGACAGTTAAAAACTCTGAGGTGTCAAAGTCTTAGTAAAGACCTTTTTTTGTGAGTTTTACATTTTTATGAGTTTTACCTGCAGATTCCCAGTCAGGTTCTAACTTTAAAGATTTAAGAAAAATTACCTCTTGTTTCCAGCAGGGTGAAGGGAAAAAGCAACTATTTTGGAATATACTCCAAGCTCTCAGTTCTCATCAAAAAGCTATAAAAATAAAATCATGTCATTTTCTGCAACATGGATTGAACTGGAGGACATTATGTTAAGTGAAATAAGCCAGGCACAGAAAGATAAACATCATGTTTTCTCATTCATATGTAGGAACTAAAAAAATTGATCTCATGAAAATAAAGAGTAGAATGGTGGTTATCAGACACTAGGGAGTATAGGGGGTAAAGGAGTATGAAGGTTAATGGGTACAAAAGTACAATTAGCTAGAAGAAATATGTTCTAATCTTTGACAGCACAGTAGAACAACTATAGTTAAAAATAATGTGTTGTATATGTCTGAATAGCTAGAAGAGAAGATTTGGAATGTTCTCAACACAAAAAAATTATAAACATCTGAGGTGATGGATATCCCAGTTACCCTTATTTGATAGTTGCACATTGTATGCATGTACCAAAATATCACATGAACCTCATAAATATATACAACTATTATAGCTATTGTGTATCAATTTTTTAAACAGTCCTGGCCCCAAGGAAACCATTTCATCAGAGAATAACTGGGGTTTTGCCAGACCCTAATCAAACAGAGAGAAGGGAAATGCCCAACTCAGGCTCACTAAAAGACTGAGACCTAATCACAGGTTTGTAGAACACCTCCCCACTTATCTTACCAACACATAGATAGCACGACTATATAACAGGCATGTAGCTAAAAGAACTATAAGTTTCCAGACCCTATTTACGTAGTCTCTAGGAAAACCTGAGAATCGCAGGGGAAGCAAAATCATGGACATTAAATAAAATGTTAGTTTCTGACACCAAAGCTATAGCAAACTGAACATGGCCTAAACCCCAGAAAGAAAAACATAAAACTTCATACTAAAGACCTTTCTATATCAGTTCCTTTTGGCAGGTAATCATGTCTTGCTTTCAATGAAAAATTACAAGGCATGCTAAAAGGCAAAAGTTACACTCTGATGAGGCAAAGCAAGCATCAGAATGAAAGCCAGATCTAGCAAAGGTTTTAGAATGATCACATTGGGAATTTAAAATACCTATCATTAATATGCTAAGGTTCTACAGGAAAAGTAAGCAATATACAAAATAATGGGTACCATAAACAAAGAGATAGCAATTCTAAGAAAGGATCAAAAGAAAATGCTAGAAATGAAGAGTCCCTTTGATGGGTTCATCAATAGACTGGACACAGTTGTAGAGCAAATCAGTAACCTCGAATATATGTCAATGGAAACCTCTAAAACTGAAATGTAAAGAGAAAAAATTAATGAAAAAGATAGAATAGAATTTCCAATTACTGAGATAAATACAAAAGGTATAACGTATGTATAATGGAAATACCAGAGAAAAGAGTAAAAAAAAAAATTTCAAGTAGTCATGGCTGAGAATTTTCCAAAATTAATGACACCAAGCCATAGATCTGGAAAGCTAAGAAAACACCAAGCAGAACAAATATCAAAAATTCTATACCTAAGTATTCAATATTCCAACTATAGAAATATCAAAGACAAACAGAAAGTCTTAAAGAAGCCAGAGGGGAAAAAATACTATAGTACCTACTGACGAATAGGGATTAGAATTACAATTATATTCAGAAACCTCAGAAAGCATCCAAAGAAAACGAACATGGAAAGAAATACTTAAAGTATTTTTTAAAAGCACTGTCAACATAAAATATTGTATCTAGCAAAATTACCCTTCAAAAGTAAAAGAGAAATAAAAACTCTCTCAGACAAACAGAAATGGATGGAATTTGTCAGTGGTAGATCTGCTTTGCAAGAAATGTTAAGAGAAGTTCTTTAGAGAGAAAGAAATTATATAGAAACTCAAAGCTATATAAAGGAAGAGCATTTGATACACTGAAAGCTGTATAAAGGAAGCATTAGAGAAAGCTTTATAAGTTATACAAAGGAAGTATTAGAGAAACTCAAAGCTATATAAAGGAAGAGCATTAGAGAAGGAGTAAGTGAAGGTAGTACAAAATCTTTTATTTTTCTCATTCTTAATCAATTTAACAGATAACATATTGTCCAAAATAATAACAATGTACTTGACCATTATAGCTTTTGGATAAGTAAAATTAATGACAGCAAGATTATAAGGGATGGGAGGAAAGAATTAGGAAGATCCTGTTATAAGGTACTTGCATTACTCATGAAACAATATAGTTTTATTTGAAGCTGAATTTGGATTACTGGTAAATGTATACTGCAAACTCTAAGGCAAAAATGGGCTAGCCATTTTACATCAATTAACTTACATATTTTTAATCCCTTGTAGTAGACATGTACATCATATTGTAGATGTGAAATTAAGCATAGATTCAGAAGAAAATTTTCAGAAAATATTTTTTTCTAGACAAGAAAACTAAGGGACATAGAAATTTTCAATTTACTCAAGTACTAAGTGAAGGACTCATAATTTTAACCTCTATCAGCTTTCAAATCCTGTAATTTCCACCACAGGCTCATGATGCTTCCCATTTGTGAACTGTCTTTGAAATATGAACCAAATCACAAACTCATGATTAAATGGTCAAACAAAATCAAAACAAAAAAGATAATACATATTTTTAAAAAATTATATCAATATAAGAAATATGTTTGGAAGTAGCAAATGTCTTTTGTACATTGGTGTTGAATAAAAGATAGTGATGAGGAGTACATATCAAAAATAGTCCAATTATTTACATTCCAGGAATAGTACTGTTATCAATCAACTTAAAGCTATACAACTTTAAAGTATGGAAAACCGAATTCAGTGTCCTAGAGAGGCATGCCTTAATTCATTCCTTCAATAATAAATGTTTGCCAACCAAGTACAACACTGCTCTGAACAAGTCTCTCTGGTATTTCTGTACTCTCTACTTGTACGTGTCTTACAATTGTTCTCTTCCATCTTAAACTGCTGAAGTATTAGAAATTATATCTCAATAGCCTTCATTAGTCCTAATTCTACTATTTGATAAGTACCAGTATCTTTGCCACATGATAGCCCTAGAAATATTTGAGGTATATCCCATTATTTCTCTGAGCTAAACATTCATATAGTATTTCTTCTTGAGGGGAAAGTCATGACTTACATTTTCTGTCTGCTACTCTGAGAAATAGTTCCAGATTGGTGGCCAATGCTTACAAAATATTTCTCAAAGCAATGGCAACAAAAGCCAAAATTGACAAATGAGATCTAATTAAACTAAAGAGCTTCTTCACAGCAAAAGAAACTACCATCAGAGTGAACAGGTAACCTACAGAATGGGAGAAAATTTTTGCAATCTGCTCATCTGACAAAGGGCTAATATCCAGAACCTACAAAGAACTCAAACAAATTTACAAGAAAAAA
>NW_012103065.1:2897850-2909312 GCF_000951045.1 Mandrillus leucophaeus
TATGTTTATTGTGGCACTATTCACAATAGCAAAGACTTGGAATCAACCCAAATGTCCATCAGTGACAGACTGGATTAAGAAAATGTGGCACCAATACACCATGGAATACTATGCAGCCATAAAAAAGGACGAGTTTGTGTCCTTTGTAGGGACATGGATGCAGCTGGCAACTGTCATTCTCAGCAAACTGTCGCAAGAACAGAAAACGAAACACCGCATGTTCTCACTCATAGGTGGGAACTGAACAATGAGATCACTTGGACACAGGAAGGGGAACATCACACACCAGGGCCTATTGTAGGTAGGGCCGAGGGGGGAGGGATAGCATTAGGAGATATACCTAATTTAAATGATGAGTTAATGGGTGCAGCACACCAACATGGCACATGTATACATATGTAACAAACCTACACGCTGTGCACATGTACCCTAGAACTTAAAGGATAATTTATAAAACTATATTTCTCTTGGCCCACACAGAGTTTAAAAAAAAAAATCACTTAGCAAGATTAAAAGTCACAAGATACTACACAAGAATACATGTTTACCACATTTTTCTAAGTATCTAAGGGTTCCAAGAATGAAGTCCCCATGTATATTGGAGTAGTTGCCCCATAACTAGGGCAATACTCAGTCCACCACACATTTCACCAGTTCTTACTGCCTTTTCTACACTAAGGAAGGCCAAGCAGCAGTTGTCACTTAGTATCTTGCCGTTCTTTCTTTGTTTTTCTTTCTCTTTCTTTTTCTTCCTTTCTCTTTCTTTTTCTCTTTTTAATTCTGGGTCCACTTCACTCCTTTACTTTACAAACCTGGCACCTCAGGCGATTAAATTTGTCCTGAAACTGTATGTCACTTTGTCTCATAAAATTTCATATTCAGAACTAAGCACAATACACCATTTTTAGACCACCCTCTTTGATTCTGATGTTATATTACTATATAAAAATAAAAATTGCGTTACATTTTTTGACATCCCAAGTAAGCTTACAGTGAATTCACAGTCAAGTAAAATTCTCAAGGCTGAAGCCCTGCATGCCACACAGCTGGAATTCCTTGAAAACCACCTGCAGACTCAACATTTCCCTATATCCTAGTGGGATACTTGGAGCTCTAGCTAACTGTGAGACTAAACATAAGTCACCCCTGCAATGACCCATAGCTATGTTCTAATAACAGCTTTTACCTTATTCTCACTTGAATCTTTATTCTGATGACTTGATCTTTGCCTATTAATACCTATGCAGAAGTTCCTGCTTTATATTTTGCCATATCAGTACATGTGCCTCCTCCCTAAACCCTAGCAGAGTAACTGATACTGTTACTGGCTTTAGACAGCAAGCTTGTGTATATTTCAAAATGAACCTTGTGGCTAGATTTGCCTATTAGTCTGACATTGCCTTTTACCATTGTTTCTGTTCTATCTCTTGAGTGGATGTGCCAGCCCCTGCAAAGGACTCTCGTCCCCCAAAGTCAACTAGCAGACAGGGCCAGATGAAGGTCCTAGGCATTACTACTTATCTGCATGGTGCTTCTATTAAATATATCACACTTACTTTTTTATGCAAATAGTTAAGGGATCCTTTGTACTGTAACAGTTAAGTATAACAGTTAAAATTTATTTTAATTATAAATAATATCTATCAGTGGTATACTCAATAATATAAGTATACTACATACTCAATAATATAAGTATACTATATAACTATTTTTATATTAGCATGGTGTTACATTCCCAAAATATTCACAAAAGACCTTTACATGGTTCACGTTTTCCAAATGTTTTTTCCTTTCAGTTACCATCAACCTTTTTGCTGCTCACTTTAGCACTAAACTACAGCTGATGCTTGGAATTTTTGAATGAAGAACTTTACAAATGTTCCTACCACATTTACCGAAATTCTTCCTTTCACTTTATTTCACTTCCTTTCACTTTATTTCCCTTTCAACCTTGATTTACTCACTCAGCATTTTACTTATGAATTCTAGTTTTAAAGCTTCTGAAATATTGATGATTATTCCCTGATTATCTACCAAGTAAAGCAAACTTGGATAGCACTTGTGGCTCTCCTCTATAGATAACCATCTGGGTTAATATTTTAATATTGAAAGGTAAATTTGAATTGTGGCATTTAAAAATTCTTAGTTACAATTTATTAATCAATAAAATCAAATAGTTCAGGCAGAAATGATAAGAATCTGGTATAAGTGGTCTAACTAAGTATTTGAGTTGTAGAATTCACAGAACTTGCTAACAACTCCATGCCACTCCATAGAAGGTACCAAGTTCAAATAGTCCCCTAGATAAATTTTGAAAAAACATTAAACTTTCCAAAACATACACCAGTGGATTTCAACCGGAGGTGATTGTTTGCCAAAGGACATTTGTCAACGTCTGAAAAACATTTTTGATTGTTACAACTGGGCAAGCTGGCAGGAAGTGGGGTTAGGTGTCCCTAATGGCTTCTAGTAGGTACAGGCTAGATATGCTGTTCAACATTTTGTCACACATAGGACAGCCCCTACAGCAAAAAATTATCAACCCCATCATCAAAAGTGCCAACATTGAGAAACCCTGGCATAGAGAAAAATAATAAATAGAAAGCACATTCTTAGTTTATATTCAAAGACAAATGAAATTCCAAAACTAAAAACTACCAAAATGGCTATAATAAATTTAGGTATAAAGCTTACTTATAATTGTCTATGCAAATGCAACGATAAAATATGAACAATTCCAATGCTCTTACTGAAATAATAATCATGACAAAGGTTTTATTTCATGAGCAGATGGATAATTCAACAAAAGCAATCTGATGATAATATCTCATTTTATTGAACAATAAAAACAACTAGATCTCAATACATTCCAAACAACATTTCAAAAAATTTAATATCCAATTCTAATTTAAAAATACAATCCTCATGCCTATAATCCCAGCAGTTTGGGAGGCCGAGGCAGGCAGATCACAAGGTCAAGAGATCGAGACCATCCTGGCCATCATGGTGAAACCCCCATCTCTACTAAAAACACAAAATTAGCTGGGCATGGTTGCATGGCTGTAGTCTCAGCTACTCAGGAGGCTGAGGCAGGAGAATCGCTTGAACCCACGAAGTAGAGGTTGCAATGAGCCAAGATTGTGCCACTGCACTCCAGCCTGGCAACAGAGCAAGACTCCGTCTCAAAAAAATAAAAAATAAATAAAAAATAAAATAAATAAATGAATAAAAAATATAATCCTAGTCTAGTGATTGAAATAATCTTTATTAATATGGTAAAAAGCATTTGTGTGTGTGTGTGTGTGTGTGTGTGTGTGTGTGTGTTTATAATTAGGGATTATACTCCATAATGTAAAGTCTATATACTTGATATAAAAATATGCACGAAATCATGTTGAATAATGAACTACTAGAGGCATTTCTGTTAAAATTAGAAATTTAAAAGTGTGACAATTACCAGTATATTAGGTTATATTCTATAATGTAATAAGACAAGAAAATATGTATTAACATGAATTTTATATGGAAGAGACAAAATAAGCAGTAGTACCTACATATAATATTATTGAATACCTAGAGAATTCAAGAAGACAGAAATATATTCCAATGATTGAAAGAATGCAAAAAATTATCAAAGCAATATTTTAAAAATTATAGATTTACTTAATACAAGAAATAACCAACTTATCACAAGTTAAAATGCCTCATTTGATTTGCATTAATAGTCATGATAATAAGTTTAAAATAGAGGCTATCTTTTGCTTTGGATTACCTACTCTCTCTTCCCCCCCTTCGTATGGCAACATCCCAATTTTATGGCGCAAAACTAAAGATGCCCCTCACATGCTGCTATCTAGATCTTCAGAGTTACTCTGGCCATCTATTTTTTTCTAAACTCATTATTATTCTTTGTTTATAGAGATACCCTATAAAGGTTCAATTGATTTGAAATTGCTTGTTAGGGTAATTTTAGTGATTATAACCAAAGAACTAAAAAAGTGAGATATAAAGGACCAAAGGAGAGAAAAGTTCAATGACAAAAACAAACTAAAAGATGAACTATTGGGTTCATATTGTGCCTGGATGGAGAGACCTAATCAGCAAAGGTGTAAGTTTTTTTTTTTTTTTTTTGCAAATAATGATTATAATTCCATGTTATCACAATTCCACTATTAGGATGTGACCCTTAACTAATTAACATGGTATTTTATTTTTAAATTAATTCAAGAAAATTAATTTTTAGAGGTATAATGCAAAGTATCTGCCTATCAGATAATAAAACAAATCAAATAAGCCCTTTTTACTGCAGGAAAAAGTCAAAATAAACACAGAGATGAACAGACATAAAAAGAAATTGTAGCAATAACTTCACATATAATAAAATTATAATTGAAAACCTATAAAAAACATTCAAACAAATGAAGTTAACCCCCTCCCGTATTACATACACACATACACACATACACATGTGCACATACACACACACAAATATATTCCGGTTTGATTAAAGGTTTAGATTTACATACGAAACCATAATAACTTAAGAAAACTTCAGGAGACTATTTGTAGCACCTTAATGTAGGGAGAGTCTGTATTTGTAAAAAGAACTCTAGGTCAGACTAGAAAGGGAAGGACTGATAGATCTGTTAACATAAAAATATAGAAATAAAAATCCTACACTGTATAACAAAAGTCACCACTAAGAAGGTTAAAAAACATATTTGACAAATGCAACTATGTTTTACCTCATTAATAATCCAAGAATTACAGTTTTAACCAACCAATCAAACTGAGGACGATTGCAGGGGCCTAGTGATAAAGACATTCCAAATACTGTTGATATAAATTAGAACATTTCTGAAGCACAATTTGGTAAAAAGATTTTAAATTCTGAGTGCACAGCAATTTTTATTCAGTGAATTTATTTCTAGGAATTTTTTAAAAGGAAATAATTTGACAAGTCTGAAAAAACACATATTATGCTTGTTTCTTTAAACATGATAGTAATATTTGGAAACAACCTGAATGACCATCAATGATGGATTTTTCATGAACAAAGTGTAACACAACCATACAGAAAAATATTATACAGTCATTAAAAAGTTTGAATTATGACTACAGTTAATGAACAGATGTTTATAAGACAGTAAATAAAATAAAGCATGTTGTTATATCAAGTGTATAGAGTACATTACGGAGTATAATTTCTAATTATTAAAACAAAGTCTGGAAGAATATACATCAAATGATTAATTACTGAGGGATAAGAAATTAGGATATTTAATTTATTTTTACTTCATACAGTTTTATACTGCTTGAATTTTTCACACAAATCAAACATCTTCATCATTGTAATGTACGTTAATATGAGTTCAATTTGAAAAAAATAATTGGGTCAGAAAAAATTAATCATACATTTGGGCCTAATAATTTCACTTTTAATAGTTGATCCAAAGAAAAGAATTCAAAATAAGAAGAGTCTGCAGAACTATCTTATTGGATCACAATTTATAACTGTAAAATATTAAAACCAGCATATATGTCCAACAATAAGAGATTATGCCATATCACAAAATATTATGAAACCACTAAAATGCAATTAGGAAGATTTGCAGAAACCTGACGCAACATATTTGACAAATAATCAGTACAAAAGCAGGATACAAATTATATGTTTGTAAACATTAGAAATATTTGCATATACATGGTGGATTTAAACAGGCATATTAAAGTTGAATAGGATTTTTGTTAGTGTGTATATGTGTTTCATAGTTAAACTCTTCATGATATCATTTAATTTATTTCTTGAAAAAATTTTTTAGAATGAAACATTCTTTGTTTCTTTTCCTTAAGCCTCTTTGGCTGGTCAGTGAACTCTGAAGACAGTCAGTTTACCATTGATTCTATATTGCCATTTCATATCACATCTCACAGTTAGTGATTATGCATTGACTTGTATATTATTGGCTTACAATCCTTACAAACTTAATTACATATTCACAAGTTCTATTTTTTTCTCATTTCACTCACTAGATTCTCTGTAATGTGAGGACAGGTACTGTAAATTTACTTACACACTTTTTTTCTTTTTTTGTTTTTCAACTTTTATTATAGATTCAGTGGGCACAGGTGAAAGTTTGTTAAACGGGTAAATTGTATGTTCCTGAGGTTTGGTATACAAGTCATTCCCTCACCCAGGGAGTGAGCATAGTACCTGATAAGTAGCTTTTCACTCCATGCCGTGCTACCGCTGTCCCACCTAAAGTGGTCCCCAGTGTCTATTGTTTCCATCTTTGTGTCTATGGGTATTCAATATTTAGCACTCACTTACAAGTGAGAACATGCAGTATTTGGTTTTCTGTTCCTGCAGTAATTCCCTGAGAATAACAGCCTCCAGCTGCATTCATATTGCTGCAAAGGACATGATTACATTATTTTGTATGGCTGTGTAGTATTCCATGGTGTATGATACAGTTTGGCTGTGTCCCTACCCTAATCTCATTTTGAATTGTAGCTCCCATAATTCCCATGTGTTGTGGGAGGGACCCAGTAGGACATAACTGAATCACGGTGGCGGTTTCCCCCATACTGCTCCTGTGGTGGTAAATAAGTCTCACAGATCTGATGGTTTTCTAAGGGGAAACTCCTTTCATTAGGTTCTCATTTTCTCTTGCCTGCCACAACATAAGATATGCCTTTCGCCTTCTGCCATGATTGTGAGGTCTCCCCAGCCACGTGGAACTGTGAGTCCATTAAATTTTTTATTCTTCTGAAATTACCCAGTCTCGGGTATGTTTATCGGGTATGTTTCAGCAGTGTGAAAATGGACGAATACAGTGTATATGTACCACATTTTCTCTGTATAATCCATTGCTGATGGGCAACTAGGTTGATATGAGGTATTGGCTATTGTGAATAATGCTGCAATGAACACATGAGTGCGGTGTGGTTTTGGTAGGAAGGTTTATTTTCATTTGGGTATATACCCAGTAACAAAACTGGTGAGTCAAATGGTAGTACTGTCTTAAGTACTTTGAGAAATCTCCACTGCTTTCTACTGTGGGTGAACTAATTTACATTTCCATCAGTAGTGTATAAGTGTTCCCTTTTTTTCGAAACCTCACCAACATCTGTTTTTGTTTTTGTTTTTGTTTGTGCAGTGGCGCGATCTCGGCTCACTGAAAGCTCCGCCTTCTGAGTTCACGCCATTCTCCTGCCTCAGCCTCCCGAGTAGCTGGGACTACAGGCGCCCATCACCGCGCCCGGCTAATTTTTGTATTTTTAGTAGAGACGGGGTTTCACCGTGGTCTCGATCTCCTGACCTTGTGATCTGCCTGCCTTGGCCTCCCAAAGTGCTGGGATTACAGGTGTGAGCCACTGCAACCGGCCTTTTTTTTTTTTTACTTTTTAATAGCAGCCATTCTTAATGGTGTGAGATGGCATCTTATAGTGGTTTTATTTTTCTAATGATTAGTGATCATGAGTACTTTTAAATATATTTGTTGGCCACATGTATGTCTTCTATTGAGAAGTGTGTCTATTCATGCTGTTTACCTATTTTTTAATGAACTTGTTTGGTTTTTGCTTGAGTTAACTTCCTTATAGATTCTGGATATCAGACCTTTGTTAGTTGCATAGTTTGCGAATATTTTCTCCCACGCTGTAGATTTCTGTTTACTCTGGTGATAGTTTCTTTTGCTGTGCAGAAGCTCTTTAGTTTAATTAAATTCCACGTGTCAATTTTTGTTTCTGTTACAATTGCTTTTGAGAACTTAGTCGTAAATTCTTTGCCAACGTTAATGTCTGAAATAGTATTTCCTAGGTTTTATCCTAGGGTTTTATAGCTTAGGGCTTACACTGAAGTCTTTAATCCATTTTAACTTGATTTTTTTATATAGTGAAAGGAAGCGGTCCAGTTTCAATCTTCTGCATATGGCTAACCAGTTATCCTAGCACCACTTATTGAGTAGGGAGTCCTTTTCCCTTTGGTTGTTATTGTTGACTTTGTCGAAGATCAGATGTTTGCAGGTGTGTTGCTTTTCTTCTGGGTCCTCTATCCTGTTCCACTGCTGAAAGAAATCAGAGACAACAAAAACAAATGAAAAAACATTCCATGCTCATGGATAGGAAGAACAAATATTGTTGAAAGGGCCATACTGACCAAAGTAATTTACAGATTCAATGCTATTCCTATCAAACTATCAATGTCATTTTACACAGAATTAGAAAAAACTATTCTAAAATTCATATGAAATCAAAAGAGTCTGAAGAGTCAAAGCAATTCTAAGCCAAAAGAACAGAGCCAGAGGCATGGTATTTGTACAAAAACAGGCACATGGATTTACACTATTTTTTAATAAATTTCTTACAATATTTCCACATGCACACCTGATATGGTTAGGCTTTGTGTTCCCACCCAAATCTCATCTTGAATTGCAATCCCGGTATCCTGATAATCCCCACATGACAAGGGAGAGATCAGATGGAGGTAATTGAAACATGGGGCGTGGTTTCCCCCATGCTGTTCTCACAATAAGTGAGTTCTTAGGAGAGCTGATGGTGGTATTTTAAGGGGCTCTTCCCCCTTAGCTTGGCACTGCTTTCTGCTGCCTTGTGAAGAAGGTGTCTTGCTTTCTCTTTGCCTTCTGCCATGGTTGTAAATTTCTTGAGGCCTCCCCGCCACGCTGAATTGTGAGTCAATTAAACTCTTTTTCTTTATAAATTACGCAGCCTCAGGCAATTCTTTCTAGCCTATGAAAATGGACTAATACAACACCTAAACAAGATTAATCTCTTATACAAAAAAAATTAACCAGACAAGATAAATATATTTATAAAGAGAAAGGGGCACAGCAAAAGAAAAAAAAATTAAAGCAACAACAGCAACACAGTTAACAGTTAATACTTTATAAGGTACCAGGCACTGTTGTAGGCACTTTACATCCATTAACTCCTTTAATAATCGTAACAACCTTGTGAAGTAGGTACTGATGGTCAACTGTAATTTACAGATAGAAAATACAAAACAAAACAAAACGAGTCACAGAGTTAGGAATCATAAGAGTTAGGAAATCTAGACATAAACCTGGGCAGTCTGGGACCTTCTTGCTCCCAAATCTGCACCATTTACCAAGGGTGTCATGTAATATAGGCCGTTGGTATTGTTATTAAACCACATTTCAATTACCATTATGTAATATATACATTGAATACGTCATCTTAAAAAAACTCTTGAATATATGTATATATATCACACATAGTGTTAAAACTGTACTATTTATAATTTCTCTAGGCTTTCATGAAGCACTCACAGGAGCTGATCTCAGAATCCATTGTGATCTATTGAAACTGTGCTTTAAGGTCTAATTAATAATTTTCTGTGAAAAACTATTAGATAGTATTTTTTTAAATCTGACTCCAAAGTGCCCTTTAAAATTAAGAAGCAAAATTTCATGTATCTAACTTACACAGAATTTAGACTATTTGGGTATTTCATCTGTCTTCATTGTTTTTTTTTTTTTTTAATTTGAGAGAGACCAAGTAAACAAAACAAGGATTTGTAAAATACGATTGGTCCTTGGTTTTCCTGAACCATCTTAATGGATTCTTGGCAGTGGAACAGGAATTTCCATTATATAGAGAGCAGCAGTCACTAATTCTACTTAAAGCCAACCAACTGAAAGAGTTTGGTCAAAAGAAAAATGTTGTAAAGTTGCTTGCAATGCAGCACCAAAAGTATTTTCAGGGAGACAAAATGATTGTTTTAGCAGGTAGGTTCTTCTACAGCTTGAAAATGTGTTTTTCACTTGTACTTCCTACGCTATTGGTAATTTGGGAACTCTACTAATTAAGCTTTTTGCCTACTGTCAATGCAGTACAAAGTCAAGCTATTAAGCTATAAACTGTAAAAACTGTAAAAATGATTAAATCATACAGCTTAGAGATAATGCTTTACAAACTTAGTCATACATTCATAAGTTCTTTTTTCCCATTTTAAAATGGGTTGAGACTATTGTGTAGCTATAGCTAGGATAGTTTCTATCTAATCTGACATGATCGTATTGTTTTGGTAAATTTAACAATAAAGAATATAATAATCTTTTCAACAAACTTAGCATCAGTAGTATGAGACATTAGCAATCTGAAAAATACTTATATTTTAATACCTTTTTTAGGTCAATCAAAAAGAAAATAATGTTCGATTGTTTTGTCATGTATGGCAATTGCTGGTTTTTTTTGTTTTTTGTTTGTTTGTTTGTTTCTTTGTTTTCTTATTTGAAGAGCTCTGTGCCTTCTATAAAGAGGGACTCACTCCTCAGGAATACTCTAAGTATAAGAGAAGATAATATACATAAGTAGAACTATGGAAAGTATAAATGAAGCAAGATATTCTTCATCTTTCAATGGCTTAATTCTTATGTTTTTGAATTGTATTACATTTCCCTATTCCTTTTCTTCTGCCTATATATCAAGCTTCCTTCCCTTCATCACACATAAGGTATATTTTCCACCAGTCATTCATCAATGTAGCCATTCAGTCAGTCTACTTGGGATACAGTGAGGGAACTTCCATTGTATTCACTTTTTTTTTTTTTTTTTTAATACTTCAAGTTCTACGATACATGTGTAAAACCTGCAGGTTTGTTATGTAGGTATACACATGCCATGGTGGTTTTCTGCACCCATCAACTCGTTATCTACGTTAGGTATTTCTCCTAATGCTATCCCTCCCTCACCCTACAACAGGCCCTAGTGTGTGGTGTTCCCCTCCCTCTGCCCATGTGTTCTCATTGTTCAGTTCCCACTTATGAAAGAACATGCGGTGTTTGGTTTTCTGTCCCTGTGTTAGTTTGCTAAGAATGATGGTTTCTAGCTTCATCCATGTCCCTGCAAAGGACATGAGCTCATCCATTTTTATGGCTGCATAGTATTCCATGGTGTATATGTGCCACATTTTCTTTTTCCAGTCTATCATTGATGGACATTTGGGTTGGTTCCAAGTCTTTGCTATTGTGAATATTGCTGCAATAAACATACGTGTGCATGTGTCTTTATACTAAAATGATTTATAACTCTTTGGGTATATACTCAGTAATAGGATTGCTGGGTCAAATGGTATTTCTAGTTCTAGATCCTTGAGGAATTGCCACACTATCTTCCACAATGGTTGAACTAATTTACATTCCCACCAACAGTGTAAAAGTGTTCCTATTTCTCCACATCCTCTCCAGCATCTGTTGTGTCCTGACTTTTTAATGATTGCCATTCTAACTGGCATGAGATGGTATCTCATTATGGTTTTGATTTGCATTTCTCCAATGACCAGTGATGATGAGCTTTTCAAATGTTTGTTGGCTGCATAAATGTGTTCTTTTGAGAAGTGTCTATTCATATCCTTCTGCTTTTTGATGGGGTTCTTTTTTTTCTTGTAAATTTGTTTAAGTTCTTTGTAGATTCTGGCT
>NW_012103065.1:2909362-2909986 GCF_000951045.1 Mandrillus leucophaeus
GTATCTCATTATGGTTTTGATTTGCATTTCTCCAATGACCAGTGATGATGAGCTTTTCAAATGTTTGTTGGCTGCATAAATGTGTTCTTTTGAGAAGTGTCTATTCATATCCTTCTGCTTTTTGATGGGGTTCTTTTTTTTCTTGTAAATTTGTTTAAGTTCTTTGTAGATTCTGGCTATTAGCCCTTTATCAGATGGATAGGAAGAATCAATATCATGAAAATGGTCATACTGCCCAAAGTAATTTATAGATTCAATGCTATCCCCATCTAGCTACCACTGACTTTCTTTAGAGAATTAGAAAAAAGTACTTTAAATTTCATATGAAACCAAAAAAGAGCCCATATAGCCAACACAATTGTAAGCAAAAAAAAAACACACAAAAAAAACCAAAAAAAACACACAGCTGGAGGCATCATGCTACCTGACTTCAAACTATATTACAAGGCTACAGTAACCAAAACAGCATGGTACTGGTACCAAAACAGATATACAGACCAATGGAACAGGACAGAGGCCTCAGAATAATGCCACACATCTACAACCATCTGATCTTTGACAAACCTGACAAAAACAAGCAATGGGCAAAGGATTCCCTATTTAATAAATAGTGTTGGGAAAACT
>NW_012103065.1:2910171-2929364 GCF_000951045.1 Mandrillus leucophaeus
AGGTCAGGAGTTCAAGACCAGCCTGACCAACATAGTAAAACCCCGTCTCTACTAAAAATAAAAAATAAAATAAAATAGCTGGGCATGGTGGCAGGTGCCTGTAATCCCAGTTACTCAGGAGGCTGAGGCAGGAGAATTGCTTGATCCTGGGAGGCGGAGGTTGCAGTGAGCGGACATTGAGCCATTGCACTCCAGCCTGGGCATCAGTGTGAGACTCCATCTCAAAAAGAAACAAACAAACAAAATACTTAAATGTAAGACCTAAAACCATAAAATCCTAGAAGAAAACCTAGGCAATACCATTCAGAACATAGGCATGGGCAAAGACTTCATGACTAAAACATCAAAACCAATGGTGACAAAAGCCAAAATTGAAAAATGGGATCTAATTAAACTAAAGAGCTTCTGTACAACAAAAGACACTATTATCAGAGTGAACAGGCAACCTATAGAATGGAAGCAAATTTTTGCAATCAAAATTCTAATTATCTTATGTTTAAACAATGGGAGAAGATATGCTGCCAATTCACAATGTAATATTCTCATCATAGAACACAACATATGTAGTTAAGTTAAACTATTTGTGATTTGATACTTTTTTTGGGGGGAAGGTCTTTAAATTTGTCTCATTCCCCCAAATAGAACCAGTTAGAGTCACAGTAAGAAATATAAGGTAATATAAAAACACCTTTTGGAATCAGAAGGAACGGAGTCCCAATTCTTATTTTGCCATTTCGTGTTCATGGGATTACTATTAACTATTTACCCTTTCTTAAACATCAGTTTCCTTATCTGTCAAAGGGACACAGCAAGAAAAGCTCTTAAACTGTTAGAGGCTCAATATACTGCTGTCTCTGTGAGATGTTTAGTAAATCTTCTGTGTGAGATATTTAGTGTATTTTTTTTCTGTAACAATTAAACTCAACTCCTCTTTGGACGGCTATTTTTTAAAGTCCTAAATTATCTTCTTTAATGATACCTATATGATAAGAGTTATAAACTTTCTGTTTTAAGTGACCAAATTATATGTAAAACAAAACTTTGAAAAAGTTCAAAATGATACAGTATTTGAGACTTAGATGTATCTTACAGACTAATTTGGATTCATGATGTTTCGTTTCCTCTTTTACTCCACTCGCAACCAAGAGATGATAACTGAAGAGAGATATAAAAAATGTTTACAGTTTGGTTTATCCTCTCATGTCCTTCATTAACGTACTGTGGGTGTTGTTCTTTTAAAAGGCCAAGGTTCATGGTTCTGTTTTTTAATTGCAATTCAGTCTTTCCTCCGTCTTCCAGGAGCATCGGCTTTATCATTGCTTGTGAGATTTACAGCGCTTCCTTCCATCGTCAGCTTGCTAATAGGCAGTTGTTGAGCTCCCCAGAGTCTAAACTAGGAAATATGAGCAGTATGTAATTGCTACAGCTGGAATCGCATTCTACTTCAGAAGCTTCTTAACAGCATTCTCAGATGTGTGAATATCCATTAGTGACCCAAGGGGATTACTCCCTGGCACCAAGTATACCTTTATGAGGGGTCTGGATGATGAGACTTTCCCCTCCCATCAGCAGAAAGTGAGGCGAGGCGAGGGACTTGGAGGTTGGCAAATTCAAAAAGATAAATAAAATAAATAAATGTGTGGGAACAGAGAATGCTTTTTAAAAAGAATTCAAAAGGAAAATTATAAAATTTGGCCATGGGGTACGTAAGTTGAATATTTATATTGAGTAAATAGCTAACATATTTATCAAAACATTCAAGGGCACTAAGGCTAAAGTAACATGACTTGATCTTCCTGTGTCTGTTTATGTGGATGGCAATTGACAGTAAGCAACACTAAACTTTCACTTCCTGTTCACTGTATCTAGGACAGACAATACTGGGAGGATGACTCAGTTGCTCCTGCAGCAACTGCCCTTTGAGGAAAAAGCTTCCTGATTTCACCATGTCTCTTTTAAAATACTTCTACTCTTCCTGCCCACCCCAACAGTTCTGCAGCTTCTCTTTTTGCAGCAGTATCTCTAACCACTGTCCTCTAGATGTTATAGCAATCAGAAAGTCTCCCTTTCAGTTTTAAGAGTAAGGGGAAAATATTTGTGAGTAGATGTATTCATTTTATAGAAGAGGTTCATGAATTTTCTTGCATAAGCCATGCCTGCATTATTACATTTGTACAATCAGAGGGAAAGACTACTGCATGTTCAAGTAGTAGGTACAGTGAGAGGATCTGCAAAGAGAAAATGCTAGGGATTGAATTCTGATTAAATCTATGATATTAGCTAAGTGAGGAAGAACGTTCATATTAGAATCTTGGAAGTAACTGTCTGCATTTTATATCCTTCACAATTCCTAGTACAAACTTTTGCTTCTAGTAATAATATGTAACATGTAATATTTATGTAACAAATATAAGATGTAACAACATATAATTTAAAACTATTATATGTTTTGAATGAATATATGAATGAATGATTCCAGAATTATTTAATTAGAATTAGAAATTTCCTAGGCCAAGAGTAACGGTTTGTATGGTTCATGAACAGATGGGTATTCAGATTTCATCCATTAGAGAGCATGTTTCACAACTCTAGCTGCACATTAGCATCATCTAGAGAGCTTTTGAAAAAATGTTGCCTGAGCCTCACCTCCAGAAATGCTGATTTAACTGTTCTGTGGTGGGCCTAACTTTGGATGTTTATTAAAAGCTCTCCAAATAATTCTAATATGCGGCCAGCATTAAGAATCATTATGGTACCATCTCGTAGGTAGATTCTTAGAATGACTTGCACATTACAGGAAATGAACATCTTTTGCTGATCTATTAGGGGGAGGAAACTATGAGAGAAAGAGAGAAGAAATACATGTATTCCAATTATTCCACATTTTAACACATTTATTCAATAATTGGTAATATGTATTGAGTTCTTATTGAGTGTCACACACTCTAAGTATTGATGCTGTAAATATTGAACATAAGCAGATAGTGTGGAGCTTATAGTCTATTGAGAAGAAACAGACATTAATTAAATAAAACAGAAATGCCTATGACATTATAATACTGACAAAGCCATTAAACAAAAATACGACATAGGAAAGGAGTTTTTCTATATTCCTTGAGAGGCATGGGTTTCCCAGTGAAGTGATATTTGAACTGAGAATCTAATTACTAGCAAAGATGAGAGAGTAAAGTGCTGTAAGACAGAGGACACTGCATGTGCAAGGGCCCTGAGCCTTCAGGGACCACTCATTGTAAGAAAGTCAGTAAGGCTGTCATATAGAGATTAAAGGGAGGGTTAATTTGATACATGCCTGAAGACATAGGTAAGAGACGTTTCATGCTTGTTGGCCATGTGATGTTAGTTGGTGGAACACATTAAGGCTCTTGATCATTATCCTAAAAGCAGACAAAGTCATTAACAGATTTTAAGAAGAGGTGAGGTATTATCAAACTTGAATTTACAATAACAATCTGTTGAGGAGATTGTATTGGGAGGAGATAAGAAAGGATAAGGGAGACTAATTTGTAAACTATCCAGTAAGAGAGGATAGGAGCTTGGCTTACGGAGCTAGCAGATCAAATGGAGAGAGGTGGAAGAATTTTAAAGGGTGTTTTAAATATGCAGTGTAATGGAGATGCAAAACTGTTAAAGACCACATTTAGGGAGAAGATGAGAAATATTTTTCTACATAAGTAAGTTAGAGTTACTTTTTATTATCCAAATGGAAATATCAAGCAAGTTGTAGGTTCTGTGGGCTTGGGCTCAATACAGAACTTTCAAATAGAAAATACAATTTTTGGAGTCATTTTCAAACAAAGGAGGTTAATGAATGCCATTAGATGAAATTTTCTTTCAAGAAAGTACAGGGTTTGAAAACGAGAGCCTAGGTCCTGATCTTTAAAAAAATATCCAGCATTTTGACCAGAAGAAAACCAGGAAAGCATGGTCTACCTTTACTTCATACTCTATGCCTTTTGTTTCCTCATGTTTGTGCATTATGTTATAGAAGTTTCCATGCAGTTGGAATCAGTTGGAACCAACACTTTGTCAATAATGTCTTTGCTCACAATCAATTGACTCATCAAATTCTAGATTTACATGAGTTTTTACAATAAAGATAAACTAAGAAAGACCAATCTGCTGCTGAGAAAAATAGATTATTCAAAAGGGTGTGAGAGGTTTCAAATTGTGATGGTGTCCAAGATTATGTGAAAATTAATATGGATCAAGTCAATGATATTCTGGTAATTATGTAATAATTGGTTCTCCAAAATGTAATAAAAGGAAAATGGAACTTATTCAAGAGACCTGACTATAGTTAATGACAAAATATTATATATTTGAAAATCACTGAAAATAGATTTTAGGTGTTCTCACCACACACAAAAAAGATAAGTACGTGAGGTAACACTTATGTTAATGTATTAGTCTGTTTCATAAGGCTATCAAGAACTGCCCAAGACTGGGTAATTTATAAAGGAAAAAAGTTTAATTGACTCACAGTTCAGCATGGCTGGTGTGGCCTCAGGAAACTTACAATCATGGCAGAAGGCGAAGGAGAAGCAAGGTACCTTCTTCACAAGGCAGCAGAAAGAAGAAGTGCTCACTTAAGGGGGAAGAGCCCCTTTAAAAACCATCAGATTTTGTGAGAACTCATTCACTATCACAAGAACAGCATGGGGGAACCACCTCCATGATCTAAATACTGCCACCTGGTCTCTCCCTTAACATGTGGAGACTGGAAATTATGGGGATTATAATTCAAGATGATCCATGAGTGGGGACACAAAGCCTAACCATATCAATTAATTAGCTCAATGTAGTCATTTTACAAATATATGAATATGTCATCATTTTGCGCACCATAAAAATATTTTATTTGTTAATTTAAAAATAAGTAATTTTAAATATTGTTTTTGATCCATAATTGTACATATTTATGGGGTATAATGTGATATTTTCATACATGCAGACATTGTGGAAAAATTGAATCAGGATGTTTAGCATATCCATCACCTTATATATTTATCTCTTTTTGTGCTGAGAACTTTCAAAATCCTCTCTTCTAGCTCTTTTGAAGTATGTAATGCAATGTACAATATTATTAATTCTAGGCACCTACTGTGCAATAGAACACCAGAGCTTATTCCTTCTATCTAACTATAACTTTGTACCCATTGACCAATATCTCCCTATCTTGCCCACAACCTTAACCTCCCCCAACTCTGGCAACCATTATTGTACTCTCTGCTTCTATGAGATCAACTTTTTATGAATCCACATATATGTAAACCATGCCATATTTGTCTTTTTGTGCCTGGTTTATTTCACTTAACATACTGTCCTCCAGGTTTATCCATGTTGCCACAAATGATAGAATTTCATTCTTTGTTATGGATGAATAGTATTCCATTGTATATGCGTACTACATTTTCTTTTTCCATTCATCCATTGATGGACACACACTTATTCCATAACTTGCTTGTTGTGAATTGTGTTGCAATAAACATAGGAGTGTAGATGTCTCTTCAACATACTGACTTCATTTCCTTAAAATATAAATAAATTTTAAAAAGAAATCAACAAATCAACATCAGATTTACAGTCATCAGATTTTTAAAAATTTCATAATATAAAATAAAAATACATAATGCAAAATTCATATGGTAAAAGCAAATACTGTGCAGTTGCTTACAAATGAAATAGATCTATCTGTGTGTCTAGATATATATTGTTTTTTAAAAAAACTAGTTACAGAATACTATATAGAGCAGTTTCTCAACATTGGCTCTCTTGACATTTAGGGCAGGATACTTCTTTGCTGTGGGGGTTGTCCTGTGCATTCTAGTTACAACCAAAAATGTCTCTATATATCACCAAATGTTCCCTGGGGACAAAATCACCTTTGGTTCAGAAACAGAAATAACACATGATTTCATTGATGTGCAAACAAAATATCTATTTATTTGTTTTGTACATATGTAGGTTTATTATTAACTGTGAATCATAAGTACAGTTTAAAGTGCATACATGAGACGATATACCTGAGGAAGGGAATGTAATTATAGATAATGGGGAATATTGAAGAATAAAATTCTTCTGGGGGAAAAAGCAGAAAGAAAAACTGATTTTTAATGATTGTCCATTTCCGTGGGGCTAAATACTCCCACCATGACCAATATCAGCTTCAGTGATATCACTGAACCCAGTGTTTAGGATAGATTCACAGACCTGGTTTTCAAAAGCCATTCAGGCCAGCTTCAACCCACAACTGGATCTAATATATAACAGATAATAAAATTAAATCTTGGGAGACCACCCAACTTCCATAAGCTCATAGTTCTAGCAAAGGAAACATCTGGAAAAGGATCTAGATCTTCTTGCGAGTCCTGTGCTCTATCTAATCACCATGCTAATAAAAGTAATATAGACCAGTGGTTCTCAAAGTCCTGAGACCAGCAGTCTCAGCAGCATTTGTGAAATTCTTAGAAATGCAAATTTACAGGCTCCTCCTCAGACTTCCTGAATTTAAAAAATCTGGGGGTAGGACCCAGCAGTGTATCTTTTAGCAAGCCCTCTGGGTGATTCTGATGCATATTAAAGTTAAAGAACCACAGGCATGGACAATAGTGATATCTTAAGTCACTTGATGGTTTTCAAAGAATTATCATCCTATCAGCCAGGCTTCCCAAAAATGCTAATCCTAGTAACACCGTAAAACTGGTCTTTAGGAAGAGCAATCTAGCAGCTTTGTTAGATTTAACAAAGAGAAATTGAAAATTTAGAAATGAGTTGTGGTTCTAATTTATTATGCTGACTGTGAATAAAGAAAGAAATGGTCCTAATGTAGAACCTGCAGTGATGACATTTTAAAGGAAGGATAACATACAGAAACTTAAAGTGCCTTCAAGGTTTAGAGCTTCAAAAAATTTAATTAAAGAAATCCTGTCCACAAATCTATCCTGCTTTGTCCTCAACTTGTTGCTATGGTTTCCCATCTTTTTCATGCACTCAGAACTTTAGAAGTATATCACATATCGCACATACTCTCCCTAATAGTATTTTTTTCAAGCTCCCCATTTGAGGATACAGAGCTTTACTCATCCTTATATCCCCTGCAAAAACTGGCAGAATGTCTTTCACATAGTCAATAACTCGAATAACTGAAATAAGAAATCGTTATGTAACAATCATTTCAGAAGGGTGATTAAGTTAATATTTACTTTGATGCCTCAGAACAATGGGAGGCACCCAATAAAAATATTAAAAAACAGATGAAGTTAACATACCTGGAACACTCACAGCAACATATAAACCTTCAAACAAGTCTCTATCACAGCTTAGTTCAATCTGATACATTCCTAAATGAGCTTCCTTTGTTTCAGCCAACACATGTTCCTTGTATGCCTTCTACTAATTTTAGTGCATCCCCCGCTTTCTTTATAGTTCCTATAGTTTTGTTGTCCTAAAACTGATAAGCTTTTTATTCTGTATTCATTTAGAAGTCAACCTCAAATATGGAACCATTTTCATACTTAATATGTATAGTTATATATTGAAATATATTTTTAAAATTTATTCTCTACTATTTCTCGCTCTTTAAAATATTTTAGCTAAATAGAATACATTTATCTTCACATTTATGTGTTACAGTGTGCATAGACTATTTTGCAGATAATGAAATAGAAGCTTCTACTAAATTTAGTCAGTGAATAGGTGTTCCTGCATTCATAGGTAAAATTATGTACATTTACTGTCAAAAAAAAAAAAAGAAAAGAATTTTCTATATTCAAATACATATGGAATTACCGAAAAGGTGGTATATGTATTTGGGTAGTATTCCATTCTGTATATTCATCTATGCTAAAATATACTAAATTATATAGAGGTGGGTAAGAAGGAGTACAGATAATAGAATGAGATACTTGTAATTGACTTAGTTTTGCCATTAGATCCATGACTTCAGGAATTTGTTTCATGTAGGTCTCAATCTAAAAAATACAGAGAAAATAATAAGGCCTATTATCAAGTGTTTTTCAAAAGACTAAAATATTGACCCAAGTACAGCAATTAGCACAGGACCTGACTCAGAGTGCGTGTCTCAACATTTATTCGTTTATTATTAACTGCTGTTATTATTGTTAATGCAACTTTTCTTCAGCATTCCCAAATATCTACTAGGCCATCATATCTTTTATCTACAAAAAAGTATTGTTGTCACTCACATTTACAAAAAATTTACTTCATTCATATAAAACATTCTCGATTTCCATAAAAATCCCCTTTAATTGTGTGTGTTGGGGGGTGGGCGGGGGGGTGAACACCTATCTGCTGCTAGGTAGTAGCTACAGAAGCAACCATTTATTTTCCTTCCTGTGAACTTTGTATATTTTGGCAGTCAGTGAAGCCATGGCATACAGGTGAGGCTGTATGCAGCCCAATCATCTAAACTTAGGTAAGAACATTCTAAGAAGTAAAAATGTAATTATTTGAAAATTAATTATAAGAAATTACTGCACTCATTTTAGTTGTCATAATCATATTATAGTTCTGTTTTTGCTTAAAGAGTACTTGTCTTTTAGAGATATATCAAAGTATGTACCTATGAAATAATTTAATGTCTTGGATTTCCACATATATAATCTGGAGGGGAAGCAATAGATGAACAAAATTAGACATACTGTTGAAATTAGAGTACATATACATATGTTTTACTATTCTCTACATTTTTGCAAATATTTGAAAAAATTCTGTATTAGTTCGTTTCACACTGCTATAAAGATACTACCCAAGACTGGGTAATTTGTAAAAGAAAGGAGGTTGAATTGACTCACACCTCCAGATGGCTGCAGAGGCCTCAGGAAACTACAGTCATGGTGGAAGGCCAAGGAGAAGCAAGGCACCTCTTACATCTCTCTGGCAGGAGAGAGAGGGAGAGAGAGAGAAAGAGAGAGGAGAGCACACACGAAGGGAGAAGAACCCCATACTTACCAAACAACGAGATCTCCTGAGAACTCTATACAAGAACAGCAAGGGAGAAGACCACACCCATGATCCAATCACCGCCCACCAGGTCCCTCCCTTGACACATGGGGATTATAATTCAAGATGAGATTTGGGTGGGGACACAGAGCCAAACCATATCAAATTCATAAATTAAAATAACTAATAAATGTAAATGAATAAAGTACATTTTTCTATGCCTTAATTCTTTTTGATAGTCTTTGAAAATCTGATTCTCAGCAGCCTCACCTGTATGCCCATGGCTTCACTGACTGCCAAAATACACAAAGTTCACAGGAAGGAAAATAAATGGTTGCTTCTGTAGCTACTACCTAGCAGAAAATAGGCGATCAGCCCTCACCCAACCCCCCACACACACAATTAAAGGGGATTTTTATGGAAATTCAGTATGTTTTATATGAATGAAGTAAATTTTTTGTAAATGTGTGACAACAGTACTTTTTTGTAGCTAAAAGATATGATGGCCTAGTAGATTTATGAGGCTCTGTATAGTTGGGTGAAGTATACTGATATACTGATAAGATAGCAAGGAATAAGGCAATTTCAGTATAAAGTTATATCACAGTAATAAAAATTGCTAGCAGTGACCATATGATGAATTTACCATGACTATTATAAAAGCAACTACAATTCCAAACTTTTGCAAATCTACCTTGTGGAAAAGCTTTCTTAGTAACAGATGGGATTTTTGGGAATCAAAGGGGAAACGTATGAGTAATGTTGAACTTTATTTAACCTAACCAAATCTCACATAATTGATATAAGGAAGTTTAAAAATCATCCCAGAATAAATAAATGCATCTCATAAATAAATGTACCATATATATATATGATATTGTAATACATTTATGAGGTACATTTACATATAAATATATCCCATTTTAGCCTAAATTTTTCAATTTCCCTTATTATGTTTCCATTATTTTATCAGAATAAGATTATTCTTTATGTAGACAAACTTGCCATGAAATTCATTGCTAAGTAATTGTTGTGGTGGGGAATGTTGGACTCCCAAAGAATTTTTATGATAAGGGGGTATTATACTTCAAAGTCACTTTTAAAAGTGACTTTGTTAACTGATGTGTAATTGGATCTACTCTTGCAAGTGTCCTAAACTATTCTAAAATTTTTGGCTTTATCTTTTGCAAATATATGACTTTCTGACAACCAGATACTGGTAATTAAATATAGATCCAGTATAAACATGAGAAGTCATAAATCATAGAATCATTTTTAAACTAGCATAGTGTACTGTGTATGTACTTCAGAAAACCTGGAGCATGTTAAGCTTTCTCAAAATGAAGAAAACAAAACCACCTTCATGGGACTTAAGATATCTTATTATTAGCATTATTAGTGTGATGACTGTTCAACCTAGTGATTAACAAAAGGAATAGCGACAAGCTTCTAATTTGTGAAAGCTAAACATTTTTTAAAAACCGTATCCTATTTTACCTCAGAAAAACATCCTGACTTATCATTTAATCCTAAGGATCAGACTATAGAAAAGCAGTCATCTCCATTTTAAAAAAGTTTAAATGGGCCGGGCCCGGTGGCTCAAGCCTGTAATCCCAGCACTTTGGGAGGCCGAGACGGGCGGATCACAAGGTCAGGAGATTGAGACCATCCTGGCTAACATGGTGAAACCCCGTCTCTACTAAAAAATACAAAAAAAAAAAAAAAACTAGCCGGGCGAGGTGGCGGGCGCCTGTAGTCCCAGCTACTCGGCAGGCTGAGGCAGGAGAATGGCGTAAACCCGGGAGGCGGAGCTTGCAGTGAGCTGAGATCCGGCCACAGCACTCCAGCCTGGGCGACAGAACGAGACTCCGTCTTAAAAAAAAAAAAAAAAAGTTTAAATGGACAGTATTTTTCTTATAAATATACAGCATGGTTTTTAGGCTAAATATATTGACACTCATGGACATAATTCATGGTATTTTTCTACTTAAAGGATTATTTGCATGCAGCTTAATTTATTGAAAAGAATGCACCAAGAAGTCACAGAGGGCTACTATTCTTTTTAACCTGATATTCTTAGCTTATGGCAGAGTTTATCATTCATAAATATTTTCTTCCAGTGTTAAGTTAATGCTAATGATTTATAAAAGAAAATAAAATATGTCCATATTAGATGACAAGAAAAAATAGTGCTTGAAGTTTTATAATTTGGGATACATTTTCTTTTTTCAAACATACAAAAGTCCCTTCTCAACCTACATGTAATCATTATAGGATGTTACTCACCATTAACGATAACCCTTGACTTTTGTCATACTCTCAAGTGGTAGGCTGAAAAAAAAAGTAGACTTAGGTTGTGACATGATCATGTATTCTTTTCAGCTGGATATAGGCAGTATAAGTGTGAAGTTACATTCCATTCATCATGATAACATGATGTGAAGGATGCAGTACAGGACCCACACTTCTGAACTCAGTCATTCTCCTCCACATGGAGGCTTCTTGATTTGCACTCTGAATTACAGAACAACTCTTTCAATTTAGCTGACAGGCTAATTTAAGCAATCCTAAATATACAGTAAGTCAATCAGATGTTTCAAAATACAATTCAAAATTTCATATTTGTTAAAACCCATTATAGTCTTTCGATTTTGTTCTTTGTGCACAAATCTCCTGGTAAGGATTGCCTCCTTGGGGTAGCCCGTAAAACCAAAGCATAACCTTATGACAGAAGGAGGAATTGACAAAGACATGTCACCTGTATTTGACATATGTGTATTTTAAAGAAATTGAAATCCAAATGTATTCATTAGATATAAAGTATCAAAATTTGGAGGACTAGTCCAAGAAATGTTGGCTTCCCATTTGGAAGAAGACAATGTTAGCATATATCTACCAATCTAAAAACCATACATTCTAGTTATGAATGCAAAGAAGAAAGATTGAATACACAGAATACATTTTCTCATCCATAGTTCACCATTGCTCCATCTGTAAGGCCGCACCTTTCTCCAGAAATACATTGCCTTGCTGAGAATTAAAAAGAAAATTTTATATTTCAGTGCTATTTCTTTTGCAGCACCAAAACTTTATTTTTAAAAGAATCTTTTGATTAATACAGTGGCATGTTAAATAAGCACAGCCCCCATGATCCTTTCATTTTGTCATGAGGTAGAGCACTCACAAACTCTGAGATAAATAAATGTTATTTTAAACAGTTAGAGTTTTGTTTTGTTTTGTTTTGTTTTTTTCCTGGCAGCAATAAAAAACTAATACAGGTGGGTGGGTGGAAGAAGAAGGGGCAGGAAACTGAGGAAGAAGGACATAAGTAAAATCACCTTATTTCTAATATTCTAATTCTTAAGGAAATGGGAATAAGGCTCATGTTTTCTCTTTTTCTGTGCTTCATAACATATATACAATATTTTATATTTTTTGGTATCTATCTCACCTTATGGGAAAACAGTTAAAATCTCTGGCACTATTTCACTCATGGATTTGTGGCAAAAGGAAGTTATAGTAGACTGTCAATCTTTTCAAATGAAACTTTTTCCTTTCACGAAAAAGAAATACAGAACTCATATCTAACAATTCCATTTTCCTACATAATTTGCACCAAAAGCTAGTTCCTGAGTCTATTTCTTCAAGTTTCTGGCCAGCATGCCCAGTGTATTCTGAACCAGCTGAGAAGCAGACACAAGGATCAGATGGGACTCCAGATTTTCATTCTCTCCAGTACAGCTAGATTAGAAAACAAAGCTTGACTGCCAGAACAAATTGCATCATACTCTTCCTTCTTCTGAAATTAAATTTACCTTCCCAAGCAGAGGAACAAATAATCAACATGATAAACTTACCATGGTAAGTTGACCATGGAGAAGAGAAAGCAGAGTGGAAAGCACATACTATGTGAAAGGCAATTTATTGATTCCTGCAGGAGCACAGTGGGCTAAACTCTGGCTAAATAGTGGGCAGGATCTTGCAAGGAATGGTCTAATCTGATTACAGACATTCACTAGCTTCTCAGATGATACATGTTCAAGTCTTTGATGAAACCACAGGTAATAAAGTTACTTTCTGGTTTATGTTGTTTTTAACAAGATATAAGCATCATTGGCAGAATAACAATAAGTATTATTTTTGTCAGAATAATTTAAGTGGAATAACTTAATTAGAAGATATGTTTGGCCTGTGAATAATGGCAGTATAAAACATTATATATGCTGCTAAAACTTTAATAATGTAAGACTAATCTTCATGATAAAGGTGATAAGACGGAGACACCAGGAAGAACACCTTGATGCCAAAATACGTTAGCTAGCTGGACTTGTAAGAGGTACGGCATTAGCTATTTTCCCATATGCAAAAATCTGCAGATGCCTATAAAAACTGTAGAACTCCTTTGAAGTCTGTTACTGATTTTAACGTGTGTGTGTGTGTGTGTGTGTGTGTGTGTGTTTATGAGACAGAGTCTCGCTCTGTTGCCCAGACTAGAGTGTAGTGGCAGAATCTCGGCTTACTGCATCCTCTGCATCCCAGGTTCAAACAATTCTCTTGCCTCAGTCTCCTCCAGAAGCTGGAACTACTGGCACCCACCATCACACCTGGCTAATTTTTGTATTTTTAGTAGAGACGGGGTTTCACTACGTTGGCCAGGCTGGTTTTGAACTCCTGACCTCAAGTGACCCACTCAGCTTCCCAAAGTGCTGGGATTACAGGCATGAGCTACCTTGCCTGGCTGATTTTATTTTTTTTATTGAATAAGAATTTGCATATCAATTTATCACATATGTATTTTATAAAATATATAAAAATGTATTATAAAAGTATGATGTATTTAATCTTCCCCTGAAAACATCACTAATCATCAAGAAAATGCAAATCAAAATCACAATGAGATATCATCTTGCCCCCGTTAGACTGGCTATTATTAAAAAGACAACAAATAACAGATTATTTTTGGTGAGGATGTACAGAATCGGGAATGTTTATGCACTGTTGCAAATGGAAATGAGTACAGCCACCATGGAAAACAGTATGGAGATTTCTCAAAAAACTAAAAACTGCATAATCTAGCAATCCCACAACTGGGTATTTATCCAAAAGAAAAGAAATCAGTATATCCAAAGGATGTCTACACACAAATATTTATTGCTGCACTATTCACAATAGCAAAGATATGAAATCAACCTAAGCGTCCATCAATGGATGAATCGATGAAGAAAATGTGGTTTGTATACACAATGGAATGCTATCTGGCCATAAAAAAAGAAAAAAAATTCCTGTCATATGCAGCAAACATGGATGGGCCTGGAGGTCACTATGTTAAGTGAAAAAAGCCAGACACAGAAAATTTCACAGGTTCATTGGTGAGCACTAAAAACATTCACTCATGGAGGCAGAGAGTAGAATGATAGATACCAGAGGCTAGGAAGGTTTATGGTTGGGAGAGGGGTATGAAGAGAGGTTGTTGCATGGGTATAACCATACAGTTAAATAGAAGGTACCAGTTCTAATGTTTGATAGCAGAGTAGGGGGACTATAGTTTGCAACAATGTATTATATATTTTAAAGTAGCTAGAAGAGAGAACTTGAAATGTTTTCAACAAAGAGAAATGATACTCAAGGTGATGAATACCCCCAAATACCCTGAATTAATCATTATACGTCTATGCATGCAACAAAATGTTACATGTACTCTATATATGTAAAATACTATATATCAATAAGAATAAAGGAAAAACTTATCAAACAGAATTTTGAAAAAGTGGTGTAGTGAACACATGTGCCACTATCTTATATTAATCTTTTTTCTTCTGGCATACTCAGCATCAAGGATAGAAGCATTACTAAAATTAACTTAATTGCACTAAAGACAAAGGAGAATGGTGAATGTAACTTGAAGCATATTAAGGAATGCCTGAGTTTCTGAACACAAGCTTATCCTTATCTTTAAAAGCCAACTACAGGAGTGTGGTTCTTTTTTACCATTACACACTTCTGTGACAGGGTTGTTAGCACTTGTAGCTACCCAAAAATAATCCCAAACATGACTTCACATAGTGCTGGGAGTTTGACTGTTTGCTGTCAGATCTTTTCTCCATCTTCCCTTGTTTGACTCTGTAACAAGGGGGACTGATCCTCACAATTATTATTTCCCAGTCTGCTTTGCAACTTGGCTACCCATTGGGTCCAGCAATGAGAAGCACTGCCGGGAGATCAAAGGTTCTTTTTAAGTGAATGAATATCACTTGAATATCTATTTTGACTTCATAGAGTGAATTAGCTTGCTTCCAAGATACTAATGGAAAATAAATAGTATCTTTATCCTTGTTAATTATTTTAACTTGCTAATGATATGCATTGAATTCTACTTTAGAATTTATTTGGAGTCTGGGAAAATAGTAAATATTTTGAATAGTTTTCTCACTCCTAGAAATTTTAGTATATTGGAGTAAAATATATTACAATTCTTAGAGGGTAGTGAATAATATATATACCTATTTATTTCAATCACAAAATAATGATATAAAAGAGTATTGTTTTCAAATCAGAACAGAGCAAGCAAAAGCAAGTGGTCAAAAAATATTAGCTACTTTCATTTAACCCTTGAAATCTAACATTGTTTATCACTCCCTGTATCTCAAAATCTCTCTGTCACTGACTTTTGTGGGACAGTGCTCTTTTACAGTTACCTTTTCTCTGAACTTTCTTTAGAAACCACTTCACATTTTACATTTTTAAAGTATTTCATCTTTTATTCTATTTCAGTCTTGCTCTATAATTTATCTTCATGGTGACCTCAGCTTTAATTATCCTAATATGGTTCATACTAGTAACTGCAACATTTATAATTCCATGTCTGTGCCCTCTTTTGAGCAAGTTAATTGAGTATTAACTCTGGAGATCTGTTAACTTTGATCATTGAAAGTGGGCATTTAGATGTCTCTGTTACCAGTCAGAGTTGCATTAGATATTAGGAGATGGTAGAAAACTTCAGTGAGATCTTTTAGGTCCTCAGAGTATGGCTGGAGGTTAAACACCACATTGAAATGTAGAAAAATTATTAATGGCCACCAATAAAGAAATACTTTCAAAAGTCCTTGTAATGAAGGAAGATATTCAAATATTCATTAATTTGACAAATTACTTACTATTTTGTTGCCTTTACTGCTTGGTAGATGATTAGCACTTTGTTCAAATACTCACTGCAGCAATTATAATGTGTTACACATATATTTATATACTCATGCTGATTAGATTATGATCATTTCAAAATGTGGATCACTCTTATTCATGTTTATATTTACAGTACTCAGTACTGTAAATGTACAGTACTCATTGGCTTTATAGACATTCAGTTTCAGGAAGAAAGTTTTTTATCAGCTAATAAACTTTACAAGTGAACTTAAGGAAGAAAAATCTTAGCTAGAGTGATTAAGAAAACGTTACCAGTTTTCATAGAAGTCTGTATCAAACCAGTTTGGAGGATTGATCTAGAGTAGGTCATTGAGCAAGATTGATGGCCCACAGACCAGTCTATGATTCAGAAATATAGGACCCTCATAAGTTTAATTTTGACTAGCTTTGTATTAAAGGTTGCCCAATTTGGTGGAGGCAAATTCAGCAACTAGAATCATCATGGAATTACACTACATTTGCTGAGGAACAATGGTATTGATCAGGCTATCTGTTCACTTAAAAATGGTACTCCAGTCAGCCTATGAAAGTACAGAATAGAGAGTACAAGATTCATCCCTACAAGCCAAGGAGTTAGATTATCAATTCAGATATAGTTTCTGCGTGTAGTTTTAAATCAACAAGAGAATTGCAGTGCTCATTAGGAACTAGAATAAGCTATTAAAGAATTACTAGGAAGATAGGAGAAAACACTGGCTTAGTGGGATTTCTGGTGTTCAGAGTTCAACCACAGAAACCTCTGTACACAAAAGTTTCAACATCAAGTATGTGTAAACATCTTGATATGAAGCAAGCCAAGTGGCTTTGCTTTCAGATTAAAAGTAGATGTGAATAAAACTCAAAGGAAACTATAAAGGATGAGAACTAAATGATAAAACTTTAGAACAAACAACATCAGTAGTTTCCAGCAATGTAACTATTAGCTCCCTTAAGAAATGTCTATATAAAATTATACTCAGTATTCATTGTTTTATAAACCTTAGTACTGATGGAAAATATTGTTTCTTCCATAATTTTGGTGTTTCTTCCAACAAGGCAGGATTCAAAATGTGATATATTAGACGTCTTTATTTTCCTAAATACACACCTTTTGTGACATCATAATTTCTTACTTTCTTCTCAGTGTGGACTTAAGGAACTTTACTAGATTTTACTATTCCTACCATAAAGAAATTGTAAACCCAATGATAAAGTCATTTTATTACTAGCATGTCCTGGGGAGCTTCCTAACTTAATCTGTGTGGAACAGACTCATCATTGGTATGTACTTCTCTTTCTAGAAATCCAACAACACTACATTTCCAGCCTCTCTTGAAATTACATTGGAATCATATGACTGGCTTCTGACTGTTGAAATGTGGCAGAAACTAATGCTGGCCTTTTCTTGAGTTGTGTTTGTCCTCACTGTGTTCCATTTCAACTGTGATCTTGGAGATCATATGGTCAAGATGGCAGCATAGCAGGATGGAAGAGCCTTCGCCCCTGGGTCCCTACTTGCCCAACTCATATCGGTGTATTGATGTGAACAAGAAATAAATTTTCATTGTGTTACGTCATTGAATTTGGGTGATTATACATTATAAATACTTGCATCAGTTCATTTGACTAATACTTCCAGCCTGAGTTAAATGTTTTGCACTTTGCAATAGTAACAACATGTTTATATATCTATTATGATTTTTATTTCAGCACCTTATTAGTCTTTTTGTTGTTTACCTCCTCTTTCTCTTTGTCTTTCATAAGTTCCTTAAGGACAAGGACTTTGCAAGACAATGCATATATGGAAAAATGTAGATGCACAAAAGATGATTAGTGAATGAATATTTAGATGCATTAGATTTTAAAATACTTTCTAAGTATTAATTAATGCTGAGTTTTTGAGATTCTATTAGTCAAATAGTTTACATGCTATAGTCCTAAGCCGGGTAGAGAAAGTCGCATGAAATTAAAAAGCAAAATTTTTAAAAATTATTATATTCCTTTAATACTACTATAGAAGTCATATCCTGAGTTGATAGAAATAAGTTAGGCATTACAAAAGTCATCACCTTTGTGCCACATAATTCATTGATTTCTTCTAGGTATGCATTTTTATAAGTCAAAAATAAAAATAAAACTTCTACTGTAGTTGCTAATATTCTTTTAAAGCTTTTAGAGGAAAAAACTTGTTTTGTATCATATTACAAAAAATGAACTTTGTTTAACATTGGAAATGAGTACACTCAATAGTACCCTCTCTCCCCAATAACTCTTAGTCATAATAGCAAAAATTGTAACCATATATATGTGTACAGTATATGCATCTGTACATGCAAGTACCCATGTATGTGAGTAATCATTTAGACACTATGCTCAAAAACAAAAAAAGAAAGTCTTAAATGCCAGAAATGATTAGGATTACTAAGAAACTAAAGGGGGATGATAAATTAAACAATGACTTGATAACCTAGAATGTAATTAAGAGCCTGAGAGAGAATGGCACACAGTGGCAGCACATTGAGTTTCTCCAGACCCAAGGAAAGTAGAGACTGGAAATATTAAGAGAGTTGGAGCAACTCATAGTAAGTTTGGCCATCAAACCGTGAAAGATATCTTTGACTGCAGATTTCTGTACTCAGTTAAACCCATTGATATATGGGATGAAGACATTTTCCTAATATACAGAGAATCAGTTTACAACCAAAACACTCCTAAAATACTACCAAAGAAATTAGCCCGTTAATAATGAAAGTGAATTCTATGAGGAGGTAGTGAGTTGAAAAAAATGTAATGGTATACCACAGCCAAAAAAAGTACAATAATATGTCACCATGTAACTTAGCTAACACTTGGAAAAATACAGAACAATTGTATCTTTTCCTGAGCTACAAACACTAGATATACTAGCTAAAAGCACTAACAAAATAATGAACATATATACACACACACACTACTAGTGAACAAATGGTATATACACTAATAGTGAACATTATATATATAATATATACTATTTATTATATAATATATATTCT
>NW_012103065.1:2931344-2947482 GCF_000951045.1 Mandrillus leucophaeus
TGCTACAAAAACACAACACACTCCATAAAACATGCTGAGAAGTTATGCTGTTTCACAAATATTTCAAAAAATCATCCAGAAATGGTAGCAATGCAGCCAAAGCAAAAAGTATAAGGAGCACGGAAGAACATAAGCCACAAATCAGAAACTAAGGAACTGAATAGCTAAAATACACCCAGAATTGTTGTATTATTTTAATACAATTTTTAAATGATTTGTTATCCCCTTTTCAATAAAAGCCATAGCCTAACAAATAGACTCTTCATAGCACTTATTTTATGAATGCATGTTGTTAATATTTTAAATATTTAATGTCCAGTGTGTGTTGAGAACTACTGATATCTATCCAGGAAATTCACTCTATTGGCCTGCAACATAGGAATTTATAATCTCATCAAAACAAATGCCCTGACATTTAGAACAATGTGGGAGCCATCTTTATTCTGTTCTATGCCCCAGGAAAGTTATATCTTTATATATTTTATCAACCAGGTTCCCTTGTCCTCTGGATCCTAGTTGAATTTGTACAATGGAAGTTACCAGCAGGAGATCAGAAGGGAGAGAGGTCTGGTTATTTATTTCTCCTATCCACCCACCATGGGTCATGGTTTGGCAGTGGCAATGGTCCACTATCCAAGACACAGTTACTGTTGTGCAACTTTGATGTTATCAACACACCACTTGGATGTAATCTCTTAATTGTTCCCCATTCTTGCCTATCAAGCCTAGGAGGTTTAAGGGCTTCCCATCAACAGTTCTCCTCAGGTGGTTTTCTATCACCTACATCTTCCCTTATATAAAAAACCTGTATACTCCTTGTATAAAAAACCTGTGACTAACTTCACCAATAACAAGGAGTTACAGATTCTCTTAATTGTCTCTTACAGCAATTCTCCTTGCCTCTAGGCCTATAGAAAGACATATTTCAACATACCACAGATATAAAACTATAAAATCTGCTCCAAGGATGAGACAGCTTAAACAATAAGGATCTTGCCCATTCGCATTTCTGCTTATTCCTATGTACATGCTTACCTTAAACTGTTTAAATGTTCCTTTGGGTCAACTATCTCCTACCTGGAAAACTTCTGACACCTTAATTTTTACCAAATTTGCCTTCAAGAAACAGACCTTTTAAAATGGATTTGGAACTACTCTTCTTCTATTCAATCTATGCAAAGAATCTCTTTGTTGAAATTAAATGAGACATTGCGAATTTGTGGCTTGCATTGGTATTAGGCTTACTCAAATTATCACTAGTGGTGGCATGGGTGGAGGGTAAGGTATTTGCAAAACTTGTGGTAGTGAAGTCTCTCATCACTATGGTGATGATGATTATAAAAACCACATGATGAGCTAGCTTTTTCTGATTAGTCTAAAAACATGTAAAACGAGAAACACACTGAAAGCCTTGAATTCAAAACTCACATCATGGGTGGAGAGTCAACTGATTTTCAGGGCGTTCTAAAAAATATTAACTTATTTAGCCACAGAGAAGTTATGACTGAATACCCAGCCCAAGACCTAATAACTAGGGTTAAACATTTGCAATTCCAATTAAATATGTAACATCTTCAGTCTCTTCTGTCAAGAGAAGGACATAGGCTTACTAGGAACAGCACTCTAAAAGGTGGTATGGGAACATTTGGGCAGACACAGAAAGTCAAGATAGAAGTCACAGAAAATTCGAATCATTTTCAATAGTCCCTAGAAGAGAAAACTGCCTTTCCCCCGACATTAACCTCTGAGAAAACAGCCCCTCCTTGTATAAAAAACCTGTGACTAACTTCACCAATAACAAGGAATTACAGATTCTCTTAATTGTCTCTTACAGCAATTCTCCTTGTCTCTAGGCCTATAGAAAGACATATTTGAACACACCACAGATACAAAACTATAAAATCTGCTCCAAGGATGAGACAGCTTAAACAATAAGGATCTTGCCCATCTGCATTTTCAGGAGTTTTGGTAACATAGGTGAAAATTATTTTTAAGAGTGGACCAAAAAAGCTAAAATAAGATTTAGTTAGAGAAACTCACCTGAGATGAGCTAACATATTAGCTCAAGCCCTAGGAGTAACGTTAACAGTCTATGTGGTCCGTTAATCAAATGAAAACTGAACCCAAAGGAGAAATACTATCAATGCAGTGAAAATGGCAACGCTTCCTGGAATGCTAAAGGAAGAAGTGTGAAGGTTTATGGAATGTTAGCGTGGATCTACTCTGTGCCAGTTGCTCACCCACCTCCTACTATCTTCCCAGGAAGTCCAGAGGGTACTCTTTTCTGCAAGGCATTAGTAAAACCTCTTTTACCATCTTGTGATGACTGCCTTCTGTAAGCTAGAAATAGCAGTGAGAGATGATGACTGAAACTGAGATCTGTGATTCAATTTTTATAACAGAATCCTGGACCACAGATTCAAGAAGTAGGCCTAAACCATCAGAGATAATGTGGCCGCACATATTGAAAAATACTCTGCAATGTGGCCATGAATAATTGTCTTCAACTAACACCAAGAATAATTCTCTAAGTCTTCCCCAAAAGGAGGGGGCAATGTTAGAACTCTAGACTGGAGAGAATGCACAGATGTTTGTAAGGTTAAATAGACACTGGCTTTTCACTGAGTTTAATTCTTAGAAATCCAAAACACCACGAATATTCATCAATTAGAGCAGATGCTTATTAAAATAAGATGATAGATGGTGTCTTGACCCGAGTCTGTCTCGCAGTGGAACCAGTGATCTAACCTGTGGTTATTTAGCACAAGCATTCACAGTAAAAATTACAACACTTAGTAACTGGCAAAATTGGCCACAGTAATTACCTCACCATGGATAAAGAGATAGTATGATAGAAAATTTTTAGTGGAAGGCCCTATAAATGTGGCTGTCCATCCAAAATAGTACATTCAAGGCAATACTATGCCTCTTGGAGAATTATAGACATTAGCATTATCATTAGCATGTTGAAAAATACAGGATTGGCAAATCCTCTCTTCTCCCTATTCAACTGGTCTCTTTAGGCATTGCAAAATGAGATGGATCATGAATAATGACTATGGATTTTCTTAAAGATGATCAGAAGCTGAAGCTAAATTCAGTTGCTCTTCTTGATATGATTGGAGCAAATCAGTCGCTGGTACCTGATATACAGCTTTTGAACAAGAAATTACTTTCAATTCTCGTCAAGAAAGATTAGCAGAAGTAGTTGACCTGTACCTGGAAAGGGTGGAAGAGTTTTGTTTGCTGGATGTGACATATGGAAATAAGCAAATGTATTAGATATGTTGTAATAACATGGCATGACGTCCTTGAAATGGACCAGCAAGATAATCATGGTTGTCCTGAACTATAATATGACAGAGAGAAGAGTTGACATGGCCCTAAGGTAAGGCAGCAAACATATGCTGCTGACTTTTCCAGGTACAGATTGATCGTTTCTTCTTATTTTTGTTGATGGGAATTGAGCTTTAAAATGGTCGATTTTATGGCATGTAAATTATATCTCAGTACAGTTATTTTTTAAAATAATAGATTCTGAAGTAGAAAAGGGATGGTCAATGAGAATATTCTCCATTTTTCCATTCAGCATCTGGATGGTAAAGAGAGACTTCCTTTCTCTGACTCTTACTTTGACTTCCTCTTTCCCACTCTTTTTTTTTTGAGACGGAGTCTCTCTGTGTTGCGCAGGCTGGAGTGCAGTGGCCGGATCTCAGCTCACTGCAAGCTCTGCCTCCCGGGTTTACGCCATTCTCCTGCCTCAGCCTCCCGAGTAGCTGGGACCACAGGCGCCCGCTACCTAGCCTGGCTAGCTTTTTTGTATTTTTTTAGTAGAGACGGGGTTTCACCGTGTTCGCCAGGATGGTCTCGATCTCCTGACCTCGTGATCCGCCCGTCTCAGCCTCCCAAACTCTTTCCCACTCTTGGAGGCTTGCCTCACCGTATGTGGAACTCCTTCACTCTTGGCTTTTATTTGAGTCCAACCAGTGTGAGGCCCAGAAGGCAATCATATGACAAAAAGAGAGCGATATCAAGATATCTATTCCCCTTACTCTCTCCCCCGATGAATTATAATTAGTTAGTGCCTCTGTTTCTCTATCTACAGCCATAAGCTCCTATCTGGTAACTTCTCTCTCAAAACTACATCTCCCTGTACATTCAGTAACAGCTTTTTTCCCTTTGTGCTTTCACTCTAGAGAGAATAATAGGTTCCAGCTGTTGCTAATCTCTGCCTGCTTCACCATCTTTTTGTACTTCCTTAATTCTTCCCACACTTTTTAAATAATGCCTAATCATTTCTTAAGTTACTTGTTTGAGGTACCATTTTCCATCAGAAGGCCAGCAAATACAGAAGGTCTCACGGAGATGTGAGAAGGTAAGATTGGCAAAAATACTTTTAAAGAGAAAATGAAGCAAACCATATGAATATATTGGGAAAGAGTGTTCTACACAGAGGCAAGAGCAAATGCTAAAGCCTGAGGCAAGAGTGTAATCAACCAGCTTGCTTAAGAAGCAGTAAGGAGGCAAATTTGGCTGAAGTGAAGCAAGCACAAGAGTTGTAAGAAATAAGATTGCAAAGAGTATAGGTTCGATGAGATGATGTAGTAAACTAACGGATATTGTAGAAATTTTGGAATTTACTCTGAACAATAGGAAGCCATTGGGAGGTTTAAATGCAAAAGTGAAATTATTTAGCAGGATCACTCCAGCTGTTAGAGCTGAACAGACCGTAGAGACAAGCATGGAAAATAACGTTGCAATAATCTTGCAGTAAATAGGCTAGAGATGATGGTAGCTAGGATCAAAGTGATAGCTCTGGAGGTGATAGAAAGTAGGCAAAGTCTCAATATGTTTTGAAAGTAAAGCCAACAATAATTGCTTATGAATTGGATAGAAAGTGTGAGTGAAATAAGAGTTAAGAATGACTACAGCTATTTTGCTTTGAGCAATGGAAAGAATGGATTCACCATTAATTGAGATGACCTTTGAATTATTTCAAAGAAATATAGAATTCTCTTTCAGCAATCCATATACAACTTAATTCTTCTCAAGAAACATGGTATTTATCATTAATCTCTTGCAAAATATCCAGCAGGTCCTCCAATAATGTCATTTCATTCAGTGTTGTTTTGTTGTAGCATTGATGAGAAAATTAAAATCAATTTCAGGTGGGAGCCACTGTCTTGCATGGTTTGCAGTCACGTCATGTCTGTGTGGGTTTTCTCCAGGTACTCTAGTTTCCTCTCATATCCCAAAGAGGTACATGTTAGGTTAATTGGGGTGTCTCAATTATCCCAGTATGGTGAGTGTGGGTGTGGGCAAGAGTGCTCCCTTGAGGGATGGTGTCCTGTCCAAGACTAGTTCCCACTTTGCACCCAGAGCTGCCGGGACAGGCTCTGGCTACCTACAGTCCTGAACTAGAATAATTGAGTAAATTACCTTACTTGTTTTCACTAATCTTTCTTAAAGGTAGGTATAGCTCACATTTATCTCAATGTCTATTATTAGAAGTCTTTTGGCCTTTAGTTAGAGATTTGGTCATGTTTTTATGACCAGCAATGTGTGGTAGGAACTAAGCTCTTTTTTGTATCAACTAGCCTATGGTGAAATTCGTTTTGTTGTATGTTGTTTCACTTGATGTCGCAGTTTTCAAGAACCTATCTACAACTCTAAGTAAGGACTTGCTGTGCAAATGTGTTATATATCATTTTGTTACTTTATAAGGACCCGCTAAATAGCAAACTAGTTGACATTTTCACAACTTACTCATTTTAGAAGTACACAGAGGGGTGATGGGTGCACCAAAATCTCAGAAATTACCACTAAAGAATTTATCCATGTAACAAAAACCCACCTGTTCCCCCAAAACTACAGAAATGAAAAACAAAAGTACACAGGGTTTTTACAGTTTCATAATACAATGTAAACCGAAAAGAATTGTTTGATAGCCACTCCTTTAGACTCATTCATCAGAAAAAGAAAGAAAAAAAAAAGGCATTTCCTAGGAATGGCTAGGACCCTGAAGATCATAAAACATACCATCAAAACTTTTTAAAAATTTTTAGTTCGTGTGGTTAGGTCACTGACGTCAAAGCAATGATGTGTCTCACGAGAACAGATGTAAGTTTTCAAGTATTTCATAATTGAAACGCATTGTTTTCTCAGTGTTTCAGTTTACAGTAATCAGAATCTGATGTCTATTTTAAAGAATCTGAGACTATTGCTATAAATGGCCCTACAATTTGCATAAAAGTAATATCAATGAATTGATGAGTTTAAGGTTCTCTATTTTCTTTTTAAAAAGTTAATTGAACTAAAAAACAGAACTTTATTAAATATTTATGTAGAGGTAATAATGTAAACTAAACATGATAAACACTCTCATTTTCCACACATGGATTCATCAAAGTAAAACATGAATGTTGTCTTTAATACCTCTTAATGCATGCTTTGTTTTGGCTATTTCCAACTGTATAGTTCTGTTTTAGAGAAATACTTAATGACAGGCAACTGAAAGGCTAACTTTTTCATATGTCTTTAAAATTTTGAATGTAAAAGTGACACAGGAAGAGGACACCTAAGTGCCAGAAAATAAGTGCCAGAGTAAACCTGAGTGCCAGAGTAAAAATCAGCATTCCAACCATCACAAAATCTTAATGTTTTATTAGGGCTTTAGAATGTAATGCATTTTTGTTGGAAATGCATTAATTTATGTAATTCTTCCAATGATCCCATAGGGGCCTATCTAACATGTGTGTATGGGACATCATGACTCAGATTATGAACCTTAATATATTAAAACAAATATCTTCATTTTTACTATATATTTATATCTCTCTGGATATAAAGCTGATAGACCAGCTTTGGATAGATGCTCTGAACTATGCTATCTCACCTAAGAAGTGAATATCAAATGGTAATTTCTTGTTGCTTATTCACCAATACTTATTTTAAAAGATACAATCAATATGTTTTATAATGGTATCCGCACATACACTTTATGAATAATAATAGAATTAAACATACAATGAAATCTTGCTAACCTAGGAAGATATAGAAAGCAGATGTGAATGAATAAACAATTTAAATTACCATTTTAATACAGTTGGTCTCAATAAGCAGCATTTTTAAAACTACATTCATGGGTTCTATAATAACCCTACATTCATGGGTTCTATTATTAAAGTGTGTATTTATAATTATTATTTACATATAGGTAGCACTCTGTTTTTCAAACTTTTCTGCCCCATTTTGTTGGCACTGTTAATTTGCATTGAGATTTTTTAAAGTTTATCAAAAGTTAATTTAAATCTGGTTATCAAATTTTCAGTCTAAATTGATGGACTCTAAATTAATACCAGAAACTTGTTCTCAAGTGTCCTAATTCCACTCCTAACCATCCAGTCTTATTCATAATAACTTTATATCTCTCTTCAATCTATAGATTTATTTTCATACGTATCATATATATTACAACATACGTTAGTCTTTTTACGTCCGGTCTTGAATTGCTCTAAGTGCTTCTCCATACTGCAAAGATGTCTGTGAAATACAAATCTGATGCATTCATTTGTTTAAACCCCTCGAGGATTCCTATTATTCCAAAGATAATATCCAATATCCTTAGTAGAGTTTTAAGGCCCTTTATCTTCTGGCCTCTGTTTATCTTTGTTCCTCATCTGCCCCAAGCTTTCTAACTCCTAGGCTCTAAACACCAAACAAAAAACAGAACAAACGTCTTTATTTTTTGCCTCAGTCATACTGACTTCCTTGAACACCTCGCACTTAACTCACACTCCCTTGCTTCCAGTCTTTGAACATTTTTCACCATCCTCCTATCTTTTTAAAAACTGATTTAGGTGTTCCTTCTGTCAGACGATGTCCTTCCAATGGATTAATCACTTTTTAAATTTAATTTCCCCTGACTAGTTTGAAGTTTCTTAAGTGTCATCCTCATAATTTTATTCCCAATTCTTAGTGGTTTTTCCATGAAAAAATAAAACTGATTCAATGCAATGAAATTAAGTTTCTTATAAAGTGTTTACTTGTAGTTACCAAAAAAAGTTGCTAGCGCAATAGAGGATGGACAAAACTTATTATTAAAATTAAAATGGTCAAAGTTCTTCTGCTTCACTCTGCAGACCTGCTCTTGCAGCACAATAGTCCCATAACAGAAGCCGTGGAAATGATTTAAAACAAAATCAGATTCTTCTTGCATAATCCAATCCCCATAACCTCTTCCCATCTCATCTCCTACCTCTCTCATTCCTACTCAAACCTCCCTAGATATTTTGCAGTTTCATGATTGTTGGATCCTACCTTAGGGACCTCGAAGATGTAATTTTCTTGGACCTCAATTACTTGCATAATTCTTTCTGAAATAACAACACTTAAAGAGAGCCAGCTGCCCTAGGTGCCTTATCTAAAATATCAAGTCTTTGTACATACCATCACTCTCTTACCTTACTCTGAAGTCTGTGTTTTCCTAATAGTACTTTTCAATACCTGACATTAATTTACATATTTATGTATTTATTGACTTCCCTAATTAGCTCATTGGTGGCATGATTTGAACTTGTCACATAAACAGCTGTATTTCTAGCACCTAGACCAGGGCTTCACACTTAGTAGATGTTCAATAAATATTTCTGGAAGGAAGGAAAAAATAAACAATGAAAGATTTTAAACTGTTAATACTTTTTAAAAGTTTATTTGATGCTTTAAACCAATTGAATGGCTGACTTAATCATAAAATCGGGCATGCAGTCATCAATTCTTTAATTAGTCTCAAATAATAGGTTGAATAGTAGATTTGGTGATTATAAGTAACTTTGTTAGTATTACAATATAATGTGAATACAGTTATTTATATTATGTTTTAAAATTATAATACTTGTGTATTATAGACAAAGAATGTTTATTAAGTCCTTGGACATTTTTCCCCAATGTTTATATTTTAACAAAATTGTCTCTGGGGGTATTTGCTTCATAAATATTTGAGAGTTGACCATTGTGGACACTGGTGACAGAGTAGGGACCCCAGCAGGGTCAATAATGATATTTTATTCCCCCAACCTTGGGGGTTCAAGTGTTGGCAAGTATCCCAATCTGACCCAGGCAGAATATTTTGGAAGAATTTTTAAACAGGAGAGGTGGTCTCGGTTCTCTGTAGCTTCAGACATAGGAGGTTTTGAGTACAGAGCTGCAGGTGGCTATTTCGCGCATTATGTGGAGAAGCCCATCTGTAGTCAAAGATAAGAAATATGACTCATGGAGAGAAATAGAAATTTGTGATAGACCAAATCCTCCAGGCATTTGTTGTATGGTTTGAACTGCTCTGACTTTGGAGCTACCCTTTCTGTAGCTTGGGATGTTTAGCCGTTCCTTCAGTTCTCTACACTACCACAATGTATGTCTAATATATAGTTTGTTATTGATTAAGCTATTACAAATTGGATTTCTATCTTTACAATGAAGAGAGTTCTAAGAGTATTTATGACAAAATGTCTTTTGAAAATATTAGTGTACTTGAGCCCTATGAAATTTTATGATGCTGTTAAAGAAAATGGAAATAATTCATAAAATTTAACTTGCTACTTTAAGTGAACAAATTAAAAATTGGTGTAGATCATGAGATACCACTAGGGCTGGGAGTACTGGGGGAAGAGGAAAAGTTTATATATTGTATTTTTTTTTTTTTACAAGAAGCACTTATCCATTTTTAATTAAAGAAAAAACATACAACTATTTAAAAGTAACAAAATAAAGAAAGTAGACAATAAAGAATCTGTTTACTAATTTAAAGCAATTTAGCTTAGATAGAGAATAATAAGGCTATATCTAGACAGGCAAACCATGTACGTATATCTATTGGTAAAATACTGTCTTTAAACTCTTACTATAATGGCAATCTCACTCTGACCCTTTTTAGAGTGCTACAAGTCTCCACTCATAATAAGGCAACCTCACAGGGGTAAGATATGCTTCTAAGAGCAAATCACAATCTTAAGTTATTTTATGTATTATAGGAATTTAACAATGTAAAATAGGATATATGTTGTCAAAAGAAAAGGAAATAAAAGTCTTCCAATAAACAGGAAAATAGAGACAAATTTCTGTCCAATATCCTTTAAACTATATTTTGATACACAGAGAGTGAGGCTGCTAGCTTTGTGGTTCAATTGCTCTGTGGATTTATAACAATGGATACATATGTAAGGATTGGTCAGTACTTTGGGTTTAGAGTCTCATAGATCTAGGATGTGACTTTCTGGCTGTTGGCAATCAATTAACTTCACATAGAAAATATATGCTACTCCTCATATCAAGTACTGATGGCAGGTGCTACTTGAACCGGCTTCTGAATCCACATTGCCTGGATCCTTTTTAGCCAAGTAAATATGATGTGTCAGCGGAAAAGGGCAGGACTTTTGAGTCATTCAAAGCCGGGTTTTAAATGCTGATTCTGCTAATTTTAAGCTTTGGGATTTAGGGGTAACTATTTGTCTTATGCTTGTTTTCCTAATATGAGAAATGGGTTACTAACATGGAACATTCAGAGTTTTTGTTAAATTTAGTATTTTTCTATAAGCAATTAATTTAACTTTCACCAAGTATCATAATTGTTATTACTTGTTTTAAGAATATTGTTTACTCAGACTATCAAAGTGCCCTGTAGCAATATGATTAATTCATTTTGATTACAGTAAACATTAACATAAATTATAAATTTTCAGAGATGATGTCTATAGGGAAATTACCTGGAATTTCAAAGCTAACAATATTCATGCTTTTTGGAATAAATGTAGAATGAACTGTTTATGTTGCCTATAAGAATTTATTTAAAGTTTTCTTCCAGTGCGTAATTTTCCCTACAACTGTAATTAACCTTCAAGATTTTATGGGACTTAAGTGTTGTTTTGATAATATAGTTTTAAAAATAAGGTTAATTGGATGAATAATAATACAACAAACAAAGGTTTCTTGGAGACACAGAAAATTATACCAAGAACTCCTCATGTATTTGCCAAGATGTAATCCTAATTACATGGGATATGTGATTTTTCAACAGCTTCTGCATTTGTAAAAACAGCAATACCTCAAGTATGATTTTTCTTGAAGGTCCAGGTGAAGGTGTAGTATCAGCTCTATGAGTGATAGTTGCTATTAGAAGATGGGAAAACAGATGACAGGCCAACAATGGACAAATAAAAGGGGCAAGGAGGGGTTCTGTCCTCCATTGGATCAAGGTCACACTCAATATTTGATCCTTTAAATTAAAATATTTCAGTATATGTTGTCCTCTAGCTTTTGAAACAAGCTTTAGTGAGAAAGTTGTGATCTGTAATACATCCTAGGAGACCTTTAGATCCAGAAATTTTACATAGCATTCAATATTTCTATTAATTAAACTTCAAATATTTATTACATTGTGCTCTGTGTCTTGGCATTGCAGGACAGATTTCCCAAAATAAATTTGTCCCTTTTATTTAAATTAAGAAAAATTTGTACAAGAGTTTTTTTGAACACTACATCAGGAAAATAGACATAGAACAGAATGACTGTTAAAAATTCCAGTATTTTAATGTTAAAATGTATTAATATCTTAAAATGTATTTTAAAATGAATCATACTATGTAACATGGAAAAATATAAGGTCTCATAACTTATAAAATCTCATAGAAAAATAGCAATAATAACAAAACAGTAACAATAAAATCCAGATTTGTTTAGAATTTAAGTATAAAAAATTACTTTAAAAATTATGAAAAACTGGAAAGATGTACAGTTAAAACAAATTCAAATGATAGCAGTTGACCACACAAAAATGGTATGTTTCAAGAGGCTTAGGAATGATCTTGAAATTTTACTTCTAGGATTTTATTCTAAATGAATTATTATCTATATATATGTCTACATATAATTTTATGTACAAAGATGTTTGTAAATGAGTTAATATTAGCAAAAATTGAAAACAAAACCTAGAACTTATTTCAACATTAGAGAAACATCTAAATTTCATTTATTACAGACACAAAATTAATAACATGTTTTAAAGAACTTTTGAGAGATGAAAATGCTAATGATACAATATAAAAATATCATACACAGTGCATTTGTGTTAATAAAAAATAATAAAAGAAAATAGAATGTTAATGAATATTTTGGGGTGGTGAAATTATGATTATTTTTCTCTTCTATATATTTTTCTATATTTTCAATTTTTAAAAGGTCACATGTTAATTTATAATTTAAATCAAAATAAACATTGACCTAAATAATAAATACATGGCATACCCAATGGAAGAATATGAATGTTTAACTTCCATATATGATGAAGACTATGTTTTATGTCTTTTTGTTTTAGTTTATATTATCTTTTATCTATAAAAATTCCAAACAACTAACAAACAAAAAGCAACAACATCATCAATAAAAAAGACCCTCCACAAAAACCTCATCCAAAGGTAATCAGCCTCAAAGATCAAAGGTAGATAAACCCACAAAGATGAGGAAAAAACCAGTGCAAAAATGCTGAAAATTTCAACAGCAAGAATGCCTTTTGTAGTCTTAATTTGGTGCTAAATGCCCCAATTAAAAGACACAGCCTGGCAAATTGGATAGAGTCAAGACCCATCAGTGTGCTATACTCAGGAGACCCATCTCACATGCAAAGACACATATAGGCTCAAAATAAAGAGATAGAGGAAAACTTACCAAGCAAATGGAAAGCAAACAAACAAACAAAAAAACAGGGGTTGTAATTTTAGCCTCTGATAAAACAGACTTTAAACCAACAAAGATCAAAAAAGACAAGGATATAATGATATAATGGTAAAGAAATCAATTCAACAAGAAAAGCTAACTATCCTAAATATCTATGCATCTAATACAGGAGCACCTAGATTCATAAAACAAGCTCTTAGAGACCTACTAAAAGACTTATACTCCCACACAATAATAGTGGGAGACTTTAACACCCCACTGTCAATATTAGATCAATAAGACAGAAAATTAACAAGGCTATTCAGGACTTGAACTGAACTCTGGATCAAGCAGACCTAATAGACATCTACAGAACTCTCCACCCCAAATCAACAGAATATACATTCTTCTCAGTGCCACATGGCACTTATTCTAAAATCAACTACATAATTGGAAGTAAAGCACACCTCAGCAAATGCAAAAGCACAGAAATCGTAACAGTCTCTCAGACAACAGTGCAATCAAATTAGAACTCAGGATTAAGAAACTCACTCGAAACCAAACAACTACATGGAAATGGAATAACCTCCCGAGTGACTCCTGGGTAAATAACAAAATTAAGGCAGAAATCAAGAAGTTCTTTGAAACCAATGAAAACAAAGAGACAACATACCAGAATCTCTGGGACGCAGTTAAAGCAGTGTTAAGAGGGAAATTTATAGCATTAAATGCCCATATCGGAAAGCTGGAAAGATCTAAAATCAACACCCTAACATCACAATTAAAAGAAATAGAGAAGTAAGAGCAAACAAATCCAAAAACAAGCAGAAGACAAGAAATAACTAAGATCAGAGCAAAACTAAAGGAGATAGAGACACGAAAAACCCTTCAAAAAATCAATGAATGCAGGGGCTGGTTTTTTGAAAAGATTAACAAAATAGACCATTAGGTAGACTAATAGAAAAGAGAGAAAAATCAAATAGACACAATAAAAAATTATAAAGGAAATATTACCGCTGATCCCACAGAAATACAACTACCATCAGAGAATACTATAAACACTTCTATGCAAATAAACTAGAAAATCTAAAAGAAATGGATAAATTCCTGGACACATGTACCTACCCAAGACTAAACCAGGAAGAAGTTGAATCCCTGAATTGACCAATAACAAGTTCTGAGATTAGGGCAGTAATTAATAGCCTGCCAACCAAAAAAAGCCTAGGACCAGACAGATTCTCAACCGAATTCTACCAGAGGTACAAAGAGGAGCTGGTACCATTCCCTCTGAAAGTATTCCAAACAATTGAAAAGGAGGGACTCTTCCCTAACTCATTTTATGAGGCCAGCATCATCCTGATACCAAAACCTGGCAGGGACACAACAAAAAAATAAAACTGCAGGCCAATATCACTGATGAATATTGATGTGAAAATCCTCAATAAAATACTGGCAAAACAAGTCCAGCAGCACATCAAAAAGCTTACCCACCACAATCAAGTTGGCTTCATCCCTGGGATACAAGGCTGGTTCAACATACACAGATCAATAAACATAATCCATCACATAAACAGAACCAGTGACAAAAACCACATGATTATCTCAATAGATGCACAAAAGGCCTTTGATAAAATTCAACAGCCCTTCATGTTAAAAATTTAATAAACTAGGTATTGATGGAGCATATCTCCAAATAACTATGACAAACCCATAGCCAGTGTCATACTGAATGGGCAAAAGCTGACAACATTCCCTTTGAAAACTGGCACAAAACAAGGACACCTTCTCTCACCACTTCTATTAAACATAGTATTGGAAGTTCTGGCCAGGGCAATCAGGCAAGAGAAAGAAACAGAGGGTATTCAAATACGAAGAGAGGAAGTCAAGTTGTCTCTGTTTGCAGATGACATGATTTTCTATTTAGAAAACCCCATCATCTCATCCTAAAAACTTCAAGTGATAAGAAACTTCAGCAAAGTCTCAAGATACAGTTGAATTATCAGTGTTTGGTATGTAAGTACATACTTAATAAGTATTATTATTCTTATTCTAAGTTATATAAGTTAGAAAGTCTCACTTTACACATGATGATATCAATTTCACCGGCTAAGTCAAACATGAACAAATGTGTTTCCAAGTGTGTTTAATATATGCAGTTATGTTTTAAATGTTTTCTTCAGCTCTAAAAAATTCTTTCTTGTGGAATTTTTTAGGCCTTGAACAGTTCTAGAATATTACGATGTCCTGTCCTCATTTTACTTTCAACCCGAGTTGAGAGGAAATTATTACTCCTTTATCTTAGCCACAGATATTTCCTGGCCTTTGGTCATTTTAGGAATTCTCTAGTTTCACAACTCTCACAATAGCCATTTTTAACAATCTAAGTCTAACACCACAGCCTAAAAACAAACGAAAAAAAATCAAGTACAAATTTATCACTAAAACAATTTACATTATTGACAACCCTAGATTTATTAAAATGAAAGAAAGACATCAGTGTTACTGAAGATGGCTACAAAGATGGTACTAATTCTAGTCTAAGCATTTGGAAAGATTTTTTTCTTTAGTTCTGCAGATTTTTTCATATGCATGGTCAACAGAAGCAGAAAACTCCAGTTTGTATGTTCCTATTTTTTCTATAGCTTTATAAAGAGAGGAATTCCCATTTTGTTGCCACTATTCAATTTCATGTGGTCAGAGTTGTCAACAGGAAAGTTCCCATTGTAATGTTCATTGTCCTGGTACTAGTTTACCTACTAGTTTTGTTCACTCAGAACACCAATTTGCTAGTCTTGCAGAAATAGTTCTTCCAGCACAAAATATAGTCATCTCTGTCTCTGAGATGATTGACTTGACCATGCTTTCTATATCTGCTCTTAGGAAAATCTCTAGAGAATTGGCTTTTATGACATGGCCCTTTAGATTTCTTATATAATTTTTTATTTTTTAAATAAACTTTTTTTTTTTTTTTTTTTTGATATTTTTTTTTTTTTTTTTTGAGATAGAGTCTCGTTCCTGTTGCCCAGGCTGGAGTGTAACAGCATGATCTCAGCTCACTGCAACCTCTGCCTCATAGGTCCAAGCAATTCTCCTGCCTCAGCCTCCTGAGTAGCTGAGATTACAGGTGCCCACCACCACACCCAACTAATATTTTTGTATGTTTTTTTAGTAGAGATGGAGTTTCACCATGTCAGCTAGGCTGGTCTCAAACTCCTGAGCTCAGGTGATCCTGAGCTTGCCCATGTCGTATTTAACATCCTATATTGTGATATGTCTCAGGTTTTCCTTTCATGTGACGTTTTTCAAAAAAGTTTTTTCTTCTTCGTGTGGTAGTTTATACTAAATTTTCCACAGATTCTTTTGAGTGTCTTTTCACTGTCATAACATGAGCTACCAAAGCCAGTCAGGAGAGTAGGTCAGCCAATATGAAACA
>NW_012103065.1:2947532-2961131 GCF_000951045.1 Mandrillus leucophaeus
TAATTTTTTTTATTATTAGACTTTTAAGTTCCGAGATACATGTGCAGAACGTGCAGGTTTGTTACATAGGTATACACGTGCCATGGTGGTTTGCTGCACCCATCAACCCGTCATCTACATCAGGTGTTTCTCCTAATGCTGTCCCTCCCCTTGCTCCCCACCCCCCGACAGGCCCTGGCCCTGGTGCTGTCTCTTATACACATCTAGATGTGTATAAGAGACAGGTCTCAGGTTTTCCTTTCATGTGACGTTTTTCAAAAAAGTTTTTTCTTCTTCGTGTGGTAGTTTATACTAAATTTTCCACAGATTCTTTTGAGTGTCTTTTCACTGTCATAACATGAGCTACCAAAGCCAGTCAGGAGAGTAGGTCAGCCAATATGAAACATAGCATCAGTGCTTCTCAAAAGTAAATATAGTACTGTAAAGAAAGCTCTAGTCAAATTAGCAGATATTTTCCCAACAAATAATTTATTTCTACTTTACCAATGAGAAAATTGAAGTATAGAAATACCTTTTATGGGATTTTTTTTGTCTTTTGTTTTTTTTTTCTTTTATTTTTTTTTTTTGAGACAGTCTCTGTTGCCCAGGCTAGAGTGCAGTGGCATGATGTCAGCTCACTCTAACCTCCGCCTCCCAGGTTCAAGTGATTCTGTTGCCTCGGCCTCTCGCGTAGCTGGGACCACAGGCACCCGCCACCACACCTGTCTAATTTCTGTATTTTTAGTAGAGATAGGGTTTTACCATATTGGCCAGGCTGGTCTCGAACTCCTTACCTTGTGATCCACCCACCTCAGTCTCCCAAAGTGATGTAATTACAGGCATGACCAAGGTATAGAAATGTTAAGAAATGAGTCTAAACTTATTCAAAAAGAAAGTATAGCACCATGATCTACTGCCAGGTCTTACTGACTTTGTAGGTTTTTTCTAGTTAACAACTCCCATCAACTAATCCAAGACATTTTTGCTCTCTCATATCTGATCCTATGTCTCTGGTAGATGCTAAGTGGTCGTAGCACCCTTTCCAGCTGAATCTGAACTTAACCTCTCAATCTTTCTCAGAAGAAATCAGTACAGAGACACTAGCAACTGGTTAGAGTTAGCCCTCAAACAGAAAGCTAGTTTTTAATCACAACATTAGAATGCATTCCCTCGCTGAAATGATTTATGTCTTTATTTACCTGTCTGCAAAATGGGAGCAATGGACTAGAAAATCTCTAACATCTTTGCCACATTAAAATTTTATGAAGATCCCAAATCTGTATGTTACCAGAAAACATGTAATTTAGAAATTCCTAAGTATTTTCCGTAGAAAATATATTTGAATTACAGTATGTTTACAACATGAAAGTAGAATTACCCATGAACTTATATTCATTTTATAACCTTCAAATATTTTTCCTCAGGATAGAAATTTCTCATGCTTGATCACAGCCCAAAGATAATTATGTCCTGGAAACACACCATATCTTTATTCTTCTAGAAGTCCTGTCCCGTATGTGAAGAAATAAGGGGAAAAATGAAGAGCCACACACAGTTGAAATAGACCATGCATCTGGTCTTTACTAAGGCATATTCTCCTGAGACTAACCATTTGATATATGTTTTACAAATTGCATTTTTAATGGAGTATATGAAGTATGAGGTCAGATGAAATTCTTAGGTTATTTCTTTGAAGTCTGATGTTTTACAAATAATGCCAATACTGATTTAGGAATCTTTCAAAATTACATAACTGTGGTTTAGTTTTGCTTTTTCACCTAGAGGTATAATCTTTTTTTTCCCTTTCAAAAGACAATAGCAAAGCTCTGCTCTGAGAAATCTCTCCCTTTCCCACTCCCTTGTTTTTTTGGCCAAAATGAGCTCACATCTGTCCAGATCTGAGGAAGTCACAGCCACCATGTGCAGTCTTTTTGCTTTCAGCCTGCAGCCCAGGAAATTACTACCTGTGTGGGCAGATCCTCAGTGCATAACTGCTAAGTTCCACAAAACTGAGGATTCAGCCAAAAGACAAAAAAGGAAAAGAAAAAACTAGAAACATTGTTTCTTCTACCAAGAAACCCTCTTTCTTTGAGGTTTCACAGCCCAGGTTACAAACAAAAAAGTGTAGAGTTAGCAAGGCATATTCCCTTACAAATGAGAAAAACAAAACAAAACACCAGAGAATATCCTTAATGATACTTAATAATTTTTTTTATTATTAGACTTTTAAGTTCCGAGATACATGTGCAGAACGTGCAGGTTTGTTACATAGGTATACACGTGCCATGGTGGTTTGCTACACCAAACAACCCGTCATCTACATCAGGTGTTTCTCCTAATGCTGTCCCTCCCCTTGCTCCCCACCCCCCGACAGGCCCTGTGTGTGATGTTCCCTTCCCTGTGTCCATGTGATCTCATTGTTCAACTCCCACTTATGAGTGAGAACATGTGGTATTTGGTTTTCTGTTCCTGTGTTACTTTGCTGAGAATGATGGTTTCCAGCTGCATCCATGTCCCTACAAAGGACATGAACTCATCCTTTTTTATGGCTGCATAGTATGCCATGGTGTATATATGCCACATTTCCTTTTTCCAGTCTATCATTGATGGGCATTGGTGTTGGTTCCAAGTCTTTCGTATTATGAACAGTGCTTCAGTAAACATGGGTGTGCATGTGTCTGTATAGTAAAATGATTTATAATCCTTTGGATATTTACCCAGTAATGGGATTGCTAGGTCAAATGGTATTTCTAGTTCTAGAGTCTTGAGGAATTGCAACCCTGTCTTCCAGAATGGTTGAACTAACTTACACTACCACCAACAGTGTAAAAGCCTTTTTATTCCTCCACAATAAAAAATAATATGCTAAGTGAAAGCTCTGTGCCCACTTACTCATTTAATCATTATGTCAACCCTATTTAGTGCAGGTTTTTATCTCCACTTCTTAGATGAGGAAATTGAGGCAGAAAGAAGTTAAATACATTGTCCAGGGTTACAGGGATGAAGTAGAGATGCTGGGATCTGGCTCACGGGTCTCTCACTCTGGCTCACAAACTAAGCCTCTGGAGTGTGTTGTCCCAATTGCAAATATGGACTTATGAATACTTTCAGAATCCTCACAGCCCCACAGGGATTAAGGCACTGTAATTAGTTTTCAGTTCTTTATAGGTAAAAAGTATGGAGGAAAAGCATACTCTTCTGAGTGTACATTTTAGTAATCTCCTATATCATTCTCTCCTCTGTGATAACTCAAGACTCTCCCCTTTATAATCCAGTTGGATGACACATCACTAAGTTTGCCTCTTGCATTCTGTTACTCTCTTGCATATAATCAGATGATTATGTGCCATGGCAGGGGCAAAGAATCTGGACCTTCTTTTTCTTATGTGCCCGGTAGTGCCTGACTTTCCAGAGTGTGTTGGATGACTGTGTTCCAGGGGGCTGAGAGCCACAGACCTACAGATGCCACTTGATAACCGCATGTCATTATTAGCATTATTATTCCCAGAAAACACTCCCTCGTATTCAGGATTCTGTTACATAGCAAAAATGGCTGAGGAATGGAAAGACAACATTGTTTGGTGATACAAGCCAACTAAAGAGGCAGGATGTACAAATATGATGTTTTCCTGTTTTTCAAATGTGGCACTTAACATTTTAATTCCATTCAAAATATCTGAAAAATCATCAGGAAACAGTAGCCTCAAAGGTATTTAAAAATGGATTTGTCTCAGTAATCTTTGAGTTCCACCCCCTCCCTATCCAACATGGAAATGTTCAAGCGGAGGATAGTGGCCCATCTTCCAGGTGAGTAATAGAGAGAATACCTGCACTACCATAGAATTTGAATGAGACATCTTGAGAGTCTATCTTGTTATAAGCTTTCATAATTCTGAGACATTGGGTAGTATTGGTATATTAAAAATGAAAAAGAAGAATATAAATCTCAATTATGGGTTTTATGTTATTTAGAATATAATTTAAACCTAAAGCAATTTCCATATGAGCAGTGGTAAATTGAATTAGGTTTTTAAAAAAAATTCTTCTGGCTAGATTCCCTGCAGCTAATCTATATGGTTATGCCATGTGGTTAGAAACAGGAAACACCTGTCTCTCTGCTTGCTAGCACTCACTTAACATGATCCCTGGCAAAGCAGTTTTTTCAGCCCCACTCCAATTCACCAGAGGTCATTTCAATATGGACTATTTCAACTTGTATTACAAACCATCAGTGCTTAACAATTTTCAAGCACTTTCTGGATATGAATCATTATATAGTCACAAGAGGTTTTAAAATTATTGTCCTGAGGTCCTCTGAAAGAGATCATTTGCAAATTTCAAATTCATTGGGATTTCAATACATAAAATACCTTATTTTTACATTTTTATTGTCATAGAGAGAATATATCTCACCTTGCAAAATGGAATGTGTATTTCTAGTTCTTTGTTTTTAAAAAGCATGAAATGTAAAATCTATTGTAAGAGTTTCAAATGTCAGCACAGTATATCTGCCTTAGGCCTTTCAATATTTTACTCTTTACAGTGCTTCAAAATAGAAACCTCATATTTAATATCCCATTCAAATTCTAGCTTTGAATTTTGTAATACAAAATTTGACAGCTATCATCAATACAGATGCTTCAGATATGCTAACAATTTATGCTTTGGGAGTGACTATTTTTTTTAACATTACCATAGTTTCATAATTGACAATATGCCTAGGTTAACCATGGAAAAAATGAGGTTGGGAAATTGCTTTACCATTCCCTCTGGTTGTGATTGTACTCATTTCTAAAATAAGGGGATGAATAAATAGACTCCTCCCCACCCCCAACTTAAAGGAGTTAAGAAACAAATATTGACTTAAAAATAGCAAATTGCAGAATTCCTATTATAATAAATATTCCACAATTATCATACCATTTAGTCACTCTTGTAGAACTACGTGGCTGTTTGAGAGAGTTCTTTTCACCCCACCCCTGAAAATTTTCTTCCTGTGCACCAGACAAAATTATTTGATATCTCCAGTAAATACATTGTAGCACTGGCTTTAAATTATTATACTATACATTGCCTCTTAAATTATAATCTGCTACGTGTCATGTTTCACATCCTCTTCAGTTAAAAAGTCAATTTGACAGACAAACAACATAACAGCATGTTATAAAAGTGAAAATGTTTAACATAGATGAAAATTTGGCAGTTTACCTATAAATGTGTTTTGATCTATCAGCTTGCCTTTGCTTTTTTATACAGGAATAGAACTAACTGATTAAACATAGGTTGACCAAACAGACAATAAGGCAAAAGATAGGACTAACATTTGATTATGTAAGTAAAATTAGAAATGCTGGTAGATATGCCTCTGCCTTCATCTTTAAGACGTACAGAAGTTTTTGGACAACTAATGCTCTAATAATGAGGTTGGTGCACAGAGAAAAGAGAGTTGGAGGGTAGCAGTTGCATTGTGTCAATAACAACTGCCAGACATGAGTTCTCTGGGCATAAGTTGTACTTATAGAAATAGGCAGCCATATGTCAAATTTTTTCTAGAAATCTCAGTCTCTCAGTGGAGATGCCTCTTGAGATACAGGGAATTCTTCCAGCTCTAAACGTATGCTATAGTTTTAAGAAATACATTACACTTTGAGGGTCATGTCACTACCAAGAGAACTATAATTTAGACCACAGAGAGCTTAGGAGAACAAGAGCAGGGCTTTTTCCTTATATCAAAAATCTATCAATTCCTACATAGAAATTTCTCATAATTGAAATGAATTCATGATCTGATACCTCATTACCGCAATGCAGAGATACAAAAGGAAGCTGGAGGACAATAACCCCCTTACACACACAATTTTAATTTTAGAAAAGGAAAGAAAGAAAAAAGAAAGGGAAACAATACAATTCATAAGGTGATGGAGATGAGAGAACTTCTTAGGTTATCGAACACATTTTGACTCCTTTTTCTCAAGTCATTGACTGAAAAACTTGGGCCATGTTCCCTGGTGAGAGACTTTAGTAACATTCTTCTGCTATAAACATTCACCAATCACTGGATAGACACAGACACAGACATAGCTAAGTTATAATATCTAGTCCAAGAGGTTTAGGAAGATGTTTTTAGGAATAGATTGGTATGGGTTAATTCAGTTTCTAGGTAAGGAAGTCAAAAATTGGATAACAAAGATCTGATTAGAAATTTTCCCCATAGCCACACCCCTAATCTTTTGTCTTTTTCTCTACCATTTCTCAATCTGAGTTCACAGGAGGTGGAAACTCTTTTGAACTCCTTTGAATATGTGAATCTCCATAATGATGTTTACTAAGTAGATAGTTCTTAAGTTTTCAGAATTTGCTTACTTTTTAAAATGATCTGATCACTTTTGAGATTAAAAAAAAAAAGGCAAAACATTTTCTCAGTAATTTAAGCAAAACTGGCAAGTTACAATCCTAATTATATATTACTGAAGAAACTGGCTAAAATACTTTGTGTTGTGATTTCAAATCCAGAATGAAATCTACCATGGCAGAAAACTGGGGGTGGGGGCTATGTAAAATATAGTGGAATATTTTAGTAAGACCTTAAGTGAGGTAAGAAAGGAAGGGACATCAGTCATATGGAAGCAGAGAGAGAGGGAGAGAGAGAACATCATTAAAAAAAAAAAGAAAAAAAAATTCCCTCTCATAGGCAAGGTTCTAAAATTACTGAATCCAAAAATATCATGTCCTGTGAAACTCTAATAGACCAATTATCTGCCCTATGCTGAATAAAGGTCCTATATGACAAACCCACAGCTAACATCGTTCTCAATGAGAAAGAGTTGAAAGCTTTTCCTCTAAGATCAGGAATAATACAAGGATGCTCACCCTCACCACTTCTATTCAACATAGCACTGAGTGTTCTGGCCAGAGCAATTAGGCAAGAGAAAAAAATACAAAGTATCCAATTTGGAAAGAATGCAGTTAAATTTTTTGTTTACAGATGACATAGTCTTAAACATAGAAAGCCCTAAAGACTGTCAGAAACTTAGAACCAATAAATGAATTCAGCAAGGTTGCAGGATACAAAATCAACATACAAAAACCAGTAGTATTTCTATACGATAAAAAACTATCTGAAAAAGAAATTAAGAAAACAATCCCATTTACAATAGCTACAAAAACAGACGTTTAAGAAGGTAAAAGATCTGTAAGCACTGATGAAGGAAACCAGGGAAGACACAAATAAACGTTAAAGAACTCTTATGTTCATGGATTGGAAGACTTAATATCATAAAAATGTTCCTACTACCCAAAGCAATCTACATATTCAATATAGTCTTTATAAAAATTCAAATGACATTTTCACAGAATTAGAAAAAACAATCCTAAAATTCCTATGGAACTCCAAAGACACTGAATAGCGAAAGCAAGAACAAAACTGTAGGCGTCACACTACCTGACTTCAAAATATACTACTAAGCTCTAGTAGCCAAAACAACATGATACTGGCATAAAAACAGACATCTAGACCAAAGAAACAGAAGAGCCCAGAAATAATCTACACATTTATAGTCAATTGATTTTTCAACACAAATGCCAAGAATACACGCGAGGAAATGACTGTCTCTTCAGTAAATGGTGTTGGGACAACAGAATATCCACATGCAGAAGAATGAAATTAGCACCTCTTCTCACTTCTTATACAAACATGAACCCCAAAAGGATGAAAGTCTTAAAGGCCTGTAACTGTAAAATTTCTCAAAAAAAAAAAATCCATTGCATTGGTCTGGGTGATGATTTTTTTTTTTTTTTAGATACAACACCGAAAGCAAAAAAACAAAAGCAAAACCAGATAAATGGTATTATATTAAACTAAATAACTCTGTACAGCCAAGGAAACAATCAACACAGTGAAGAGACAACTTATAGAATGGGAAATTATATTTGCAAACTGTATGTCTCATAAGGGGTTAATATTTACAATATATGAGGAAATCAAATAATAGAAAACTGAATTAAAAAATGGACAAAGGATCTAAACCGACATTTCTCAAAAGAAGGCACACAAATGGCCAATAGATACATGAAAAACTGTTCAATATCACTAATCATTAGAGAAATGCAAGTTAAATCCACAATGAGATATCACCTAACATGTTGGGTTATTAGAAAAAAGATGAAAGATAACAAGTGTTGGCAAAGGAGTGGAATAAAAGGAACTCATACACTGTTGGTGGGACTGTAAATTAGTATAGTCATATGTTAAACAGTATGGAGCTTCCTCAAAAAAGTAAAAACAGAACTACCATATTTTTCAGTAATCCCAATACTGGGTATATATCCAAAGGAAATGAAATCAGTATGTGAAAGATTTCTGCACTACCATATTCATTGTAGGATTATTCCCAACAGAAAAGCTATCAAATCCACATAAGTGTCCATGAATGAATTAATGGATAAAGAAAATGTGATATATGTCCACAGTGGAATATTGTGAGTTGTTAAAAAAAAAAAAAAAAGAGATCCTGTCATTTTTGATGACATGAAGGAAACTGGAGGATGTTACATTATGAGGAAAGTCAGGTACAGAAAGATAAATACGGCATGATTTCACTTGCATGTGAAATCTACAAAATTTAAGCTCATAGGAGTAAAGCTTAGAATGGTGGTTACCAGGGGCTGGTCAGGGAGAGATGGAGAGATGTTAGTCAAAAGATACAAAATTTCAGTTAGGAAGAATAAGTCCACGAGACCTATTGTGTGACAGGATGGCTATAGTTAGTGCAATGTACTATATTCCTAAAAATTACTAAAAGTAGATTTTAATAATTTTTACCACAAAATAATAAGTATGTGAGGTAATGTGTGTGTTAATTAGCTCAATTTAGCTATTTCACAATGTGTGCATATTTTAAAACATGTTTCACACAATATATACAAGTTTTGTCAAGTAAATAATGTTTTCATGGGCAGAGGCCCAAGACTTGAGATAAAATTGGTTTGCACTGTAAAGAGAAGAGAAATGAGGAAAGCCTGAACCTTTAAGCGTCTCCAAAATAACTCAGGCTATAAACCATTTACCCCAGATTAGTAAGATTCTCTCCCAAGTGCCAACATAAAATGAAATTTCCTAAATGCCACCAGGGGACAGTGGGCATATTAGATTTGCCTTATATTTGAGTACGTGAAGTAAAAGATGAGACTATAACATTAACCTAGGAGTAAGGTTTTTATCACAGGAGTTAACATCAATACCTGATAAATTATTGAATTAACATTGGCAGAATACACCAGGAGTGGTAAACACAGGCACATTGTTTCTTATACAGTCTTCTAGTAAAATGAAATTCTGAATCACTGGTTTTCTTAATTCTCCATCCATTCAGTCAGCTATCTCAGCATACTTCCCAGAAAAATGAGGCAGTGTTTTTACCCCCAGTTAAATTATTTTAAGTCAGTTTCTTTTTCTATTAAGGAATTGCCTGTCGTGCAATTATAAGGAAACTCCATTTGTTGAAAAGATAAACTTTAGAGTTCACTTGACATAGCTTTTTGGAGAATATTTTTCTTTTTCCATTAGTTCTAAGGCCAATAGTATAGAGTCTCCTAAAACATTTAGAAGTTTGTTTACGTAAACTGGCACTCTAGAAGGGGAGATGGGAAATAGACAACATGTGAACTTCCCAAAGCTGGAAATATGTCTGCAGAGTGTATCAAGAGTTTATACATCAGATTCACTACAGGCAGGAATCAGGGGACATCTGGGAACTCTGAAACCCTCTTGTGAAGATTACTTTAGCTCAGATAACCTCAAAATTGAAATGTGGATTTTATATTCATTTCTTGTCTAACACAGACAACATCAATAAAGATATACCTTGCCAAAGATGATGTCAGCCTTGAAGACAAAAGATTTGACATGATTTCAAAGAAGTGTCTTAGAGAATCCTGGGTTTCCTCGACATAAGCCATGCTTATCTTGAGAAGTGGCAATGAGAATTCACTGTTTGTGTTTGTTAATGCATGCTTTTGTGAGTCTGGATTTTCTGCAGCCTGCTGTCAAAGAGAAAATGGTCAAAATTAATTAATTGTTGATAATTTCAAGTGTATTGCCATGTGAAAGATCACTCATCAATTCAAAACACTGTATTCCCTACAGCAGTCTTCATAATAAAAAATAGGAACAGAATTAAAGTTTAATTAATATAAGTTAAAGTTAAATATAGCTTTGTTTTAAAATGAAATAGATATGTTTGCAGTAAACTAAAGACAATTTTTGAGGTATAATTTTAGGATTTTCATTTTGTGAAAAAAATAAGTTTCTAATGCAATAAAATGAATTTCAGGTAAACTTTTAAATGTGTTGATATGTATTGAATGAAGCAGCGATAGAAGAGGCTGATAGAGTTCTTTAGTCTTAAAGAAGTCTATGGCTCTAAAAGTTTGAGTCACTTGTATATGGTTCACATTTGTTTATATTTTTCAATAACTAGCAATATATACATGCTCCATGTAGGTATTATAAGTTATTTCATTTTTTTGATGATCAAGTCTTCTGAATTCAATCATGTAAAAAGAAGAATTTGACATTTTTATATCCCTTTAAGATTGGAGTCCCATCTATTTCCTCTTAATTGAATATATTCTTTGCTTTTCATTTATGGATAAGTATATTTAAAATCTATATTGTCTTTGAAGAATTATTTTTGTATTTAGCTCCCACTTATTCACTATATTTATTAAAATTGTTAAAATTAGGTCTCAAGATCCATCTGCTATTTCTTTTAATTATCCTGTTCTTAAATATTTTTGTTTTTATATACTGAGAATATGTCAAGCTTTTTAGTCATTTTTGAATCTGAGAACACCTTACAGTAGTTCTCAAACATAAATGACATTCTGACTGCAAACAAAATTCTTATTTTATAGCATTTTTCTCTTAAAATGCAGTGAATTCTATGATTTCATGTTCTGTCAGTGTCTTCAGTTTCAGTCTGATTTGTGTTTAATTTCAATTAATTTTTGCCCCTTTAAAAACTTACATGTAGAATAATATAAATAACATTTATATTGCTTTATTTAATGCAGAAATATGTGCTAAGTTTTACTAATATTTCATAGTCAAAATTCATTTTAACTTTTTGCATAGTTGGGTATGTTTTGCTAATAGGCTGGAGGTTTTTGTGTTTGGTCTTGTTAGAGCATTCTTTATTACTTTTGTGTAATTTTAATACTTCATCAATAACTACCATTTACAAATACTTTTTATAGCTTTATGGGGGTAAAAATGCCACTTTGTTACATGGATGTATTGTGTAGTGGTGAAGTCTGTGCTTTTTTGCATAACTATCGAAATTACTTACTGTATATTGTACCCCTTAGGTAATTTCTCATTCCTCACCCCTCTCCCACCCTCCAATCCTTCCAAGTCTCCAATGTCTGTTACTCCATTCTCTTTGTCTATATGTACACATTATATAGTTCCCACTTACAAGTGAGAACATACGGTATTTGACTTTCTGAGTTATTTCAGTTAAGATAATGACCTCCAGTTCTATCCATGTTGCTGTAAAAGACGTGATTTCATTCTTCTTTTATTATTTTATTGTTTTTTTTATGGCTGAGTAGTATTCCATGGTGTGTGTGTGTGTGTGTGTGTGTGTATCTCATTTTCATTATTAATCTTTTGATGGATGCTTAAGTTGATTCCATATCTTTGCCATTGTGAATAGTGCTGCCATAAATATATGGGTGCAGTTATCTTTTTGATATCATAACTTGTTTTCCTTTGGATTTATACCCAATAGTGGGACTGCTGGATCAATGCTAGATCTACTTTTAGTTTTTTGAGAAATTTTCATACTGTTGTCCTTAGAGGTTATACTAATTTACATTCCCACTAACAGTGTGTAAGCGTTCCCTTTTCTCCACGTACTCATCAACATCTGTTATTTTTTGATTTTTAATGATGGTCATTCTGACTGATAGTATCTTTATGTGGCTTTAATTTGCATTTCTCTGATTAGTGATGTTGAACATTTTTCATATGCTTGTTGGACATTTGAATTTTTTTTTTTGAAACATTTGTGTTCATGTCATTTGTCAATTTTTTAATGGGGTTATGTTGTTGTTCTTGTTAAATTCCTTGTAGACGCTGTATATTAGTCCTTTGTTGTATACATAGCTTGCAAATATTTTCTCCCATTCTGAAAGTTTTCTGTTCACTCTGTCGATCATCTTATTTCCTGTGTAGAAGCCTTTTAGTTTAATTAACTAAATTGTCTATTTTTGTTATTGTTGTCTTTTGAGATCTTCGTCATAAATTATTTGCCTAGGCCAATATTCAAAGGGTTTTTCCTCTCTTTACTTATAGAATTTTTACAGTTTTAGGTCTTATATTTAAATCTTTAATTCATCTTGAGTTAGTATTTGTATATAGTGAGAAACAGGAATCCAGTTTCATTCTTTTGTATATAGCAATCCAAATTTCCCAGCATCATTTATTGAATTAGGGTGTCCTTTATCCAGTGCATGTTTTTGTCGACTCTGTCGAACTTAAGTTGAATGTAGGTGTGTGGCTTCATTTGTGGGTTCTCCAATCCATTTCCTTGATCTATATGTCTATTTTTATACCAGTACTATGCTATTTTCGTTACCATAGCCTTGTACTATAATTCAAAGTTAATGTAGGGATACTTCTGGCTTTGTTCTTTTTGCTTAGGATTGTTATGGTGATTGGGCTTTTTTTTTAGGTTCTATATGAGTATTTTGATTGTTTTACTAATTTTGTGAAAAATGATGTTGGTATTTTGATAGGAATTGTATTAAATATGTAGATTGCCTTGGAAAGTATAATTTTAGCAATACTGATTCTTCAGATCCATGAACATGGAATATTTTTTCATTTCTGTCATCTATTAATATAATTTCTTTTATCAGTGTTTTGCAGTTTCCTTCTAGAGATGTTTTTTTTACCTCCTCAGTTAAATATATTCATATGTATTTTATTTTCTTTTTTATAGCTAATAAAAATAAAATTGACTTCTCAATTTTGTTCTTAGCTTGATTGTTATTGGGGTATAGAAATGCTACTGATTTTTGAATGTTGATTTTGTATCCTGAGACTTTAGTGAAGTCACTTATCAAATCTAAGAGTTTGTTTGAGCAGTCGTTAGGGCCTCCTAGCTATAAGATCATATTATGACCAGACAGAGATAATTTGAAGTCCTCTTTTCGAATTTAGATGCCTTATTTTTTTCTTTCCCTTGCCTGATTCCACTTGCTAGGCTAGTACTATGTTGAATATGAGTGCAGAAAATCAATGCGCAAAAATCACAAGCATTCTTATACACCAATAACAGACTAACAGCCAAATCATGAGTGAACTCCCATTCACAATTGCTTCAAAGAGAATAATATACCTAGGAATTCAACTTACAAGGGATGTGAAGGACCTCTTCAAGTTCCTTCTACTACTCAGCCATAAAAAACAATAAAATAATAAAAGAAGAATGAAATCACGTCTTTTACAGCAACATGGATAGAACTGGAGGTCATTATCTTAACTGAAATAACTCAGAAAGTCAAATACCATATGTTCTCACTTGTAAGTGGGAACTATATAATGTGTACATA
>NW_012103065.1:2961671-2972555 GCF_000951045.1 Mandrillus leucophaeus
CCTCAAGGATCTAGAACTAGAAATACCATTTGACCCAGCCATCCCATTACTGAGTATATACCCAAAGGATTATAAATCATGCTGCTATAAAAACACATGCACAGGTATGTTTATTGTGGCACTATTCACAATAGCAAAGACTCGGAACTAACCCAAATGTCCATCAGTGATGGACTGGATTAAGAAAATGTGGCACATATACATCATGGAATACTATGCAGCCATAAAAAAGGATGAGTTCATGTCTTTTGTAGGGACATGGATGAAGCTGGAAACCATCATTCTCAGCAAACTATCGCAAGGACAAAAAAACCAAATACTGCATGTTCTCACTCAGGTGGGAGTTGAATAATGAGAACACTTGGACACAGGAAGGGGAACACACCATGGCCTGTCATGGGGATGGGGGAGGGATAGCATTAGGAGATATGCCTAATGTAAATGACGAGTTAATGGGTGCAGCACACCAACAAGGCACATGTATACATATGTAACAAACCTGCACATTGTGCACATGTACCCTAGAACTTAAAGTATAGTTTTGTGTGTGTGTGTGTGTGTGGAAAAAAAAGGATATCCTTGTCTTGTTACAAGTATTAGAGGAAATGCTTTCAGCTTTTCCACAATCAGTATAAAGTTGGATGTGGGCTTGTTTTATATAACTTTTATTATTTAAGGAATGTTTCTTATATACCTAGTTTGTTGAGGGCTTTCTAAAAAATTTCGACAGTTTTGGGAGTAGTTTTTAAGTTCTTTAGTGTTGATTTCTGATATTTTGGTGCATTCATCACCTGAGCATTATACACTGTACCTGATTTGTAGTCTTTTATTTCTCATCCCCTCCCAACCTTCCCCCAAGTCCCCAAAGTCCATTATATTATTCTTATTCCTTTACATCCTCATAGTTTAGCTCCTACTTACAAGTGAAAACATACAGTATTTGGGTTTCCATTCCTGAGTTACTTCACTTAGAATGATGGCCTGCAGCTTCATTCAAGTTGCTGCAAAGGCCATTACTTTCTTGGCCTTTGTATTTTATTTTATTTTTTGGCTGAGTGGTATTCCATGATGTATATATACCACATTTTCTTTATCCACTTGTTGGTTGACGAACCTTTAGGTTGGTTCCATATTTTTGCAATTGCAAATTGTGCTGCTATAAACATGCAAGTGCATGTGTCATTTTCATATAATGATTTCTTTTCCTTTGGGTAGAAACTCAGTAGTGGGATTGCTGGATTGAATGGTAGTTCTACTTTTAATTCTTTAAGGAATCTTGATACTGTTTTCCATACAGAGTTTAATAGTTTACATTCCCACCAGCTGTGTAAAGGTGTTCCTTTTTCACCACATCCACACCAGCATCTATTATTATTTTATTTTTTATTTATGGCCATTCTTGCAGGATTAAGGAGGTATGTCACTGTGGTTTTAATTTGCATTTCCCTGATAATTAGTGATGTTGAGAATTTTTTTCATCTGTGTTAGCTGTTTGTATATCTTTTTTACAAGAATTGTCTATTCATGTCTTTTGCCCACTTTTTAATGGAATTTTTTTTCTTGCTGATTTGAGGGCTTTGTAGATTCTGGATGTTAGTCCTTTGTCAGATGAATAGTTTATGAATATTTTGTCCCACTCTGTGGGCTGTTTACTCTGCTGATTTTTTTTTTTTTTTTTCTGTGCAGAAGCTTTTTAGTTTTAATTAGGTTCCATCTTTTTATTTTTGCTTTTGGGTTCTTAATCATGAATTATTTGCCTAAACCAATGTGTAGAAGAGTTTTTCCAATATTATCTTATAGAATGCTTATGATTTCATAACTTAGATTTAAGTCATTGATCCATCTTGAGTTGGTTTTTGTATAAGATGAGACATGAAGATCCAGTTTCATTCTTCTACATGTGGCTTGCCAGTTTTCCCAACACCATTTTCCCTGCTTTGTTTTTGTATGCTTTGTCAAAGATCCACTGACTGTAAGTATTTGGCTTTATTTCTGGGTTCTCTATTCTGTTCCGTTGGTCTATGTGCCTATTTTTATACCAGTACCATGCTGCTTTGTTAACTGTACTCTTGTAGTATAATTTGAAGTCAAGTAATGTGATGCCTCCAGATTTGTTCTTTTTGCTTAGTGTTGTTTTGGCTATGTGGGCTCTCTTTTGGTTTCATATGACATTTAGGGTTGTTTTTCTAGTTCTGTGAAGAATGATGATGGTATTTTAATGAGAAATGCATTGAATCTGTATATTGCCTTGGGCAGTATGGACATTTTCACAATATTGATTCTACCCACCGTGAGAATGGGATGTGTTTACATTTGTTTGTGTTGTCTGTGATTTCTTTCAGCAGGGTTTTGTAGTTTTCCCTGTAGAGGTTTTTCACCTCCTTGGTTAAGTATATTTCTCTAAGTTTTTTTTTTTTTTTTTTTTTTTTCAGCTATTGTGAAAGGGGTTGAGTTCTTGATTTGATTCTCAGCTTAGTCACTGTTGGTGTATAGCAGAGCTACTGATTTGTATACATTAATTTTTGTTTCCTGAAATATTGCTGTATTCATATACCAGTTCTAGGAGCCTTTTGGATGAGTCTTTAGGGTTTTCTAAGTATATACATATCATCAGCAAACAGCAACAGTTTAACTCTTTACCAATTTATTTCTTTCTCTAGTCTAATTTCTCTGGCTGGGATTTCCAGTATTATGCTTAATAGAAGTGGTAAAAGTGGGCATCCTTGTCTTGTTCCAGTTCTCAAGGGGAATGCTTTCAATGTTTCCCCATTCAGTATAATGTTGGCTGTGGGTTTCATGTAGATAGCTTTTATTACCTTAAGGTATATCCATTCTATGCTGATTTTGCTGAGGGTTTTAATCATAAAGGGATGATGGATTTTCAGATGCTTTTTCTGTGTCCATTGAGATGATCATGTGATTTTTTAAAATTCTGTTTATATGTTGTGTATTACATTTATTGACTTATATATATTAAACCATCCCTGCATCCCTGGTATGAGATCCACTTGATCATGGTGAATTATCTTTTTAATATGCTGTTGGATTCAGTTTGCTAGTATTTAGTATTTTGTTGAGAATTTTTGCATCTATGTTCATCAGGGATATTGGTCTTTAGTTTTCTTTTTTGTTATGTTCTTCCTTGGTTTTGGTATTAAGGGGATACTGGCTTCATAGAATCATTTAGGGAGGATTTCCTATTTCTCTATCGCTTGGAATTGTGTCAATAGGCTTGGTACCAACCCCTCTTTGAATGTCTGATAGAATTCACCTGTAAATCCATCTGGTCCTGGACTTTTTTTGGTTGGCTTTTTTTTTTTGTTATTATTATCATTTCAATCTCTCTGTTATTGGTCTGTTCAGAGATTCTGTATCTTCCTGTTTTCAGGAAGGGTTGTATATTTCCAGGAATTCATCCATCTCTAGGTTTTCTAGTTTATACTTGCTCATATGTTCATAGTAACCTTGAATAATTCTTTGTATTCTGTGTTATCAGTTGTAATACCTCCTGTTTCATTTCGAACTGAATCTTATTTGGATCTTCTCTCTTCTTTTCTTGGTTAATCTCACTAATAGTCAGTCAATTTTTCTTTTCAAAACAACAGATTTTTGTTTGATTTATCTTTTGTATCTTTTTGTTACAATTTCATTTAGTTCTGCTCTGATTTTTATAATTTCTTTTCTTCTGCTGGGTTGGGGTTTGGTTTGTTCTTGTTTCTCTAGTTCCTTAAGGTATGAGCTTTGATTGTCTACTTATGCTTTTTCACTTTTTGATGTAGGCATTTAATGCTATGAACTTTCCTCTTAGCACTGCTTTTGCTGTTTCCCAGAGATTTTGATAGGTTGTGTAACTATTATTGTTCAGTACAAATAATTTTTAAATTTCCATCTTGATTTCATTACTGATCCAAAGATTATATAGGAGCAGCTTATTTAATTTCCATGTATTTTAATTTTGTATTTGTATAGTTTAGAAGGTTCCTTTTGGAGTTAATTTCCAATTTTATTCTGTTGTGGTCTATGAGAGTACTTGATATAATTTTGATTTTCTTAAATTTATTGAGACTTGTTTTGTAGCCTATCACGCAGTCTGTCTCTGAGAATGTTTTATGTGCTGATGAAAAGAATGTATTTTCTGCAGTTGGTTGGGTAGAATATTCTGTATCTGTTAAGTTCATTTGTTCCAGGGTATAGTTTAAGTCAGTTGCTTCTTTATTGACTTTCTGTCCTGATGACATTGTCTAGTGCTCTCAGTGGAGTATTGAATACCTCCACTATTATCGTGTTGCCATGTAGCTCATTTTTAGGTCTAGTAGTAATTGTTTTATAGATTTGGGAGCTACAGTGTTAAGTGCATATATATTTAAGAGTGATATTTTTCTGTTGGACTAATATTTTCATCATTATATAATGTCCCTATTTGTCTTTTTAAAATTGTTGTTGCTTTAAAGTCTGTTTTATCTGATATAAATATAGATACTCTTGCTCACTTGTTTGCCATTGGCATGGAGTATCTTTTTCCACCCCTTCACCTTATGTGAGTCCTTATGTATTAGGTGAATCTCTTAAAGACAGCAAATACTTGTTGGTGAATTTTTATTCATTCTGCCATTCTTTTAAGTGGAGAATTTAGGCCATTTACACTCAACATTAGTATTGAGATATGAGGTAGTATTCTATGCATCCTGCTAGTTGTTGCATGAATAACTTTTTTTTTTAATTGTTTTATTGTTTTACAAGCCCTGTAAAACATGCTTTAGGGAGGTTCTATTTTGGTGTATTTTAAGGTTTTGTTTCAAGATTTAGTACTCCTTTTAGCATTTCTTGCAGTGCTAGCCTGGTAGTGGCGAATTCTCTCAGCAATTGTTTGTCTAAAAAAGATTTTACCTCTCCATTTATGAATCTGTTTCACTGGACACAAAATTTTGGGCTGATAATTATTTTGTTTCAGGAGTTTAAAGACCTCAATTCCTGCTGGATTATAGGGTTTCTGCTGAGAAATCTGCCATTAATCTGATAGGTTGTCCTTTAAGGTTAAGGGAGGAGACCACCCCTTATATTGTCTTATGCCCAATTTCTGCCTCCAAAGAAAGAAGAAGTAAAAACTAAAAGGCAACAATGAAATCCACAGGCAGATAGCCCAGTGCCATGCCCTGAGCCTGGTTAAAGATCGACCCCTGACCTAACTGGTTATGTTATCTATAGTTTCCAGACATTGTTTGGAAAAGTGTTGTGAAAATTCCTGTCCTGTTCTGTTCCATTCTGATTACTGGTGCATGCAGCCCCCAGTCAATTGATCAATTGCTTGCTCAATTGATCACAACCCTCTCACGCGGACCCCCTTAGAGTTGTAAGCTCTTAAAAGGGACAGGAATTGCTCACTCGGGGAGCTCAGTTTTTGGAGACGTGAGTCTTGCCGAAGCTCCTGGCCAAATAAAGCCCTTCCTTATTTAACTCAGTGTCTGAGGAGTTTTGTCTGTGGCTTATCCTGCTACATTTCTTGGTTCCCTGACTGGGAAGCGAGATAATTAATGGACGGTTGAGGCAGCCCCTTAGGTGGCTTAGGCCTGCCCTGTGGAGCATCCTTGCAGAGGACTCTGGCCAGCCTGAGCGACGCAGATCCTGAGAGCACTCCTGGGTAGATAATTTCCCCAGTGGAATGCCCCACAGAGCAGCACATAGCAGGCTCCTGTGGAGGATCAATGCAGTGGCTGAACACTGGGAAGGAACTGGCACTTGGAGTCCGGACATCTGAAACTTGGTATGACTGGTCTTTGGAACTTGCCCACTCCATTTGACTGGAAGTGTGGCCTGATCACCCATGGCGTGCCTGTACTGGCACTTTAATTTTTGTTTTTCACTTGACTTGGATTGCTTGATACTTTGGTTTTGACCCTGCCTTGGATTTCTTGATACTCTGATTTTGGTTTGATTCTGGTTTGGCATAAACTCTAAAAGTGTGTGTGTGCCCTTTTTACCCATTCTTTGTTTTGTGGTGTGCGTGTGATGTGAGCATGGTGTCTTGTCTCGAGGACGCATGGGTCAGGCACAAAGTAAGCCCACCCTACTAGGAACTATGTTGAAAATTTTCAAGAAAGGATTTAAGGGAGATTATGGTGTTACTATGATACCAGGAAAACTTAGAACTGTGTGTGAAATAGACTGGCCAGCATTAGAGGTGGGTTGGCCATGAGAAGGAAGTCTGGACAGGTCCCTTGTTTCAAAAGTATGGCACAAGGTAACCTGTAAACCAGGGCACCCAGACAAGTTCCCGTATATAGACACTTGGTTACAGCTGGTTTTAGACCTCCCCCACCCACCCCCACCCCCCGCACAGTGGTTGAGAGAACAGCAGCATAAGCGGCTAGCAGAGGCAAGGAAAGACCAGCGCAGAGAGAGAGACAAAACAGACAGAGAGGAAAAGAGGCAAAGAGAGACAGGAAGAGATTGAGAGGAAGAGACAGAGAGACAAAGAGGGAGTGGAGAGAGAGAGAGAAAGAGAGAGGCAGAGAGAGAAAGGAAGAGACAGAGGCAAAAGGAAAGTCAGAGAGAGAAATAAAGTCAAAGAGAGAAAGATAGATATACAAGTAGTTAAGAAAAAACAATATACCCTATTCCTTTAAAGCCAGGGTAAATTTAAAACCTATAATTAATAATTGAAGGTCTTCTCCGTGACCCTACAACATTCCAGTACCACTTTGTTGTAAGTATAAACAAGGGCATAGCCTGAAATCACTGAGGCCACTGACAACCGATAGCCTTCCTATCAAAAATCCTTAACCTAGTAATCTGCAGATTGCCCAAATGCATTCAATCTGTAGCAGCAACTGCTTTACTAACAGAAGAAAGTAGAAAAATAACTTTTTATAGGAAACCTCATTGTGAGTACACCTCACCAGTTCAAAAGTATCCTAAGGAAAAAAAAAAAAAAGATGATTTAACATTAACCACTGAAAATTCCCTTAACCCAGCATGTTTCCTAATGGGGGATCTAAATCTTAATTACCATACAAAGAGGTCCGACCAGACCTAGGAGGAACTCCCTTTAGGACAGGATGATAGATGTTTCCTCCTGGGTAATTGAAGGAAAAAAACATCTATACCAATTCTACGTTAATTTGGACTAAAAAAGGTCTTACGAATAGCAAAGGACAATTGAAATCCCAAACTTACAAGGTTTTCAACAAAAGTAAAGTTTACTAAAAGTTAACAGTGTAACATGTATTATAGTAACTTCTAATCTTGTGGCCTTAGACAGTCTCGTCCACAGACATAAAGGGAACTTTGCTTTGGAAAAGAATGGTTATCTTTGGGGAAAAAAAATGGGAAAAAAGGTGGGGTGCAGAATTTATATTAAAAGAATGTTATATGGTAAATTCTTGTCCTGAAATAAATTAACTGGTTGTTTAAAGAAAGAAATGTTTGTAATAAGTCTGAAAGTTGAGGCAGGCCAAAGAATTGTCTGTGAAAGTCGTGAAAGAGAAAAAAAATGCTATAAAATAAGAAGTTATGCAAGAAATGTCATATAATTTAAAAGCAACTAGGCCTCCTGAATGTAAAACTATTGAAAAAACAGATTATGTGCAAGGTGTATAAGGAAAGTAAAATATACCTCTGGTAAAAGGATTATAAGGAAGCATAAGAATATGGATTTTTACCTACATTAAAAGGTTAAAAAATTGTTTTGAAGGTTTAAGCAAGTTTTAAAACATTAATTGTAAAGGAAATTCTGTGTGTAAACATATTGATCAAAGTTAAAGGGGTATCATCCAGTTTTTCTGTGAACTGAACATTAAAATAAAAACACAACGGGTTTTTCTTAAAGCACTAACCTGCTCTTTAACAAAAATTATAGAAGGTTACAAAGAGTCTAGAAAAATCTTATCTTATGGTCTGACATTAAAAATTGAAATGTATCTACAAAGTTTTATTAAAACTAAGTTTAATGTTAATAGCACACTAATATAAAAGTAAAATTTATCTGGTATAAAAATCATACAGGAAGCACTGTCAAATATAAAATGGTGTTTGGCTTCTTTGGTCTAAAAACTAATAAAAAATAGATGCTAAAGGAGATTTCTCAGTAGAAATGCACTAAGGACTATGAAGTCCACTGTTGATGTCCCCACATTTAAAACAAAAAGTCGATTTCTTAAAAATTATATAATTGGTTTATCTTCCACTTTCCTTTCCCTCAAAACTAAAAGTCTTTTAGCACATGTAGCACCCCTAGAATTTCTGGTAAACCAGCACTAACCTGAAGATCATGTTCTCATCAAAAGGTGAAACAAAAGGAAACTTGAGCCCACCTAGGAAGGACCCTACCTTGTGCCGCTAACCACCAAGAGTGCTGTTTATACAGCGAAAAAAGGATGGACTCATCACAACTGAGTCAAGAACACGTCACCCCCTCCAGAGTCGTGGGCCACAGTCCCAGGGGAAAACCCTACCAAACTAAAGCTAAGAAAAATTTAACTCTTTCATCTGTTCTATTATTCTTTCTTCTTTCCTTGCTCTATTGCTGACCATCAAGTTATTAACATAACTAAGTCAATTTCACCTCAAACTATTACATTTAATGCTTGCCTTGTTATACCCTATGGGGACTTGCCAAGTCAAAGACAGCTCTCTACTTCAGAAAAGTACCTCTGTCCCTCTTGACTCTCCTCAGACTGGGCATTAGTAAATTAGGATCATTTAATCAAGGGAAATTTCGATAGTCTCCAGTGTTGACCAGGAGTTTTGCCTGCCAATATAGAGCTTTTATGCCATAGTTGGTCCAATGTTCTGTGGACCACTAAAGAGCAAGGATGGACTGCCCTAACTGGTTTTTGTAATTTCCTAAAATCGTATATTCATTTTACTAGAAGGATCATAGAAGTTAAAGACTTGAAACAAACTTTGGCAATTAAGACAGGATACCAAGATACAAATGCCTGGTTAAAGTGGATCAAATATTCCACCCACATGTTAAACAAAAGCAACTGTTATGCTTGTGCACATGGCAGGCCAGAGGCCCAGATTGTCCCGTTTCCACTAAGGTGGTCCTCCAGTCGACCAGGCATGGGCTGCATAGTAACTCTTTTCCAGAATTCTACAGCCTGAAGTAACAAGTCGTGCCAAGCTCTCTCTGCTATATCCTAAAGTCCAGCACCCTGTGGGTCAGCCCCTGAGGGCCATCCAGCTTCTGTCTCCCAACACTAAGTTCACTTTGTGTCTCTCATGACAGGGAGGAAACTCAGCATTCCTTGGAGACCTGAAGGGATGCAGTGAGCTTAAGAATTCTCAAGAGTTTATCAATCAGTCAGCCCTCGTTCATCCCCGAGTGGATGTGTGGTGGTATGGTGGTAGACCTTTACTGGGCACTCTGCCAAATAACTGGAGGGGCACTTGTACTTTAGTCCAATTGGCTACCCCTTTCACCCTGCCATTTCATCAACCAGAGGGAGGAAAAATAAGATGTTGTAAAGCAAGAGAAGCCCCTTATGGGTCTTTTGATTCTCACATCTATTTAGATGCAATTGGAGTCCCACGGGGAATACCAGATCAATTTAAAACTTGAAATCAAATAGCTGCAGGATTTGAGTCAATATTTTAGTGGGTGACAGTTAATAAAAATGTAGATTGGATAAACTACATCTATTACAACCAACAGCAATGAGATTTTCATGAGTTAAAAGAAAAACTCATGTCATCCCCAGCCCTGGGGCCACCTGACCTGACAAAACCCTTTACACTCTATGTATCAGAAAGAAAAAATGGCAGTTGGAGTTATAACCCAGACTGTGAGGCCCTGGCCAAGGCCAGTGGCCTATCTCTCAAAACAACTAGACAGAATTTCCAAAGGCTGGCCCCCAGATCTAAGAGTGCTAACAGCAATGGCCCTGTTAGCACAAGAAGCAGATAAACTAACCCTTGGGCAAAACCTGAATGTAAAGACCCCCATGCTGTGGTAACTTTGATAAATACCAAAGGACATCATTGGTTAACAAATGCTAAATTAACCAAGTACCAAAGCTTGTTATGTGAAAATTCCCACATAACCATTGAAGTCTGCAACACCCTAAACCCTGACACCTTGCTCCTGGTATCAGAGAGTCCAGTTGAACATAACTGTGTAGAAGTATTGGAGTCAGTTTATTTGAGTGGGCCCAACCTTCAAGACCATCCTTAAACATCAGTAGACTGTGAGCTGTACATGGACGGGAGTAGCTTTACTAACCCCTGCAAAGTGACTCTGAAAAAGATGACAAGCCCTGCTCCAGTCACACCCAGAAGCTGACTGGTCCATGCATGGCCAAAGCATGAGAAAACTCATGGTGGAACTCATTTTCCTTAAAATTTGGCCTTGTACAGTAAGGACTTCAACTGACCTTCCGCAGACTGAAGACTGTTCCCAGTGTATACATCAAGTCACTGAGGTAGGACAAAAGGTTCCTATGGTCCTATTTTATGGTTATTGTAAGTGTACTGGAACTCTAAAAAGAACTTGTTTGTATAATGTTATTCTATACAAGGTATGTAGCCCAGAAAATGACAACTTGTGTGTTATGACCCATCTGAGCCTCCCATGACCACAGTTTTTGAAATAAGATTAAGGACTGAGGACAGGTGGGGGCTCATAAACAAGTAAAGTGTTAGCCAAAACAGAAGAAAAGGGGGCATCCAAACAAGTCACCTTGAAATTTGATGCCTGTGATGTCACTAATAGCAGTAAGTTAGGAATAGGATGCAGTTCTCTTAATTAAGAAAGAGGCTATCGGCCGGGCACGGTGGCTCAAGCCTGTAATCCCAGCACTTTGGGAGGCCGATACGGGCACATCACGAGGTTAGGAGATCGAGACCATCTTGACTAACATGGTGAAACCCCGTCTCTACTAAAAA
>NW_012103065.1:2972745-3041276 GCF_000951045.1 Mandrillus leucophaeus
AAGAAAGAGGCTATATGGCAGAAAATAAGTACACTTGCCATGAATTAGAACTGTGTGAAAATAAATGTGGATACTGGTCTTGTGTCATTTGGGCTACTTGGATAAAAAATGAAAAGAATGCTGTCCATCTTCAGAAAGGAAAAAGTGGCCCTTCCTGTGGTCAGTGTAACCCCTTACAACTAGTAATAACCAACCCCCTTGATCCTCACTGGAAAAAAGGGGAACGTATAACCCTAGAAATCAATGGGGCTGGACTGGATCCAGCCCCATTGGGTAAATATCGTGGTTTGAGGAGAAGTTTATAAACACTCTCCTGAGCCAGTATTTCAAACCTTCTATGATGAACTAAATGTTCCAGTACCAGAAATTCCAGGAAAAACAAGAAATTTGTTATTGCAATTAACCGAGTATGTAGCCCAGTCTCTCAATGTCACTTCATGTTATGTATGTGGAGGAACTATAATGGGAGATCAATGGCAATGGGAAACCTGAGAATTAGTACCTACAGACCCAGTTCCTGATAAATTCCCAGCTGAAAAGAATCACCCTGATAACTTCTGGGTCCTAAAAGCCTCAATCATTAGACAATGCTGTATAGCAAGAGTAGGGAAGGACTTCACCCTTCCTGAGGGAAGACTCAGCTGCCTTGGGCAAAACCTGTATAATAGTGCTACAAAAACAGCCACCTAGTGGAGTTCAAACCACACTAAGAAAAACCCATTTAGTAAACTCCCAAAGTTGCAAACCATGTGGGACCCACTTAGAGTCCCACCGGGACTGGACAGCCCACTGGATTATACTGGATATGTGGGCATAGAGCTTATGCCAAACTACCTGACCGGTGGGCAGGTCGTTATGTTATCGGCACTATTAAACCATCTTTCTTCCTACTGCCTGTGAAGACAGGTGAACTCCTGGGCTTCCCTGTGTATGCTTCCTGCGAAAAGAGAAGCACAGTTATAGGAAATTGGAAAGATAATTAATGGCCCCTGAGAGAATCATACAATATTATGGGCCTGCTACTTGGGCACAAGATGGCTCATGGGGATACCAGACCCCCATTTACATGCTTAACCGAACCGTACGGTTACAAGCTGTCTTGAAAATAATCACTAATAAGACTGGCAGAGCCTTGACTATTCTTGCCTGGCAAGAAATTCAGATGAGAAATGCTATCAATCAAAATAGATTGGCATTCGACTACTTGCTAGCAGCTGAAGGAAGGGTCTGTAGAAAATTTAACCTTACTAATTGCTGTCTACACATAGATGATTAAGGGAAAGTAGTTGAAGACATAGTTAGAAATATGAAAAAACTGGCACACGTATCCATGTAAGTGTGGCATGAATTTGATCCTGGGGCCATGTTTGGTTCCCAGTACTAGAGAGATTTAAAACTCTTATAATAGGAGTTATAATAGTAATAGGAACCTGCTTACTGCTCCCTTGTTTGCTATATGTACTTCTTCAAATGATAAAAAGCTTCATTGCTACCTTAGTTCACCAAAATGCTTCAGCACAAGTGTACTATATGAATCACTATGGATCTGTCTTGCAAGAAGACATGGGTAATGAGAATGAAAGTGAGAACTCCCACTAATAAGTGAGATTCTCAAAGTGGGGGAATAAGGGAGGAGACCACCTCTTATTTTGTCTTATGCCCAATTTCTGCCTCCAAAGAAAGAAGTAAAAACTAAAAGGCAGAAATGAAATCCACAGGCAGACAGCCCAGTGCCGTGCCCTAAGCCTGGTTAAAGATTGACCCCTGACCTAACTGACCTAACTGGTTATGTTATCTATAGATTCCAGACATTGTATGGAAAAGCATTGTGAAAATCCCTGTCCTGTTCTGTTCCATTCTGATTACTGGTGCATGCAGTCCCCAGTCAACTGATCAATTGCTTACTCAATTGATCATGACCTGCTTGCTCAATTGACCCTCTCAAGTGGACCCCTTTAGAGTTGTAAGTCCTTTAAAGGGACAGGAATTGCTCACTCTGGGAGCTCAGTTTTTGGAGACAAGAGTCTTGCTGAAGCTCCTGGCCGAATAAAGCCCTTCCTTGTTTAACTTGGTGTCTGAGGGGTTTTGTCTGAGGCTTGTCCTGCTACAAGGTTACCTGATGCTTTTGCCTCACAGTTCTTAAGATTCTTTCCTTTATCTTGACTTTAGATAACCCGATGATGGTGTGCCTAGGTGATGATCCTTTTGTGATAAATTTCCCAGGTGTTCTTTGAGCTTCTTATGTGTAGATGTCTAGATCTACAGCAAGGCCAGGGAAATTTTCCTCAATTATTCCCCCAAGTTATTTTTCCAAATTTTTAGACACTCTTCTTCCCCAGCAACAACAATTATTCTTTGGTTTGGCTGTTTAACATAATCCCAGACTTCTTGGAGCCTTTGTTCATTTCTTTAAATTCTTTTTTCTTTGCGTTTGTCAGATTTGTTAATTGGAAAGCCTTGTCTTCAAGCTCTTAAGTTCTTTCTTCTACTTTAGTTCTATTGTTGAAACTTTACAGCATAATTTGCATTTTTCTAGGTGTGTCTTTTATTTCCAGAAGTTGTGATTGTCTTTTCTCTATGATAGCTATTTCTCCAGATACTTTTTCAACAATACTCTGTTTTTTTTTTTTTTTTTTTTTTTTTTTTTTCTCATAGTTGGTTTTCATCTTTCTCTGGTGTCTCTTTGAGTAGCTTACTAATCAACCTTCTGAATTCTCTATCTGGCAATTCAGAGAGTTCTTTTTGTTTTAGATCTATGCTGGAGAGCTAGTATGATCTTTTGGGGGTGTTATAGAACCTTGTTTTGTCATACTACCAGAATTACTTTTCTGGTTCCTTCTTATTTGGGTAGACTCTTTCAGTGGAAAGATCTGGAATTCAAGGGCTGCTCTTCATATTACGTTGTACCACAAGGTGATCCCTTGATGTGGTGCTCTCCCTCTTCCCCTAGGAGTGGAGCTTCCTGAGGGCCAGACTGCAGTGATTGTTATTTCCCTTTTGGGTCTAGTCATCCAGTGAGCTACTGTGCTCCAGGCTAGTGCTAGGGAATGTCTGCAAAGAGTCCTGTGATGTGATTCATCTTTAGGTCTCCCAGTCATAGATATCAGCGCCTGCTCTGGTGGAAGTGGCAGGGGAGTGAAGTGGCCTCTGTGGGAGTTCTTGGTTGCAGTTTTGTTTAGTATGCTGGTTTTCTTGAATGCTAATTATGCTAGCAGTGAAGTTGTCACACAGACTCAGGACCTTTGGTTATTCAGGGTGCTGCAGGCTGTGGAATTAGCTATTGTTTTCTCCTTCTTTGGGGCAAGGTTGTTCTGAGTTGCTGCAATGGCTTGAGTTGGCTGGCCACCAGCCAAGAGGTGATAATTTCCAGACAGCACCAGCTGTGTTACTAGAATGGGGATATAATCTTGCCCTACTTTGGCCAGGATGAGTATTTGGGTTCCTCACATGATGGACAAGGCCACAGATCTCCCAAGAGTTTATGTCTTTCGTCTTCAGCTACCAGAGTAGGTAGAGAAAAACCATGAGGTGGAAACAGGGTTAGGTGGGTCTGAGTTCAGACTCTCTTTGAGTGGGGCTTGCTGCAGCCACTGAGGGGGATAGGAGGGTGGTTCTTAGGCCAGTGGACTTACGTTCCCTTTGGGGATTTTGCCTGAATTTTCTGAAACATACAGGTCACCAGGGAAGTCGGGGGAAGCCAGCTATGACAGGCCTCACACAGCTCCCATGCAGCCAGCAAGGCAAGTCTCCCTCCCACCGTGCCCTGCTAACCACATTGAATTTATATCCAGGCAACTGGCCAGCAGTGTTGAGATCTTGCCACAGTCTACAAGCCTCCCCAGTGAGAAAGCAAGAAGGGCTCTCAGGTCTTACCCCTCCCTGCCTGCCCTCACTGTTGCCTGTGGCTTCTGTGATCGTATCTGCATCATATCATTCACCCCCACAGGATTCTATTCAGGAAAATTTGTGCTAAATTGAAATAATTACAAAGTTCAGCAATGAGATTCCTTCACACTCCAGCTCCTCCCAAGTTCCACTGTCTGCCTTCCTTTCCCCAAGGACCTCTGTGAGAAAAGGACAGGAATGATTTCCCTGAGTTTGAGCTGGGGACCAGGAGTTTCTATAGAGTTTTTCCTGCTGTGGCTTCTACTTTTATGTTTTTCTGGACTCCATAAATCTGTTTCAACTCTAGGTAAGCTTAAATCTGTGAACCACAAATATCTGAGACAGGTCCCAGTCAATTTAGAAAGTTTATTTTGCTAAGGTTAAGGGTATGTGCCTGTGGCACAGACTCAGTGGGTCTTGATGAAATGTGCCTTGCGTGGTAGGGGCACAGCTTAGCTTTACACATTTTAAGGAGACATGAGACATCAATCAACATATATAAGATGAACATTGGTTCAGTCTGGAAAGGCAGGACAGCTCAAAGCAAAGGTGGGACAACTTGAAGAAAGGAGGGTGCTTCCAGATCATAGGCAGATAAGACAGATGATTGCATTCTTTTGAGTTCTGTTTAGTCTTTCCAAGGAGGTAATCAGATGCGCATTTATCTCAGTGAGCAGAGGGATGACTTTGAATAGAATTGGAGGCATGTTTGCCCTAAGCAGTTCCCAGCTTGACTTTTCCCTTTAACTTAGTGATTTTGGGGTCCCAAGATTTTTTTTCACAAATCCTTCTCCTGTGATCTACATTTTCAGGTTCCCCAGTGGGGATGTGTGTTCAGAGACCAACTTTTCTCCCTCTCACACTTTGGAAACTGTTTTTCAGCTGTCTCACAGAGTTTGCAGCAGCAAGTTGCTTCTTTCAGAGTCTGTGAATTTGTTCTGTTTTCCTAGTATGTTCTTGGAGGTTCTTGGTGGTTCTTGGAGCAAAACTTTGGTGCATATATGTATTAGTCTGTTTTCATGTTGCTGATAAAGACTTACCCAAGACTGGGTAATTTATAAACAGAAAGAGGTTAAATGGACTCACAGTGCCCTGTGGCTGGGGAGGCCTCACAATCATGGCAGAAAAAGAAAGGCACATCTAACTTGGCATCAGACAAGAGAGAAAAGACAGCTAAATGAAAGGGGAAACGAAATCATCATATCTCGTGAAACTTACTACCATGAGAACAGTGTGGGGGAAATTGCCCCCATGATTCAATTATCTCCCACCAGATCCCTCTCATAACACCTGGGAATTATGGCAGCTACAATTCAAGATGAGATTTGGGTGGAGGCACAGCCAAGCCACATCAACATATATTTTAAATCATTGTATCTTCTTGCTGAATTGACCCCTTTATCATTATATACTGATGTTCTCGGTTGCTTCTTATAATCTTGACTTCTATTTTGTCTGATACCAGTATAGCTATTGTTCTTTTTTGGTTTCCATTTGTATGGAATGCTGTTTTTCATCTCTGTATTTGTAGTCTTTGTGCTTTGAAAGGTGAAATGTGTTTCTTGTAGGCAACACATTGGCCATTTTGTTTGTTTCGCTTTGTTGTTTGTTTTGTTTTGGTTCATTCAGCCACACTATGCCTTTAAAGAGTTTAGTCCATTTACATTCAGTGCTATTGTTGATAAATAAGGACTTCCTCCTGCCTTTGATTTATTTGTTTTCTGATTGTTTTGATTTATTTGTTTTCTGATTGTTTTGTATTCTTCCCTACCTGCCTACCTGTCCAACCCCTCCCTCCCTCCTTCCCCTTCCTCCCTCCCTCCCTCCCTCCCTCCCTCTTTCCTTCCTTTTTTGCTCTCTACCTTCATTTCTTCCTACCTTTCTTCCTTTGTGTGAAGGTGGTTTTCTCTGGTGGTATGTTTTAATTTCTTGCTTTACGTTTTTTGCCTATCTGTTGTAGAATTTATGTGATGGTACCATGAGGCTTACAAATAACATCCTATAACCCATTATTTAAAACTGATTATGACATAACACCAATTGTAAAGAGAAAGTAAATAACACAAAAGTGAAAGAAAACTTTTTCATTAGTTTTCTTTATTAGTTTTCTACACTCTAACTTCATCTCCTCCTCCACCTTTTAACTTCTGTTGTTTCTATTTGTATCTCATTATACTGTCTATGTCTTGAAAGGTTGTTGTAGTTATTTTTGATAGGTTCATCTTTTAGTATTTCTACTCAAGATATAAGTAGCTTACACACCACAATTACAGTGTTATAATATTCTGTGTTCGTGTACTTATTATTGACAGCTAGTTTTGTACCTTTGGATGATTTCTTACTGCTTGTGAATGTCCACTTCTTTAACATTGAAGAACTCCCTTTAGTATTTCTTATAGGACAGTTCTGGTATTGATAATCCCTTAGCTTTTGTTTGTATGGGAAAATTTTTATTTCTCCTTCATGTTTGAAGGATATTTTTACTATATATAGTATATATTATACTATATATATCCTTCAAACATGAAGGAGAAATAAAAATATATATATCATATACTATATATACACACACTGTATATATATATACTATATATACTATTTATATATACACACATACACGTTTACTTTCCTATCACTACTATTTCTTACTCATTATCCAGATTATCACGTATATATTCCAGTTACTCTAAACCACAACTTGCCTGGCATGTAAGTTGTAACTCAGATGATCATGTCTGCCCTATGTCTCAGTTTCCTTGGCACTGATTTGTTTATGCCAGGGAAATCAGAAAAATTATTATGTTGACCCTTTCCTTTGATGATCATTAGTTATAGATGATAAATTTTGATCTCTAATTTTAATCTCACCAGCAGATTGCACTAATAAGCAGCACAGTTAAATGGCCCTGTGGTCCATTAGACCATCATAGACTTAAATGGTATTATGTACACACTGTAGTATAGTTCTAACCTAATATTTTCTTTCTTTATATTTTTATATAAAACCAAAATAAAACAATTAGGAATCATAAGATTTTAAGTTTATCTTTTTATGTTTTTCTCTTCTTTTAAATCTCTGGAGTTTGCAAAAAGATAGCCGTCTAGATACAACCAGGAGGAATATGTACCACATAGGGACAAGGACATCAGAAAGACTGGCACACTCTGAGGAGATCTTTGGAGGGAAGGCATTGAGAGTAAATGGAGAGAGGACACAGGTGCTGGGCTGAAAGGGAAGGAAGCTGGGGACACTGCATGGGGCTACCATGCGCTAGGATTTGTTCCTGGCCCCTAATGATTCCTGAAGAGGGGTGAGTTGAGCACATGAGGTGCAACTCACTCTATGTGATATAGTTTGGCTGTGTCCCCACCCAAATCTCATCTTAAATTGTAGCTACCATAGTTCCCACGTGTTGTGGGAGGGACCCCATGGGAGATAATTTAATTGTGGCACAGTTTCCCCCATATTGTTCTCATGGTAGTGAAAAAGTCTCATGAGAAATGATGGTTTTATAAGAGGAAACCCCTTTCATTTGGCTCTCTTTTCTCTCTTGTCTGCCACCATGTAAGATGTGCCCTTCTTTTTCCACCATGATTGTGAGGCCTCCCCAGCCACGTGGAACTGTGAGTCCATTTAACCTCTTTCTGCTTATAAATTACCTAGTCTCAGGTATGTCTTTATCATCAGTGTGAAAACGGACTGATACACAATGGATCTCTGGAATCCTAGCAGTAGGACATCTCAAAACCCCCATGGACACTTGAGTTGACAGGGACAGCTGCTTAGAGAGGTGTTAGGGGTGCATTAGTCCATTTCATAATACTAAAAATAATTGCCTGAAAGTGGGTAATTTCTAAAGATAAAAGGTTTAATTGACTCACAATTCAGCAGGAATGGGGAGGTCTCAGGAAACTTATATTCATGGCAGAAGGAGAAGGGGAAGCAAGGTACTCTCTTCTCAAGGCAGCAAGAAAGAGAAGTGCCAAGGGAAGAGGGGAGAGCCCCTTAGAAAACCATTAAATTTTGTGAGAACTCACTATTATAAGAACAGCATGGGAGAAACTGCCTCCATGATTCAATGACCTCCACCTGGTCTCTCCCTTGGTGTGGGAATTATGAGAATTATAATTCAAGATGAGATTTGGGTGGGGACACAAAGCCTAACCATATCATTCTGACCCTGACTCCTCCAAAATCTCATGACTTTTTCACATTTAAAAAGCAATCATGCCTTCCCCACAGTCCCCCAAAGTCTTAATTCATTTCAGCATTAACCCAAGTGTCCAAGTCCAAAGTCTCATCTGAGACAAGCCAACTCCCTTCTGCATACAAGCCTGTAAAATCAAAAGCAAGTTAGTTACTTCATAGATACAATGGAGGTATGAGCATTGGGTAAATACACCCATTCAAATTGGGAGATATTGGCCAAAACGAAGGGACTATAGGCCCAATGCAAGTCCTAAATCCAGCGGGGCAATCAAATGTTAAAGATGCAAAATAACCTGCTTTGATTCTATGTCTAACATCCTGGTCACACTGATGCAAGAGGTGGGCTCCCACAGCCTTGAGCAGCTCCACCCCTGTGGCTCTACAGGGTATAGCCCCTTCTCCCAGCTGCTTTCATGGGCTGGCATTGAGTCTGCAGGTTTTCTAGGTGCACAGTGCAAGCTGGGTACAAGCTGTCAATGGATCCATCATGCAGGGGTTTGGAGGCCCGCTTCTCACATCTCCACTAGGTGGTGTCCCCATGTGGACTCTGTGTGAGGGCTCTGAACCCACATTTCCCTTCTGCACTACCCTAGCAGAGGTTCTCCATGAGGGCTCCACCCTTACAGCAAACTTCTTCCTGGCCATCTAGGCATTTCCATACATCCTCTAAAATTTAGGGGGAGGTTCCCAAACCTCAATTCTTGACTTCTGTTTACCCGTAAACCCAATACCATTTTAAGAAAGAACCAAGCTGATCTGAAAGAGGTGAAAAACCGAAAAAGTCACTTTAAGAATGCAATCTCAAGTATTAACAGCAAAATCGAGCAAGCTGAGGACTCTCCAAGTTCAAAGATCAATTATCTGAAATAACTCAGTCAGACAAAAACAAAGAACAAATATTAAAGAAGAATAAATAATACCTCCAAGAAATATGGGATTATGTAAAGAGATCAAATCTATGACTCATTGGCATCCCTGAAAGAGAAAGTAAGCAATTTGCAAAACATATCTTAGAATATTGTAGATGAAAATTTTTCCAATCTTGCTAGAAAGGCGAACATTCAAATTCAGGAAATGCAGAGAAACCTTGTGAGATAGTACACACACACACACACACACACACACACAACAAATTCCCAAGACACATAGTCATGAGATTCTCCATGGTCTCAATAAAAGAAAAAATGTTAAAGGCAGCTAGAGAGAACGACAAGTCCTCTACAAAAGGAAACTCTTCATGTTAACAGCAGACTTTTTTTTTAGCAGAAACCCTACAAGCCAGAAGAGATTGGGGGTCTGTGTTCTAAATGCTTAAAGAAAAGAAATTCCAACCAAGAATTTCATATCCAGCCAAACTAAGCTTCATAAGCAAAGGAGAAATAATATTCTTTTCAGTCAAGCAAATGCTGAGGGAATTTGCTGCCTATGAGACGTGCCTTACAAGAGGTCCTGAAGGGAGTGCTAAATATGGAAAAGATCATTACTGACCACTGCAAAACACACATAAGTACATAGACCACTGACATTATAAAGCAACCACACAAACAAGTCTGCATAATAAACAGTTAACAATATAATGACAAGATCAGATTTGCATATATCAGTATTAACTTTGAATATAAACAAACAAAATGTCCCCATTAAAAGCCCACAGAGTAGCAAGTTGGGTAAAGAAGCAAGACTCAACAGGATGCTGTCTTCAAGAGATTCATCTCACATGCAATGCCACTAATAGAGAAGCATAATTCTTTTTTTTTTTTCCTTCAGCTGGAGTCTTGCTCTATTGCCCAGGCTGGAGTGCAGTGGCATGATGTTGGCTCACTACAACCTCTGCCTCCTAGGTTCAAGTAATTCTCCTGCCTCAGCCTCCCAAGTAGCTGGGACTACAGGCACATGCCACCACACCCAGTTAATTTTTTGTATTTTAGTAGAGACAGGGTTTCATCATGCTGCCCAGGCTGGTCTCAAACTCCTGAGCCCAGGCAATCCGCCCACCTAGGCCTCCCAAAGTGCTAGGACCATAGGCGTGAGCCACTGCGCCTGGCCGACAAGCATAATTCTTTCTCTGGTATATTAAATATTTCATCATGGTGGGATCTATTGCTGGGGAGTTAATATAATCCTTTAGTAATGTCATAACTCCCTGCCTTTTTATACTTCCAGAATTGTTATGCTTGTTCCTTCACAGCTGGAAAAACAGTTACTTCTTTTTACTTTGAATTTATTTTTGTTTGAAAGGACATTTTTCTCTTGTTAATATGACTGTATGTATATTTAGTAGGGCCATTTGGCTTTGCTTCTGGGTGTTTTCAGTGGCAGTGAATGTATGAATTCCTTGGTTATAGATAGTTAGTGTGCTGGCTTTTTCAAATGCCAATAGTGGTAGCAGTATACGGGGAATTTGAGCAGGCCCATGGCCTCCCACAAAGACAGGGTGGCACAGGCCTTGAGAAGCTAAGGCTGTCTTCCACATGTTTTCTTCTTTGTTTTCTTCATCATGATCCACTTGTCCATTTACATGTCATTACACCACTACACTAAAATAATTTCTTAGATTTGTTTTCTGCTTGATTGATTTGATTTCTAAAACGTTTATTCTGCTATTTACAGTATAGAATATATATTTTTATTCTAAAATTTTAATTTTGTTAAAATTATTTTACAATGTCATCAGTGAATAATGATTGCTTTATAGCTACCTTATCAATATAAATACTTTTCCTTTTCTTAATTCCCATATTGCACTAAGTATAACCTGCAACATAGTATTGAATAAAAGTGGTGAGAAGATATTTTTGTCTTGTTTCTAAACCGAGAGGGAAAGAATTTAGATTTTCACCAATAAGTATGATATTAGCTGTAGGTTTTTCAAAGATGCCTTTTATCATATTGAGGAAGTTTCCTTGTGTTTCTAGTTTTCTGAGAGTTGCTATTATGAATAGTCATTGTACATTATCAAATATTTTGTCGACATATACTGTATTAAGATAATCATTTGTGGTTTTTCATTTATTACTTTGTTTTTAAGATTTTTAATTTTAAAAATATTTAATTGACAAGTAAAAACTATGTAAGATTCTATGTGAGTACAATATGATTTGATATATGTATACACTGTGAAATAATTACTATATCATGTTAATTAACACATCCATAATATCAAAGAGTTACATGTCTGTGTATGTGTGTGTGTGTTAAGAACACTTAAGATCCACTCTCCTAGCAATACAGTATTATTAACTATAGTCACCAGGATGTATACTAGATTTCTAGAACTTTATCATCTTATAACTGACAGTTTGTATCCTTTGAGAAATATATTTCCTTCCCCCAAATCCCAATTCATGGCAAGCAGTGTTCTTCCCTCTGCTTCTAAGACTTCTACTTTTTAAGATTCCACTTGCAAGTGAGATCATACAGTATTTGTTATTCCGTGGCTGACTTATTTCACTCAGAATAATATTCCCAAGGTTTATTCATGTTGTCACAAATAACAGGAGTTTCTTTATTTTATGGCTGAACATATTCCATTGTACTTCTATGATATATTTTCTTTATTGATCTGTTGAAGGGCACTTAAGTTTGTACCATACCTTTTTTCATTTTTTCTTAATGTAGGTCTTATCACTATACATTTCCTTCTTATAACTGCTTTTCCACATATCGTTAAGTTTTTGTATGTTGTCTTTCCAATTTTGTCTAAAGATACTTTTTGATTTGCATTTTGATTTCTTTGACCAATTGATTATACAGAAGTGTTGTTTAATTTCTACATATTTGTGAATTTTTCAAAATTCCTTGTATTATTATTTCTAATTTTATGATATTGTGCTCAGAAAAGTCACTTGATATGATCTGAATCTTTTAAAATTTGTTAAGACTTGTTTTATGGCCCAATATATAATCTCTCCTGGATAATGTTCCATATGTGCTTGAGAAGAATGTGTATTCCGCTGATGTTGAGTGAAATGTTTTACATATGTCAGTTAGATCTGTTTGGTCTATAGTGTTATTCAAGTTTCTGTCTTCTAATTGATTTTCGGTTTGGGCAAACTACCCTCTGTTCAAAGGGGGATAATGAAGTTTCCTGCTATTATTACATTGCTGCCTGTTTGTCCCTTCATTTCTGTTAACATTTGACTTAAAACATTAAGTCTTTCACTGTTGGTTGAAATATATATTTTAAGTATTTGGGCCCTGAGTTACAGGGCCTTTATGTGGGAATCACAGTAGGTGTGACTCCTGGGTCCCTTGGTAGATGACTCTGGTAGCAGGACCAAGGCCAAATGGAGATATATATACACTTAAAATTTTATGTTATCTTAATGAATTGATCCTTTGTTATATAGTGACCTTATTTGTCTCTTGTGACAGATTTTGTCTGAAAGTCTATTTTTTCTAATAAAAGTATAGCCAACCCCTGTTATGTTTACTGTTTTTATGGAATATATTTTTCATCCCTTCCCTTTCAGTCTATGTGACACTAGGGCTAAAGTAGGACTCTTGTAGGCAACATATTTTTGGCCTTTTTTTCCAATTTATTCATCCACTCTCTCTTTTGATTGGAGAATTTAATCCATTTACATGCAAAGTAATTATTGATAGTTTAAAAAACTTACAATTTTTTCATTGCTTTTCGATTGCTTTGTAATATCTTTCGTCCTTTCTCTCATCTTCCTTTATGATTTATTTGTTGATTTTTATAGTGGTATGCTTTAATTTCTTTGTTTTTGGTAGATCCACCAGAGGTTTTTTTCTTTGTTGTTACCATAGGACTTATACAAAACATCTTACAATTAATACCATGTGTTCATGAATCTGCATGTTTATTCCTTCTCAAGACTTTTCAGTCCGTATTTCTTTAAAATTTCTGCCACTTCTTTTTCTTTTTCTCTTCTATATATGTGTTCTCATAATTCTATATATGAAGGCTTGATGGTATTCCATATGTTTCTTATATTTTCTTCTCTCTTTTTAATTTCTTTTTATTTCTCTAACGCTAATTTCAAATGGTGGCCTGTCTTGAAGTTTGCCATTTTTTTCTTCTTCATGATCAAATCTTGTATTAAAACTCTCTATTGAATATTTAGATTTATCATTGCATTCTTTAACTCTAGAATTTCTGTGTGGTTCTTTTTTATGGTTTATGGTTTATATTTCTTAAGCTTCTCATTTTGTTTATACATTCATTTACTAATGTAATTTAGTTGTCTGTGTATTCTTAAATCTCATTGAGCTTCTCTAAGGATGATCATTTTAAATTTTTTTCAAGCAATTTATAAATCTCCCTTTATTTGGAGTTCTGATGCTAGAACTTTATTAATTCCTTTGGTGGTGACTTGTTTGCCTGATTCTTTGTATTCATGCAGTCTTGCATGTGTATGTTTACATGGAGTAAACATTTCTTTCTGGTATTTATGACTGATTTTGGCAGGTAAAAGCCTTCTCCTGTTGGGTCCCCAGGCTGATAGGATTGCCTCTGGGATTGATAGGATTGCCTCTGGGATCACAGTTGAGTCAGGGTGGAAGCCAGGTCAAGTGGCTGCTGCTGGGTCTGCAGTGGGGTCTGTGGTTGGTGCTTATCACCAGGGATTGAAATAGATATGGGTCCTGTGTGGTTCTTTGGTGGACTGGACTGTCACTCAAGTCTGCAGGTCTGTCTCTTGGGGCACAGATGGGCATGTCTCCTTCTGGGCCTTTAAGTGGGCAGGACTGCTCTCAGACCACAGCTAAGAAGGGATAGAGCTGAGTTTTAGGGTCATTTCAGTTGGGCCTGAGTTACAGGGCCTTTAGGTGGGAATCACTGTAGGTGTGACTGGGCCTCTGAAACTATGGTTGGTGAGTCTGCCACTTGGGAGTAGATATCCCTTCTCATGGCTGTGGAATATTGGTGCTGTGGAGATATAAACAGGGGACCTCTTATTCTGTTATCTGGTTGATATCACCCTTTTCTAATTTGTCAATATAGTTATTTACATTTGTCGATTCCTGAATATAAAACCAACCTTGAATTCCTGTAATAAACTCTACTTAATCATGAGGTATTATCCCTTTTTCATACTGCAAGATTTGTTGTGCCAGATTTTAAGGAATTCATGTCTCTGTTCATAAAGGTATTGGTCTATAATATTCTCTATAGTTTTACATGTATGTGTGTGTTATAATCCCGGTAAACATGAATTTGTAGTAATATCTCTGACTTCAATAAAGTGCCAAAGGATTTATTATAGCTTTTGTTCTTCATTATCTGTAACTTCCCTCTTCAACAATAAGAAACCACCCACCACTTTTCTTATGTATTTCTTTAAAAGTTCATTTTGTCTTTAATGTTATAGTTTAGAGTCAAACGTAATTTTCTGAGGGTTATTAAGTCAGTCTCTCCCCACCTCCCATTTAGTGTGGCTGTGTTATATATTTGTGATATAATTATCTTCATTTGGTCCTGGAGTATCCCAATATTTTGGTTAATTTTTTAAAATTTTTCTGTTTACATACATTAAATTTAACCATTTGAGGGTTATAATTCTATGGCATTGAAATTTCTTAAATTTTTATTTATATTAATTTTTCAGAGAGAGGGTCTTTCTTGCTGTGTTGCCCAAGCTGGACTTGAATTCCTGGGTTCAAGCAATAACACCTGCCTCAGCCTCCTAAGTAACTTGGAGTACAGGAATACACTCGTTATGCCTGGCAATTTCTGAGTTTTGACAAATCTGCAGAGCCCTGAAACCACAACTCACTGCTATATAGAATAGTTTTTCTGTGTGTCTTTTTCATATTCAATCCTCCTACCCCATTCAACCAACCACTAGCAACTACTGATTTGTTTTCTATCTTGATTGCATTGCCTTCTTCAGAAGATCATATTAATGCAATCATATAGTAGGTAACTTTTTTTTTCTGTCTGGTTTCTTTTACTTAGCAAAATGCATTTAACATTTATCCATGTTGTATGAAACAATAGCCATTTCTTCTTATTGCTGAGTATTACCGCACTCTTTGTTTTTCCATTCTTTTGTCCGAGGACATCTTGGTCATTTCTAGTTTTAGTGATTATGAATAAAACTGCTATAAAAGTTTTTATATGTGAACATAATTTTTCAAATCACCTGGAAGAATACTTAGAAGTATAATTGCTGGGCCATATGGCAAGTCCATATTTAACAACAACAAAATAAAAACCACAAAAATAGCCAAACTGCCGCCCAAAGTGCATGAATCACTTTGAATTCCTATAAGTGATAAATGTTCTATATCCTTGCCTGCATTTGGTATTGCCCATTATTTAGATTTTAGTTATTTTAATGGATGTTTAGTGGCATCTCATTATTGTGTTTTTGTTTTTGAGACAGAGTCTCCCTCTGTTTCCCAGGCTGGAGTGCAGTGGCACGGTCTCTGCTTAATGCAACCTCTGTCTCCTGGCTTCAAGCAATCTCAACCTCCCAAGTAGCTGGGACTACAGGCATGCACCACCACACGTCATGCTAAGTTTTGTATTTTTAGAAGAGACAGGGTTTCATCATGTTGGCCAGGCTGGTCTCAAAGTCCTGACCTCAGGTGATCTGCCTGCCTCAGCCTCCCAAAGAACTGGGATAACAGGCGTGAGCCACTGCACCTGGCCTCTCATTATTATTTTAATTTGCATTTCCCCAATTACAAATGGCATTGAATATCACTCCAAGTATTTTCCATCTATGTTTTTGAAGTTCTGTTTAGATCTTTTGTCAATGTTTTATTGGGTTGTTTGCTTCTTGTTGAATTTTAAGAATTTTTACACATTCTAGATGAAGTTCTTTATCAGATACATGATTTGAAAATATTTTCTCTCAGTCTGTGGTTTGTCTTTTTTTTATTTTTCATTTATTTATTTATTTATTTATTTTTATTTAAGTTCCAGGATACATGTGCAGAACATGCAGCTTCGTTATATAAGTATACGTGTGCCATGGTGGTTTGCTGCAGCTATCAACCCATCACCCAGGTTTTAAGCCCCGTTTGCATAAGCTATTTGTCCTGATGCTCTCCCTCCCCTCACCACCCCCACCCAATAAGCCCCAGTGTGTTCCCCTCCCTGTGTCCATCTGTTCTCATTGTTCAACTCCCACTTATGAGTGAGAATATGCGATACTTGGTTTTCTGTTCTTCTGTTAGTTTGTTGAAGATGATGGCTTCCAGCTTCATCCATGTCTCTGCAATGGACATCTCATTTATTTTTGTGGCTGCATAGTATTCAGCGGAGTATATGTATGTGGCTTATTTTTTCATTCTCTTAACAAAATCTTTTGCAGATTTATTTTTAAATTTTTATTGATATCTATTTTATTGATATTTTCTTTCATAGATGTTGCTGTTGGTGCTGTCTCTAAAAACTGATTGCCAAAGAAATGAAGATTTTCTCCTATTAATTACATATTTTACAGTTTTATGTTTTACATTTTGGTCTATGATCCAAGTTTTGTATGAGGTGTGAGTCATGTGCTGGGGCTTATTATTTTTACTTTTGTCTTTTTGCATATGGTTATTCATTTTTTTCCAACACAATTTGTTGAGAAGACTACCCTTTCTTCATGGAATTACTTTTGAAACTTTGCCAAAAACTGTTGAGTATATTTGTTAGGGTCAATTTCTGGGCTTTCTGTTGATGTTTATGTATGTGTCTATCCTTTCTCTAGTCCTGCATTGTGTTGATTGCTGAAGACTTTAGAGTGAGTTCTCCAATTTCCTTCTTTTTACAGAATGTTTAGCTAATAATCTAGTTATTATCTACTAAAAATTTAATGGATTTTTTAGTGGGGATTGTGTTGACTATATGCACCATATTAGAAATAATTAATATCGTAACAGTATTGTGGTTTCCAATCCATAAACTTGACATCTCTCTCAATATATGTAATTTCTTTAATTATTCTCATCCATGTTTTATAGCTTATAAAAACATAATTTAATAGATTCATATAAAAGTGGTTCACTTGAGGATGGTTATTGTGGATTGAAATATTTTATATTCCATATGTGAATTTCTGGTACATCAGAATACAATTAACTTTTGTAAATTGAACTTGTACCTGGCAACCTTAATTAGGGTCATGGACTACTCCCAGAAAAAAACAGTAGATTCATTGGGAATTTCTACATAGAAAATCATGGCATCCGATTACAAAAGAAGACTTTTATTTCTTTCCTTCTAATCTGTATGCCTTTTATTTGTTTTTCTTGCTTTATTGCACTAGCTAGGACTTTCAATATGCTATTGAGTAGGAGTGGTGAGAGAGCACATCCTCTTCTTGTTCCAGGTCTTAAGGAGGAAGCAATCAATCTCTCACCATTAAGTATAATGTTCACTGTAGACTTTTCATAAATACTCTGTACCAGGTTAAAGAGTTTACTTTCTAACACAGTTTGCTGAGAGTTTCCATCATAAATGGATATTACTTTTTACCAAATTATTTTTCTACATCTGTTTAGATGATAATATGCCTTCTCTTATTTAGTCTGTTACTATGATCAAATTCACTTATTGACTCAATATTGAACCAGTCTTCCATTCTGTAGATAAAGTACCAGGTCATGATGTGTTATCCTATTTATATATCATTAGACTAAATTTGCTAATAATTTGTTAGACATTTTTGTGTCGATTTTCATGAAAGACATTAGCCTGATTTTGGTAATATGTTGGACTCATAAAAGGCTGAGAACTGTTCCCTCTGATTCTATTTCCTGGAAGTATTTATATAGTACTGGTGGTATTTATTTTTTAGTCTGATAGATTTTATTGAAATCATTTGGTCCTAGAGCTTGATTTATAAAGTTTTTACTACAATTCAAAAGACATAGGAGTATTTAGCTTATCTACTACTTTTTTGATAAGCTTGGGAGTTTGTATTTTGTGGAATCAGGCCATTTCATCTAAGTTATGGAATTTATAAGCATAGATTTTTAGTAGTATTTTCTTACTATCTATTTAAAATATCGGTACTGATATCTCCACTTGATACTGGTAAATTATGTCTCCTGTCTTTTGTCTTAGTTAGCTTAGCTAGAGTGTAAACTTCAGTAATAAAGCAATGTAATTTATGAGAGGTACAATGAGAAATAGAAAGCGCATGTTAACAAGAGGAAATTTTGATTTATGTTTTTTCCTTTGCACATTAAGCAAGAGGACAACTAAAGACAAACATAGAAGACTAACAAAATATCTTTAAGAAGGTAGATAAAACTGATATACATAAAATTCTGCACTCTAAATAAATAAATAAATTATCTTCTTTTTGGGGGTTCCTCGAATAGACACAAAAATTTACGCTATATTGCTTCACTGAGATAACTTCCTAAAAATGTAAGCTAGTAGTACTACTACATATAACATTCTCTTACTTCATTGCATAGAAATGAAACATTAATTAATGACAAATATCATAACAGTGGTAAATCCTAGTAATTGTGATCTTATTAGATATTAAGCAATTTGCAAAAGAAACTGGAAACTTCTGCTACGTAAAACAAGGCAAAATGAGATATAATCAACCCTTCTAAGATATATTAATTTCTCTTTGAAATATAATCAATTTTAAAGGATGACTCCACTGCTTGGAACCATGTAAAAAAATGCTATGTGTTAGTAATGCCATGGGATCCTTAGGGTGTTGCTTGACCAACCAGAAACCTCTGTGGCTGGCGCCGCCTCTGCTTGAGTTTTGCTCATGCCTCCTGCTCTCGTTCTGCCCACTTGGTCCAGCAGGCTGTGCTTGGCTCATGCTACTGGCCTAGGTCCCACAGCTGCCAAGGACGAGCCAGGTGCAGAGCAGCAAGGGGTGTGTGGGTGAGCAAGTATGGGGTCTGGACATTGTGCACAGCCAAGCATGGCTGTGGTGGGGCAGGCAGTTTCAGGCACTGGCACAGGTGCCAGCTCCTTCGAGGCTGCAGCTGGACCAGAGGTAAAAGTGGCTTCCGCTGTGGGCACCAGTGTCTGGACAAGGGGAAAGTGATTACACCCAAAAGCTTAGAGATGCCAGGACCTGCAGAGCCCCAAAAAGGATGTTACAGCTGTTGCAACTCTGGCTTGGGGATCCCTGATGTCTTGGCTCCCAGAAGGGCTGGAGCTCTCCTCTCCTTCTCATTGCCCGCAATGTGGAGAGTAGGGGATGTGTTTCAGCCCCGTTTGTGTTATGGCTCTTTCCGTCCTGCCATTCAGCATGTCCTAAGTTCTTGTTCTATGTCCATGGAGAATGAGGTATGTGGACAACTCAGGGTGAGCAAGGTGGAGAGGAGCTTCCTTGAGCTACAGAACAGCTCTCAGAAGGCCCAAAGTGGGTAGCTCCTTTTCACAGGCAGATTGTCCTGATACGCATCCAGCTCTCAGCAGGAAGGAGACCCACAGTGGGTAGCTCATTTTTACAGGCAGGTCAGCCCAACAAGTTGAGACCCACAGTGGATAGATCCTTCCCACAGCTGGTAGTCCTGATGTCTGTGTTAGTCTGGCTGGGTCCAGGGTTGTTATGGGCTCAAAAGGCAGTTGGTGTGTGCTGACTGGTCCATGGGCAGCCATGGGCAGGCCTGGAAAAAGCACCATAAGTTTTTTCTCTTGGCCATGGAGTCCACTCAGAACCAGCAGTCCTGTCCCCAGGCTTTAGGCCATCTTGGCTTGAAGGTGGAGCTTCACCAGGTACCCACCCCTTTCCGTCCAGGAATCTGTCTGCCTCCTGCTGCCATCAACATTTTGTCCATGGTGCCCAGCTGCTCGTGCTGAAGGGGGCCTGCAGGCCCACGCTAAGCTGCCCTCAGTACCCCCTCAGCCTCCTTCCTGTTCTTGTTGCTGCAAGGTAGCAGAAGGCTGGTGTTTTAGCACTGCCCTGAGTATGCAAACTCCTAGCTGGGTTGTGACAGTGCCCAGGTTTGGCCACAACTTTAATCCAAAATCAGAGGGGTTACTGGGAGTTGGGGAGGAGCGGGAGCAGGCATTTCCAAGCCTGTGGGAACAGGGGGTCTTCCTGCGCCCCTGAGAGCACAGGGATACCTGAGTCTGGAGCTGAGTCTGGGCAGCTGCAGCTGCACCCAGGAGTGCAGGGTTCCCGCCACGCCAACTCGATAGAGGGTAGGGGTCTCACCTGTTCCTGGCTCCTGGCGGCCTGTGGGGTGTGCAACCCCAGCCATGTCTCCTGTGCTGCAGCGGGCATCTTCACAATGGCTGCTCCATACAGGCCGCTGCTGCCATCAATAATGAATAGCGTAAATCAACATTTTTGTTTGTACTTATATTTTTTTAAAGTAGAAAATTAGTGCAGTTCCTTTGGCTTGTAACACAAAGATACGTTTTCTTTATCTTTTTTATAGAAATTTCTATCAATATGCATCTGTATCAGAGAATGCTTCTGGTTTGTTATGTAATTTTTATGATGCTCTGAGATTATTATGAAAATATTGGGGAGAAGTAATTAAACATTCTTTATTCCACAGCTTATCTAATAATGTTTTTATATTCTTATTAATATTAGACTGGTAGAATTGGCAATTTATAATTTTTTTCTTTTTTAATAGCAGTAATTAAGAACCATTACTAATTTGAGGTCAAACTATTTCTTTAAGTACATTCAATTCAATACACTGGAGAATGAAAAATTGTAATGCTATCGGACTCTTCTGTAACACCTGTAATCAGATAAGCCATTTCCCATATGTTAAGACTTTTTATTCCATGGAAGATGCTACTGAAGAAAAAGTATGTGTCTCAAGCTTACCAGACCTTTGTATGTCTGAACACAATTGATGATAATAGATTAATTTCATGTTCCATATACTTTGGAATGAATTTTCATTCTAATTAACTACAGTGATTTTCAGTGAGTTACCGGCTTCTTTTGAAAGGTTACAAAAAGTGCCTATGATAGGTCTATATCTCTACTAAAAAAATTTGTTTGAAGCAGAGGTAATTGAATAAAGTGTGGTTATAAAAAATAACTCAGATATTTACTATTATCACTATGTGTTAAAATTGAGTAAAAAAGTAACACTCCACAAAATAGAATATTAAGGGATTCATGTCCATTTAATATACAAATTACAATGATTGTCTCACTTAATTTTCCTTACACTTCTTTGCAGCCATTTTAATCCTGCAAATTTGTCAGTAACATTTCTTATGCAAATTTGCTAAGAGTATAAAAACACGTATTTGCTTCATAAAACACAATTGGACTTCTTTTTCTCTATAACTTTATCTTTCTACTATTGTTCACTACAAAACACATTGGCTTAACTAGCAACATAACTTGTTTTTAATGTCTCATCTCAATTCCTGGTTAATTCATCAAGGTGGCTTCTGTCTCTAACACTTAATTGTAATCGTCATTAATTAGGGTCAGTTGTTTGCTGTCTTGTGTCTACTTTGCTTAATCTCATCAGCACCATTCACCTAATAGATTATTGTTTGATTTTTCTTCTTTTTCTCCCACTCCTCCTTTCTCCTCTCCCTCTTTCTTATGATTCCTCTTCCTTCTCTTCTCCTCCTCCTTCTCTTTCCCCCAACCCCACCACCCTTGAGTGAGATACTCTTCTTTTCTTGTACATTGCTGCTGCTGGGCATGGCATGAATTTGCAATGAAAAGTTACAATAATAATTATCCAGTCTTTAAGCAATTTATGCACTGTGGCAAAAATAAAATAAAATAAAATAAAAGATCCCAAAGTGTGTAAAAAACAAAACAAACTTTTCATATGGCTCAAATGTCATTTCTGTATTTTAGTTGAAACAATATGTCTTTCCTAAAATATATTATAAAATGAACTTTAGTGATAAATTAACCATGTTGCTTAAAGGATATAAAATGAATGGCTTCTTCTAAAATGAAAATGAATACATACAATAGAGTTGCTTTGTTAATTTAAACATCTTAAAGGTAATTTTTCAAACTGTTTTGGTGGCCTGGAGCCAAATTTTATGCTTCAGGTGAACAAAAATCTATCCTTTCCAAATGAACACTATGGACTGGCAGTTTACTCAGAGGAAAGAAATGTTTAATGTATTTTCTTTGCTGTAACTATCAATAATGATATAGATAAACTGTAAAATATAAAAAGAACCTTTTGTGGAGAATAAGCTTTGCTTCATCACCCTGTTAAGATAAATGCAATTTGTACTCACAGAAAAACAAAAATTTAAACTAAAACGTAGTACCATGTCACATCAGTTTTAAAAGGCTTACTTATGTCTCAGCCATATGGTTGAACATCAGAAAAATAATGTCAACTAGATATATTATTTCACCAAAAGACAAAAGTGTGTTTTTGTTTTCTGGCTTAAAATATTGCTGTTCTAAATATTTTTCCCTCAAAGCTCATGAATATACCATATATATAAAATAATACCAGTGAATTATGAAACTGTAAACTATTCAGTGTTTGAATAAACTAATAATGAATCTCAAAGTATGGAATAAATCCATATACTATATAGCACACAATTAACTCTTCATAGGCTAATAGATTTTGAAACTATGAAACTGGATTATTTTCCTATAAAATTTGATTATTTTATAATTGTGATAGGGAAATTAAGATCTAGTAAAAAATAGTGATCAAGATTTATTGAGAATTAGTATGTAAGACCAGGAGACAGTGATTATATCTTTATAGCAGCAAATACAAAAATGCTTGGCAGTTGCAGTTGCAGTTAAGTGGAATGGATTCTAATGGCATTATTTGCCTTGGAATCTACAGGAAGGAAATGCATTATTTGAAAAACTGATGAATAGAAGAAATGAGGTCAAGGCTTTGGGCAGTGAAAGGGAGGCCTCTGAAAAGAGTTGAAAAAGGAAAGTGTGGGCCAGATCAGAAGAACAACGCAAGTGTTATGTTGTATTCTAAGAAAGTGTAATGCTATATCAGGGTGCCTGGGGGAACAAACTTCATGAACAACATGAGTACTCCCAATTCAAATTAAATTTAGAAGCCTAGTTTTTGATATGCAGATTCTTTAAAAAAGGAGGTAAAAAAGCCAAGAACCAAACAACATAGCCCAGACTTCTATTTGTGATCGATCTATGATTGGATCGCTATGAGTCAATACCATCAACCAGAAAATAGTACCTTCCTGGACAAAAATTCCATATTATTTAATAGTTTCTTCTTTTTCTTTTGTGTTCTATACAGCCGAAATACTCTTTTTGAAGTTATTTTCATTTCTCGCCCTATAGAAAAAGTGATATTGTTACATAGGTAATTATCATGTTTTGTTTCAAAAATAAGTTTCTATTGTATTTCTTTTGTGTTAACTTTTAAAATTAGTAATAACTGACATCTTTATCATAGATTTTCTTACCAATTCAAATATTTTTTTACGCATCTGTTTACTTTTTTTTTTTAGTAGCATTTTTAGAATTATTTTTTCACATTTTCTGTTAGGATTTTATTAGCTCTTTAATCTTTTCATTCTTTGTCACTTTTTGGTGGATATAACAAGACTCCTAATATTGCATATTAATTTTCTACCCACCACTTTACTATATAATTCAGTGTTTGTAATATCCTCTTGGTTTAGCTGATATAGTTATCAAAAACAAGTAATAAATTTACCTTCTTTCCAATTCCTGTAATTCACTTTTTTCTTTTCTCCTTGAAGTTGCTATTTAAATAGCCAACACTCAAAGTCACTCTTGAGCTAAGGTGTCATGATAAATTCATTAGGTCATTTTGGATTTTTTTTTTTTTTTTTTTAATGAAAGCAGTATACTTTAGAATGCTTTGAAGTACTAATGAACAAAATGAATGAAAGCATGCCTAGGAGGGTAATGCTTGTGATAGGGTTCTGAAACAGAGCAGTTGACTTATATGGCCCTGAGTATTCCAAGAAATGATGTGTTAACCTCATTTAATGATGAAGCAATCAAGGCAGAAGCAGCATCAGCCTTTTGTTCTTTCCTTTGTTTTATCTAACATTGTTTGGTTTGCTGTCTTTCTCTCAACCACTTTCTGATGCTCATTGAGGTACTTAAGCTGCTCTGGCATCAAGTTTCCCTTTTCGATGGTTTTCCTTTAGTACTAAGGGCTAAGTGTGCTCATCTTCTCAAATATGTTGTCAGTTAGACTTGGGGGTCTACTGTCCACTTGGTTCTAGTGATCACTCATGTTAATCCTGAAGTGATACTAACCTCTAAATCTAGTTAGTCTCTTGGCACTACCAGGTACACTATTTATTGACCTCCCCTTTGATATGTGTCATGTATGGGACAGCATAGTTACAACTTAGTGCAAACTGAGAGCCTTGGCTGTTGCCAACATGGAGATCAGAAAATTTCTGAATGGGATGCAAAATGTGGTTGAGGTTATAGCACCAGCATTCCTCCTGAGGGTTCACAGTGGAATGAGGTAAAGAGATCCTGTAGAAGAGGCTATAGAAAGACAACCTGTATTGGCTACGTGCCTCAGTCCTTGTCCTGGAGTTCAGCTCTTCTCGTGGGACTGAATCCCAGTCCAATATCTTAATGAGCAGCCACCTCAAAGGCAAAACTTTCTAATGTCCATATAACCTACCAGTTCCAAACCTTTGCTACATATTAAAATTCTCTGGGTAATTATATAATTATAATGTGTAATTATAAAAAAAATTATACATGGTCAGGCATGGAGGCTCACACCTGTAATTTCAGCATTTTGGGAGGTCAAGCAAGGAGGACCACTGGAGTTTAGGAGTTAAGAGACCAGTATGGACAATATAGTGAGACCCTGTCTCTACTTAAAAAAAAAAAAAAAATGGTGGGTGTGGTGGGGCTTCCCTGTAGTCCCACCTAGTTAGAAGGCTGAGATGGGAGAATTGCTTGAGCCCACTGCACTCCAGCCTGGGCGGCCGAGCAAGACCCTGACTCAGAAAAAAAAAATGCATGTCAAGGTTTTAGGTTTCAACCATAAATTACTGATTTCATTAGTAGATTCCACAACTGTGTAGTCAGTCTAAGAATCACTGACCTTACTTGGCTGTAAAATATCATCTGTCTTTCTTCTTTACTTTTCTGACTGGCATTCTACCACTACATGGACACTCCTGGGCACTTATGGTCCAGAATAGCCTGGGTCTATCAATTCCCTTTGGCCATTGTTCTTTGTATTACCTACTTGGTAGATGCTCCACTGCTACCCTGACCCACCTAATAGTCTATTCAAGTATAGTAAATTGTTTACTGAGCTATAAGGAGTAAGCATAATTCACACTTAAGTCACTTACATAGGTAGTTAGTAATAGAGCCATCCCAGAAACCAGGTGCACTAACTTCCAGACATCTGTTCTTCACATTTTCTCTGAATGCTTTTAACTTATTTCATTATTTACTTTACTTTGTTCTAGAGTCTTCCTCTTTCCCCACATTTGGGCCTAGTATACTAACTAAATATAGATTACTGATTTTTTTTTTTACATATTTTTTCCCTTGTACTCATATCTCATGTTAGACGATGCTAAAAAGATCACTATTCATTATTTCACATAGTAACTAACATCTGGAGTCAATTAAAATGAGTCTAACTCATATGCCACATGGTACAGAAGCTGGATAAAGTTTTTTTATTGAAGCTAGACATTGGTAATGTAATATGTAATGTATATACACTCTATCACATTTCATTCCTCATGTCTTTGGACTTAGGTGCTATAAGAAGGCATGACCAGATGATGAAAAATTATATCTTTAATTTTTTCAAAGAAATAACTGTTTTGCTTTCATCTAGATCCCCAGAATTGTGCTTTAAAATGAATTACAATATGCAAATTCTTTTTCATACTTCAAGACTGAAAGGATATTGAAATAAAAGCAGAAGTGTGACAGTGCTGCGTACTGATGTTTCTCATAAGAATCATAGTTCTCTTATTTTTTTTCTTTGTCTTTAAACCATCAAGGAACAAGCAAGAGGCCATTTATTACATATATATTGTGGCTGATAATCAGGATTTCTATTTTAGGAATAATCTATTTTACTTAGCTAGGAAGGAAGATGAATCAATTTAATTACATGGGTGAAAAAATCATTCCTAAAAATTATGTTACTCTAAATTAAGCATCACACTAAATATGCACATGAAATTTTACAGTTTGATATTTTGATCACTAGAAAACTTAAAGCGGTGTCATGTATTTGGCCTACAACAAAAAATAGCAAATGTGCAATCATTCAATATTGTATTATCAAATACAGTTGGACTAAAATGAAAAAACATAAAATATTAACTTGTGTTTTAATCTTATAAAATCACATTCTAATTGCATTATATATGAATTTCAGAGACATCTTTAGACATTTTTTTTTTTTTTTGAGTCTCACTTTGTCGCCCAGACTGGAGTGCAGTCTGTCTCTTATACACATCTAGATGTGTATAAGAGACAGCATTTATACTACCAGACACAAATTGGGATTTGTGAGTTAAATTTCAATTAGGTAGAAATGTAATTCCAAAGGAGCACACTGACATTGGGTCCATTTTGTAACCGCAACTATTTAAAGCATATTATAAATTCTGAGTGCATTGCCCTACTGCCTTCTCACATTCAAGGTCACCCTTGATAAGTCTGAAAATTATTATAGTCAACATGTATTATTAACAGCTTATTAGGGCTAAGGTATAGTCTAAGCACTTAAAGGTCTGAACCATAAAAGACAGGAACTATTATTATCCTTATTTTGTGGTAGAAGTCATTGAAGTATAAGTTAAATAAATTTCCTGAATCACATGTTTAGTAAATTGCAGCATCTAAGTCTAGAATTCTTTAATACCTGTCTCTTATACACATCTAGATGTGTATAAGAGACAGCATTTATACTACCAGACACAAATTGGGATTTGTGAGTTAAATTTCAATTAGGTAGAAATGTAATTCCAAAGGAGCACACTGACATTGGGTCCATTTTGTAACCGCAACTATTTAAAGCATATTATAAATTCTGAGTGCATTGCCCTACTGCCTTCTCACATTCAAGGTCACCCTTGATAAGTCTGAAAATTATTATAGTCAACATGTATTATTAACAGCTTATTAGGGCTAAGGTATAGTCTAAGCACTTAAAGGTCTGAACCATAAAAGACAGGAACTATTATTATCCTTATTTTGTGGTAGAAGTCATTGAAGTATAAGTTAAATAAATTTCCTGAATCACATGTTTAGTAAATTGCAGCATCTAAGTCTAGAATTCTTTAATACTACATTACACAGCTTCCCAGGGCAGTCATTTTCTCGTTGCTTTTTGTATAACTTAAAAAATGTCTTTAGAAACTTTGAATATCTTCTTATCTCTACTGTTCTGAAGTTAAATGCATATATGTCTAATTATGACTTTTTAAATTCAAAGTGATAGGACTGTTGTGGGCTCTTTCATTCTGAAATTTGTTTCTCACATCAATCTGTTTTCTCACATTCATTTGTCTTTTTTCTTTTGTGGAAACCCTCAAGTAGCGAAATAATGGGAGCTTAATTCTGCGGTGCAAATGCCTACACTAGAAGGCTTGGTTATCCCATTTTTTCCCTAATTTTTTTGAGCAAGAGAATAGTTAAAGTGAGAATTGACTAGATGAAGCCTTGAGCAAATTACAAAACTTAGTGACTTTCAAAACTGTAGAAACTTCTATTTTTGTTTCATGTCTCTTCACTCTGGAATGCAGGCTGATAAAGCAGCCACTGTCTCAATGTTGCTGTTTGTGGTTGATGGAAGGAAGGTTCTTGAAGGGCATCAATCACATAATCCTGCCTGAAAAGGATTTCACATCACTTTCTCTGGCAATTCATTGGCCATAACTAGTCACATGGTCCTATACAATTATATTAATGAATTAGTTTGGGAATAAATATGGATTGCTTATGATTTGCATGTCCAGCATTAGGGTTAGCAAGTTGTTATCTAACAACAGTTACTCAGTACATACACAGTCACTGAATTTCAGCCCTATTTTCCATTTCTATGTTTTACCATACTGCCTGATTCTGAGATTAGAGCTTCTCTGAGGTCTTCTTTTGTGCATTAGTTCCTACGTTCTTCCTTACAGCATATCTCTTCTAGCATATGCTAGGTTGTAGCTTTTCTGCTTTCATACAGTGATTAATTCTCAATTACCTTCTGTGTTCAACCAAAGTGTTGATCTTTCTCCCTGGTCATAACACTCACTTTTTACTTTCTGTTCTCCTTATCTTATATCTTTCATTCTTCATTGTAATTCTAGTGGAATATTACAAATAATGGGGCAAACTGTATGTATTATCTGCCATCATTAATATGAAGTCAGGTGAGAAAACTGGTTTTTCAGTCTTATAATTTATTCATATATTGACACATCTAAATATATGAGGAAAAATACTTCCGATGTATGAGATAATCTTTCCTTATGAATCCAAAGTATAAATCTGTTCTTGTTAGATTTCAGGAACAAGTATAATATCAAAATTTTAAGCTTTGGTATTACAGTGAAATTTAAAAAATAACTAGTTCTTGTCTTGAGGAAGTTCAGGATTTATCAGAGAGGTACGATACACAAATATAAATATATAGTACTAATTTAAAAATAGAGTATATAAATAGTATGGTATTACACAAGATGGAGAAATTCTTTTCACCTCATAAATGCAAAAAGTTAATATAGGAGAATACTTATTCCCTCTGTTCCTTACCCACCTCACTTCCCTTTCCATATTCTACTTTTCCTGCTTTACCAATCCATCCATCTAAACTAAATGTATAATACATTTAATTCTTTCATAAGAAATTTGAGAAAATTCCTAATTAGTACTTAGGATTCATTTTAAGCATGGCTATTATAGCCTGAATGTTTGTGTCCCCCCAAAATTCATAGGTTAAAACCCCACCTGCCACTAACTCCCTACAGTGTGATGGTATTAGGAGGTAGGGCCTTTGGGAAGCAATTAGGCTTAGACGAACTTATAATAGTGGAGCCCTCATGAATGAGATTAGTGCCCATATCAGTGAATAGAGAGAACCTGCTCTGCCCTCTGCCCTCCACCATGTGGAGATACAAGTCAGTAGTAGTCTTCAGCCCAGAATAGGCTCCTCACCAGAAGCCAACTGTGTTGGTAACCTTGTCTCATTTTTCCAGCTTTCAGAACTACAACAAATACATTTCTGCTGTTTATATGCCACCCAGTCTGATAATTTATTATTGCAGCCTGAACTAAGTCAGTGATCTAAGACCTTAGACACAGTTTAGTTATAGAACTTACCTAAGAAGTAAGCAATTATTTATGCATACACATGCAAATTCATACCTTTTTAAAAGACATCTGTTATGTCCTTTAAAAAGCTATATTTATATGAAATTTGAATAAATAAGATTGGCATAAAAGAAGGTTGAAGGGTCCAAAGATTCATTAGACTAAAAACAAATGTGTTGCCTACTTTTTACTTTCCTGACCTACTACATCTAAGGCTATGACCTCAAGTGGTGTTTATATATTGATCCCAAAATCTATATTGTTTCCTCTGAATTTTCTTGCTGAGATACAGACTTTTATATCCTACAGCTGCTCTATACCTTTATATCCCTATAGACTTCTAAAACCCAATCTTGCCAAATAAACTCATTATTTCTCCTCCTGAATGTAGTCCCTCTCTTAACTTCCCTTACTCAGCAATGGCTCCATCACATATCTGGAATCATGGTTAATTTCTAGATCAAGTTGTTTCAGTTAGGATTCTTTGGCTCCAAGAAATGGAAAGTCTGACTAAAATCTGAATAATTCATTATGCTATCTAATGGGTTATACTTTCAATTGTCTCTATTCACCCCATTGGTGAGGGATGACTCCTATTCATCCCTAGGATTTCTGCCCCAGGAATGTGGGAATTGCTGAACATACAATACCTAACAGTGGAGAGATGAGATTGACAGCAAATTATACTCATAGCTTGGGGAAGAAGGATTCTGGACATCATTCAGGTCCACATGGGGTTACATTCAAAGACAAAGTGAACAAATAGGGTTTCTGGGAAGCTTTGTAGTACAGTATCAAGAGGGCGCAGTTCCTTCTAGTTTTAGAGGGAGGATGTATTTGGCTTTTTTGACCAATTCTACTGGGCTGGCAAGGAACTGAAACCCATTCCTCTGAGATAAGCAGGAATGGTGCCTGGTTCATTGGATATGGAAGTGACCAGATTCCAAGAGCTGAGTAGAAAGAAGAACCTGTGTTTGGGCCATGCATGGATGTCCCAGTTTCAGATGTCAAAGTGGCATATAATATTTGGAATTAATTTTAAGCCTTACACTACAGTTATTAAGAGTTGTTTTCTGGAGGGGATTTCTGGTGGTCTCTCCTAAGGAATAAATGTTAGAGACTTTAGCCACATTCTGAGAGCTCCAACCACATAAGTGCTTCCCAAATCTTCATGTTATCAATCTTCCGGTATTAGCCTTAGACCCTGATCACCTGGCCAAACAAACCATTAACTACTAGTCCAATGTACAACCTGATCTCAGGCCATGACTTCCAGGTAACATGGAAGATAAAGCATAGTGCTAATTGTCCTGCCTACAAAGGGTATTTATTTTATTCATTTTATTTCACAGCCAATCTTCAGTGGGACTTAATACTGTAGAAATCTTCTGTAAGTAATGCTAATGAATTACACAGAGGTATCTATAGTAGTTGTTGTTATTTGTCCTCTTTGAACTGGTCATAAAAGCAATCCATGAAGCCCTAATTAGGATAACTAGAGAGGGGCATGAGTAGGAATGCTGAAGTCAGAGCACCCAGCTCATGCAGTTGATTTGTGCCTTCTGGGTGTTCTCAGGTCTAATTCACATACCACAATTCCACCTTGACTGTGGAATGCTATCAGGCACAACTGACCCCTTAGTAAGCTAGGACAGAGGGATAATTTTGGACACATAATCAGTTCGTGTCCCAGACACACATTTGACTTGCAGGTTTAAGTATTTCATTTCCTCCATAGACTTTGTTTTGAAATCTATGTTGTCTGTCTGTTTCTTAGTTGTCCCCCAACCTCCTTCAATAAGAAAGAAATTTTTAGCTGAAAGTTAAGTGCCTCATTTAAATACCCTATTATTCTCCTACTGGGGAGACTAATCTCTACAAAGAGTCTAGATTAGATGCAGACATTTTGAGCTCCAATGAATACATAGGTTTGTAAAGTTGAGTAGCGGAGGTACTTGCACTGATTGTGTAATTGCCCAACAGGTCCTTGCTGTGCACTGCACAGACAAAATTAGCTCACTGAGACAATGGTATTTCAGTAAAGAAAGTGTTTAATTGATGCAAGCCTGACCACACAAGAGACAAAGTTATTACCCAAATCAGTCTCTCTGAAGGATCAGAGGTTAGGGTTTTTCAAGGATAGTTTGATGGGCAGCGGGCTAGGGAATGGAGAATGTTGATTGGTTGGAAATGAAATCATAGGATACAGAATATGGTCCTCGTGCACTGAGTCAGTCACTCAGCAGGGGCCACAGGACTGGTTGAGTCATAGGTCTGAGTGAAGTCAGGTGGTTGTCAGAAATGCAAAAATCTGAAAAAATTTCAAAAGACCAATCTTAGGTTCGATGTTAGTGATGTTATGTACAGGAACAATTGGGGAAGTCACAAATCCTGTAATCTCTGGCCATTTGGCTTCTGAGTAGTAAGGGATTATAGAAACTATGCCTACATCTTAGCAGAATTCAGGCTCCTCTCATAACCCTAACATTGTGGCTTTCACAAGTTTTATAAAAGCAGTTTAGTTTAGGGAAGGGCTGTTACCATCCTGCTTTAAGGTTAAACTATAGACTAAATTTCTCCCAAAGTTAGCTTGACCTGTGCCCAGGAATGACCAAAGACAGCTTGGTGGTTAGAGGCAAGATGGAGTCAAATTTCTCCTAACTGTATAATTTTACAAAGGCAGTTTCAATTGTATCCTGGACTACATGGAACTTTATCCTGTTAAGGGCATCATTCAAATCTGACAGTTATTAATATAAATATTTTGGAACAGCATGTCCAAAACTTTAGTCTCCAGTATCCAAAGAGGCTATTCAAGCATTTCATGTTTTTAATTTCAGAGGGTACTTTTTTTTTTTTTTTTTTTTTTTAATGTTAGAGGTTCTACCATAACTTACACGACAGCTAAATACTGATAGAAACTTCCTGATGTGGAAGTTCGGTACATTTTTGTGTAATATTTTGTCAACATTGTCATTTCCATGGTGTTTATGTTTTTTTGCAACCCAATGGCAAAAAAGGGCATGAGGGGAATTGAGAGCCTTCTTCTTGCTCAGACAAATAAATGTTCCAACATTAATCTAGTTATTTCAACTAGATTTAGAGATGGGACCAAAGTTTATTACTTTTTTTTTTTTTTAGCACTCAGAAATTTCTATTTGTGTGTGTGTGTGTGTGTGTGTGTGTGTGTAGATATATAATGTAAACATTAAAAGCTTGCTGAATGGATATATAAACAATAATAAACAATAAGAATAAAAAATAGGAAGAATTTCAGCCAGGAGTGGTGTCTCATGCTTGGAGTCCCAGGATTCTGGGAGGCCAAGGAAGAGGACAGCTTGAGCCCAGGAGTTTGAGACTAGTCTGGACAACATAGTGAGACCCTGTCTCTACAAGAAAAAAAATTAACTGAGTATAGTTGTGAAAGTCTGTGATCCCAGCTAATCGGGAGGCTGCGGCAGGGGTATTACTTGAGCCCCAGGAGGTCAAGGCTGTGATTACATCACTGCATTCCAGCCTGGCAACAGAACAAGAACTCCCATCTCAAAAAAAAATAAATAAAAAAAGTAAAAAATTAATTAATAGAAAAAAATAGGAACAATTTAAGCATAAGTTTTTAATAAATCAGCCTTGGCTCAGTTTTATTAAACTTCAACACATGCTTTCCAATGGCTATATTTAAAAAAAAAAAAAAACAACTATAATTCCCATGTCTCATTATACTATTATTGTTACAAGTAATAGACTGACTTAATAAAATGATCTCCTTATCCATGATAATGGATTTAAAATTTATGCATTCATGTCTTATGATCCTTGTTAAACTTCACTGTCAAGTAAAATGTTATACAGTAACCTAATTCATGCTTTGAATACCTATTTTATCTAGGGAAATGTTTGGCACTGGATCACATATATAAGCTTATATCTTTTGATCACTACATTTTAACTGTAGTATCAGAGATATTCAAGAAATGATTTTCCTATTTAGTTACCACAAAATGTGGGAAGGGACGGATAAGAAGAAACAGAGTCAAATACATATTTTTACACATCTGTGGGAATTTTTATAGACATTAACCAGCAAGCAAATTCATGGCAGTAGGACGATGTTGTACTGGAAACAATCAACCCGCAATGTGCTCCTGGAATGCACTGATAGCCTGTACTTCTGGGAGCATCTGAACTGCTAGTTCTTGAATTAGAGCCATTTAGATAAAATTTAAATACTGTAGTATTTAGAAAATATTTTATATAACATTTACTTCGTTATTATATGTGCATATTGAATATTTACTTTAAAATAACTTGGGTTCTGAGATTCCACCATATGGAATAATATGGTGCAACTACATGCCATGAGATATGCATGATTTAATACTAGGTACAAAGCCAACCTCTGGAGAAGTCCACAGATAATTCTCCTCACTCATTTGTATTCCTTTCCCTTTCCCACTACAAGAGGCGACCTAATTAAATTTCGGAATATTTATAATAACTGACACGATAGCACTTACTATATGCCAAGTATTATTTTAGCCCTTCTATGTTTTTTAACCACTTAATCAAAGCAACTCTGTAATGTTGAGTACTGTTATTATATGAGTACTATTATTCTTTCGGCTTCACGGAGGCTTGGAAAGAGTAAGTAAATTGCCCAGGATCACAGTTCTAATAATTGAGAGTAGTATGGGAGGAGATGATGATCACACTAGGGAAGTGTTAATGGCAATTTAGAAAACTAGACAGATATCCAATATAATTTAGAAGTAAAATTACTTGACTCAAAATAGGATCTTGGTAAAAGAAAACAGTACAAAGTACAATAATTCCTATGCTTTTGGCTGGAAAATTCTGTGGATGTTGATGTCATTTACAAAGTTGGGGAATGGAGAAGGAACCCTGTTAATGGAAGGGAGAGAATGTGAAGTGGTGGAGGATACATTGCAATAAGAGTTATGTAGGGACACGTTAAATTAGGGGTCTTTTTTTCTAGGCTGCATTCTAGGTGGGACAAACTGAAATGGACACTTGCATATAGGTTGTTTATTGCAAAGAACCCTCAGAAACAATACCTGTGAAGGAAGTAAGCAGGATTGAAAAAGAAATTGGTGATGCACAGTTGAAACAGAGGTGTCAGTCAATCTCATGGGAAACTGGAGCTGGGATGGCCCTCCAGAAATGGGCTGAATTGAGACATGTTACCAAACCTGTCCTTCTATCCCTTTGTAGTGGGTATTACTTGGAGAAAAGCAGCTTCCTCCACCCCAAAGTAATTTCTGGGGAGAATCTTGGCTATGAGCCACAACTAGTCAACTCCCCTGGAAGATGGAACAATGGGTACCTCAGTTTTGAGGCACACTTAGATGGAGAAATCAAATTGGCCATCTACTCTATCAACATGGATGTAAGAATCCAGACATAAGGGAAAAATCAAGGTGGGAGATATAAATTAGGGAACTCATAATAAGCATTTTCCACTCATATAACATAATGCCAAGGGAATATGTATGGTGGGTTGAATTGTGTCCTCAAAAAAGAAATGTCCAAGTCCTAATCCCTGAAACCTGTGAATGTGACTTTATTTGGATAAAGGGACTTTTCAAATGTAATTAAGTTAAGGATCTAGAGATGAGATTAGCCCAGATTTAGGTTAGAACCTAAAAACCAATGATACATGCTCTTATAAAAGACACAGGAGGAAAAAACACAGACAAAGGGAAAAGGCCATATGAAGGCAGAGGCCAAAATTAGAATTAACTGCTACAAACTGAGCAATGGCTGGAGTAACAGAAACTGGAATAGACAAGAAAAAAAAAAATCTCTCTTAGAGGCTCAGAGGGAGTGTGGTCCTGCTAACACCTTGATTTTGAATTTCTGACCTCCAAAATTGTGAGATAATATATTTCTGTTGTTTGCAAACTACCACTTGGTGGTAATTTATAGCAACGCTAGGCAACCATGATCATATGTAACAAACTCCCTATGCCTAAGGGATAAAATGATATTGAGAAGCTAATTCCCTATAAGGATAATAACAAAGATTTATATACTACTAAGGAAACCACTGGAAGAAATTATGTTGTTATTTGTGAGATACTTAAGTTAATCTCTGTAAAATTTTGTATTTTTCTTTAATTTGGAAAATAGGAAGTTCAAAGTATTAGTGAAGACTATTTACTATTTTATTTTTAGGTACATATTGATCCTACTACATGAAGGGCACACTACTAAACTTCCATAATGCATATTTAGGAATAGCCTGAAAGAGAAATACCAAAATAAATGACAACTTGAGTCACTGAGGACTTTGAAACCTTAGGAATAACCCTTGGCAGGTGAGAACAGAATAGGGTTCAGAGGGTTGATGGAATTTTCTCCAGGTATACCCTACTCCTCCTTTGCAATCAGTAACAATACAAGGAGAGATTAAGGAGGACTGTGCCCCTGAGTATTCACTCGTAAGCACAGCGGTATGAATACTTCAGTGTTACAAAACTGAGGCATCTACTATCTTATTATCAGCAAGACAATAGCATTGATCAACATGCTCCTGATTCATAATGAGGGATTCAGTGACTTCAAGCTCCCAGTATCCCAAGAGACAAATACAGAAGGGTTTGAGATATGTTAGGATTACAGTCTTTCCTTTGGATTAGAGGGAGTGACTCAGACTGGCTCAAATCAGCAGCAATCTAGCTTATGAGGCGACCTCACACCCTAAATGGTATCTCTTGGGATGGAGTGGCCCTGCGACATCACTATTATATAGGGATTAATAAGACAGGTACTTGGGTGTTCAGGAACACACACTATAGTTTGAAAGCACAATTTTAGGTTTTTTTGGATCAGCTTGAAGCTATGTTTTCAGGTTTAGCTTAACCATTCTCTTAGGTTTTTTATTCGTGAATTTCTTGATTCTCCATTTTTGTTTCACAGCATTTCTTACTTCTATTAATGAAACAGAATAATAGTGTATACAGAAATCTTTTACTGAATTATATAGTTAATAATAATTTAGGGCTACAGTTTAGGTCTTTTGGTATTATGGTATCTAATATGTAATTTATAATATAAATTGACTGAGATTGCTTTACAATTTTGCTATTTTCCTCAATTTAATGCCATTTGGGTACAATCACTTTTCACCACAGGAAAAAAGGTTGAGGTATCAAAGCAGTAAAGGATTCAAGCTTTAAAGAAACATTTTCTACCATAATTTTGCCTAGTTACAGGCCATGTTGTATTAGTCACAGTTGCAATAGAAACAACTGGACTTGAGACTTTTGCCCTGTCTGTATTGCTCATCCTAATGTTTTTAAAAATCGAAATGTGTTGTTCCTTTCCGCTTACTTTCCTCTCTTTAGTGGCTAAATTGACTTGTTTACCATCAGTTGTGAGCCACTTAATGTCTTTCTTGAGGCTCTGCTGACTCTAGAATTTAGGAAAATATAGGAAGTCCATCAGCAAACTTAACGGCCCAGTATTAAATCAAACTTTCTCTTGAATTCTGTTTTTGCATCCCAGTTTTATTTTTTAAATCATTATACTTGTCTTATTTAAAAATGATCCACATGATCTGCCATTTTTTCTAACTTTGTCCAGTCCCACTTTTACTAATTCCAGAATTCTGATTCAAAAAAACAATTTAGGGATAGATTCTTGAGTCATGGATGAGACAGTCTGAGATGCAGGTTGACATGTCTTACTAGGTTTTCCTAACCTGACATGGGGTTGTACTAAGTGGAATGATGTTATATTAGAAGGAAAAGTAGATGCCCTCCAGAAGATGCCACAGCTTAACCATTATTTAAAATGAGATGGAAATTTAATTGAAAAATTAACCAAATGTTTGACTACTTGAAGCATTCTTCTCATTCTGGCAATACCAGAGATAGTATGGTTATTAGTAGATTAGGATCTTATTTTACTAGAAGCTGGTATTATTTATTAAGCTCCTATTTTGTGCCTGTCCTATATCATTAATAATTGTTCCCACCATATTGCTAAGAAAATGCTGCGACAATTTACAATTGCAGATTCTGATCCCCTAAGCTCACACTAGTAAAAATTAAAGCGACAGTTGAGACTAGGTTTTTTAAAATTCTAAAGTCCACACTTTTTTTTTAAGTATGCCACATTTTCACAGATTGTCACAGAGATATGTTCCAAATATCTCTCTCGGTCCAGAGCAGAGTGTCTAGTAAATACTTGGGTTTTCTTTATTTCCAATCTCTTCCTCCTTGTTTCCTAAAAGGAAGTAATTTAATATAAATGTTATTTAAGATAATTCTGACAAACATTCAAACTCAAATCTATGTTGAAAAACAGAGGAGAAAATGGCCTAACCACTCCAGAACACCAGAGAATGCTCTAGAAGAGTAGTAGTGTTTACAGTGGGTATTAAAATATAGGTAATGGTAAAGGGGAGGTTAGGAGAAGGCATTGTGGGAGTCGTGTTCAGCGCAGAAAAATGAATTAGTGCATTATATTTGAAAAACTTTAGGTAATTTGGTAAGGTTTAAGTTAAAAATTGCATTTTTTTTTTTTTTTTGGTATTAGGATAGGAATGAGGAGAATATGAAGTCATAAGTAGCGAGAGGCCTGCTTCGAATTGGTGTCATATGTCCTCCTAAGGCACTTATATTTTATTTTATAAGCAATGGGGAGTCACTGAATATTTTTTAAAGGGGGAAGATGTGATCAGAGGTAAATTTTAGAAAATAAGTACCATGGGGGTGGATTGAAGTGGAAAGAAACCCAAAGTAGGGAAACCAGTTGGGAATCATTTAAATGGTTTGGGCAGGAGTTGGCAAAAGTCTGAAGAAAGAAAGTAGCAGTGGGTGTGGAAAGTAGTGGGAAATCAAAAGGTATTTAAGGTGTAGGCTTGTCAGAATTTGGTCATTTAATGACACTAAAGCTCTAGCTTAGCTGACTTTGCCTCTTTGACTTGGTCCTGAGATACAGAGGGCAAAAGGAGGAAGAGATATTGAGAAAGATGTTAGTTATTTTCTAGGTATGTTAGATTAGTCATATATTTAAGACTCCTAGGTATGAGAATCCAATGACGACTGGGAATTTGGACCAGAATGAAGATAGGAAACCATAACATTTAATAAAATCATATAGGTAAAGATTTTATAAACACCAATATTTAAGGGCCAGATGAGTTGGACTATCTTGAGAAGGGAGTGAGTGAGAAGACAGTGAAGCACTGGAACTCAGAGAAGTCTGAGTTTTCAGAGGGAAACTGACAGAATATATTGAGATTGGAATGAGCAATTAGGAAATCATCCAAAGCAGTTTTGGAGGAGAGGTTGAGATGAAATTTCAGGAGATTGAGAACTAATGAAAATGAGGACAAGTGGAAATTTAGCAGAGAAAATTAAAGGTTTTTGATGAAAGGAAATAAGAAAATGGATGAGGTAATGCATTTTTGTTGAGGGAAACTTAAGTATTGGCCCATAAGTGAGAAGAAGTTTCTTCCTTCATACCCTAAGCTGTTAGCTGAAGTCAAACATTCTCCCAGAGCTAACATTGCCATCTGCTTCTCCATTACTTAGTCTGTATCTACTGTGCTCCAGATGTCTAATTGTTGCTGAGATTTGGATGAAGACACCCAGGGCAGTGTGAATCTTCCATCTACCTTCTTCCCAGCTCAGTCACTAAACACAGGTCAGTTCCCATCAGGTTCTTTCCTTCCATCTGCCATCAACTCCTTGTTACCAAGATCTTTTTATTACATAGCGCTTTGTTTTAGAGTTAGTAATATATGCCTCTTCAGGCAATTTTTGGACGAATACTCTCCTTGTGGTCTCCTGCAACTCGCGCTGTGTTTGTGTTTCTCATCATTATATTTCCAATGCCCAGCGGAGAGAAAATTTTGAGGTCTTGGTAATATTTGTTATACCTTAGAAATCTTTTTGATGTCGTGTTTCTCCAGGCATTCCTAAAATCATCAGCATCAGAATGATTAAGCTTCTGAGGTAAGAAACAGAGGCCTGAGTGACTATTAGGTAGTGACTATAATCATTGTTACTATACACATGTATTTATTGAGCGAATAAAATAAATCAGACAACGAACAGAAACTTAAGAGGTGTCATATGACATGCCCAAGTTGGGGAGCTGGGATGTGTCCCCAGGCAATCTGATTGTACAGCCAGGAACTTCTATCATGCACCAGTCTCTCTTGCCTCAGTCAGATATCTTTGAGGGTCTCTAAATGAAGATGAGCAGGCAGCCTGCCATCAATCTGAAATAGTAATCTTTTAAGCGGGATTTTAAAAGTTTTGATGAGCTTTTCATTGTGTCAAGAAATAGCCATTTAATTGTGATATATAAAAAAAAAAAAAAAAAAACATATTGTCAAGTCACAGAATTTTCTAATTTTATTCTGTTGTTTGGTATCATTTACCATAAGAAAGAACCTGATTGACAAAGTTCTTTTTGTTTGATATTTATAGAAATCTGTGGTGCAACTATATAAGACATTTGATATTATTAATGTGACTTAAATAGGAATAGAATGTCCATTAAAAAGAATTATCCCAATAGTGGTCCTAAATATCAGCCACAATCAATGAGAACTGTATTGATTATCAAGTATGTCCAACTACAGAATCCAGATCCAAAGAGAAAAATGAATAGAAAAGCCCTAAAAAATAATGCAATTAAAATGGGATTGCAGAATGTGTTTTAAAATACGCTCATAAAATGTGTTCATTTAAAATTGAAACAAAAAATTGTATGTAGATACAGTTTTATAAAGTATAATTCAGAAACATCCTGCATCTGAGTCATCACTCCTGTCACTTAACATCCCCCTGGCTAGTGTAACCCTGGCTGCAGGAAACACTCGAGATTCTGAATTAGAGTGGCACTTAAGTATCAATATATAAAACAAAACAAACCAACCAAACTTTCAATAAGCATTTCTAACATGCAATCAGTGTTAAAAATCACACTGAGTGTATACATTCTTGGGCAGCAGCGACTCACCAACTTTGCATCTTCTCGTCTTCATATCCTCAACACTGTACAAAGTCTCCTTCACAATATTTCTGAAGAGCAATTTTTAATTTTCTCATCTGGATTTGTCCCGTCTACCTCACCCCTGCCTTGGGCACCCTCCTTTGTCCCCCGCACTTTGGGGACTGCACTGCTAGTCAGGATGTTAAACTTCAGAACCCTGAGAGTAATTGTTTCTCCCCCAACTTTTTTTTTTTTTAAATATAACCGGTGAATCATAAAGTCTTCTCCTTTTTTTCTTCTAAATATTTCAAAGATCAGTTCACTTTTCTCTGTCTACCTTCCTACCAGTCAACAAAAGTTTCACACCTCGATGGTAGGCTCCTAAGTGGTCTCCTTATCTGTAGGTGTTCTTCTATCAGTAACACATTTCACCCAGAGTGGTTGTCCGAAGATGTAAATATGATGATACTGTTCTCTGCCTAAAACTCTTCAGTGGCTTTCACTTACTTAAATACCCAATGTGATTCGGAGAGAGTTTCAGGCCCTGGTTCTTCATCTCTCCAGCGGCATCTTCCACTTCATCTTCAGTCACCCACCCCTCCAGCCAGACTTAACTGTCACATTGAGCTACTTTCAGTTCCCTGGATGCATCTCTTTTCATACACTCTTCTCTATTTCTTACAGTATTGCGTCCTCCTTCCTTCAGCTTAAGATCATGGCAGCCTTCTCTGACCAGCCTAGTCTTGCTAGGTTACTTTTCTGTAATCTCCTATAATATGTATTTCCTACAGAATAGCACTCATCTCACTATTGTAAATGTTTATTATATTTCAATACTCTCAGCCAGTAGTGCCTCAAGGAAAGGAATTATTTTTATCTTGTATAAAGGGTTCACATCTAACACTTCAGTGGAATAAAGAATAAATGCATGTTTCATGGAGTACACATGGATACAAAGAAGAGAATAACAGGCAGTGGGCTCTACTTGATGGTGGAGGGTAAGAGGAGGAAAGGATTGAAAAACTACCTATCAGGTACATGTTTGTTACCTGGGTAATGAAATAATCTGTAAAACAAACCCCTGTGACATGCAACTTACCTATACAACAAACCTGCGCATATACCCCTGGACCTAAAAGTTAAAAAATAAAAATTAAAAAAAATTAAATTACACATTAATGGTTACAGTGATATAGTTTGAAGATTTGTCACCTCCAAATGTCATGTTGATTTGTAGTCCCCAGTGTCCGAGATCACGTCTGCTGGGAGGTGTTTGAGTCATGGGGGCTGATCCTTCATGAATGGTTTGGTACCCTCCTCATGGTAATAAGCGAATTTTTGCTCTATTAGTTCATGCGAGAGCTGGTTGTTTAAAAGAGCCTAGCATCTCTCTTTCTTGCTTTCTCTTGCCATGTGACATGCCTGCTCACCCTCTGCCTTCTGCCATGATTGAGCAGATGCAGATGCTGGTGCTATGCTTATTGTACAGTATGCAGAACCATGAGCCAAAATAAACATCTTTTCTTTATAAAAGACCCAGACTCAGGTATTCCTTTATACAACACAAAAAGACTGATACATGTAGATAATTAGGATCTTTAGCGCTTCAGCCCAAAATGAAGATTGTACTAGGAAGATGACTGTCATGATAACAATCCATAATAATGTATGGCATTGATGAGTGATAACAGTGCTGGGCTCTATGCTAGGTTATTTACATTGATTTTATCACTTAATCATGGCAATCCTTCAATGTAGTTACTGTTATTTTTATTTTAGAGATGAGGAAACTGAAACTTTTAGATGTTACATAACTTGTCCATGGTCCCATAGCTAGTAAGTGGTTAAGTCAGGTTTTAAATCGAAGCAAGGAATTCCAGTGACCACGTGGCTACACTGCCTTCACAATGTGGACTAGGGTAGTATTATAGTTCCTGGATTAAGAAATTTTACAGGTCATTATAATTATAAAATATAAAAGGGAGGGTAACAGAGGTAATGACAACTAACATGAGTTTGCTCTTTATTTTGCTGTTTACAATAGTTATAATCAATGATGCCAGACTTTCACAAAACATCATTTTTCCTTAAACAATTAGGGGAAATAAGAATATCTGGAAAAGGGAATTCCTCCTAATACAGAAAATTGCCAACATTGCTTGCATTTTACTCCAACCTATACATACATTGTCCTTATATCAATATGTTGGATAGCTGGTGTCTGGAATCATTGTCTCTAGGGAAGTTACTAACAGCCAACTCGGGTTCCTAGTCCAGTTTTGACAAAAGGAGCTGGTGGCCTTGGACACGATTTAACTCCTCTGGGCTGCTTCATGTGAAAAGAGAGCACTTAGAACTGCATAAGCTCTCTGTCTTAGAATCCATTAGCTATTTTTTTAAACCTTGAGTATTTTTTTTTTCATGGAAACTTCATCCTACAGTATAAGAAATGTTTTAAATCATTCATCCTTACCATATAAAGTTCATGATAAACTTATTTTTTAGATTAAAAAAAAAGTTTCAAATGACCCAAAACTATTACATAATAAATCATTTGGGGGAAAATTCTACACATCTAAGAAAAGCCAAACTTTGACAAAATTTCATGAGTATACATTTTTAACATATTAATAACTAAAGTATACAGTCTGATATTTGGGTCCAGGTTTTTATTTTATGCAAAAACTTCCTGAACTTTCATAATAAATGCATTAAGCATTTATTAAATGTGGCACATTTGACAACCGGCATATGCTGAGTTTGTTCATTTTTTCTTATAGTCATAGCTATGAACCTACTTTAATGTGACATACTTACTAAATTGGGCAAGTTATATTCTTTTCCAATTATGGTAGTGATATTAAATTTTCTTCTCAAATACATTTTTAAACAGTTCATTTATTAAATATAAAACAGCATTGTTGAGTTGTATAGCAATTTATAAGAAAGTATATAGGTGCTCTGGTGGGTAACTCCACTTTGAGATATAAAACATTTAGGAATTTAGAAATGTCCAAGAATTTGAATTTATTAGGACTTCATACCAGTAATTAAAAATTTTCAGCAGTAGTGAAAACTGGTGGTCAGAGGTAATGTGTCTTACAGATCTAAAATTCTAAGGCCAACTTGAATATAATGCAAAGAGAAAAGACTACCAATATATGTCTATGGATATACAAATGAATAATTCTAGTTTTATAAATCTAGGAAGTAATAGGGTTAATGGGCGGGGGTGGATGTTTGATTGTTCAGTTTGTTTTAGGTAGAGGTGTTCCAAATGACTTTAGACCAGAGGGAAAGAAGCCTGTTGAGAAGGGGGATGGAATATCCTTGAGAAAGAAGAACCGATGAAGCAAGGTCCCAAGAGAAGAGGCAGGAGTGGGATCAAAATGATTGATAGAGGAAATGAAGGTCTCTGGGGAATGAGAAAATTAAAGAGAGAAATTGGTATAGAATGAATCCAGATGTTCAAAAAACAAACGAAATCTACCTTACACTTTTGTGTAGGTTTTTTTTCCTGTTAAAATGTCTTTATCAGACATGGGGGTCAGATTTTCCAGTAATCACCATCATGGGTACCCACATACTACAGTCCACCCATACGTAGGTATTTTTCAGATTCTCCAGATACAAAAAAGATGAGTAGGCCTATATTCTACTAGATTCCATACAATATCAGGCTTATCAATTTATCAGGTAAGCATGGAAAGGCAGGTCATAAGCTGGCATAAGTGTAAAAGGAAACTAATAGGGTTTTTAGGGAAAATTCTTTATACTTCATTGCCTCAGCTACTGTTCAAATGTTAGATGCATAGAAGATAAGCACATTTCAGATACTCTAACTTGTTTCTTTTAACCTACTTTCCTGAGGTCTTTAAAGAAACATGGCAACATTTTTGCCTAGGGAACTTTTTTTTGTAAAAGAAGTCCAAAGTCTGATTAAGTACATTCCTAAATGCCTTGATAGAGAAGGCAAGTTAGAAGGTTAGACTTAAGTAAAGGTGTTGTGAGTGAATTGACAGTCGTCCCTCTGTGTGTGTCGGGGAGTGGTTTCAGGATGCCCACATGTATCAAAAGTCTGGAAACTGGCCCCGCAGAATCTGGGTACAGAGAAAGTAGGCCCCTGGTATATGTGGGTTTTCCATTTTGTAAATACTGTATTTTCAATCTGCATTTGGTTGAAAAAAATCCATATAAGTAGATCCATGCAGTTCAAACATATATTGTTCAAGGATTCACTGTATTTGTGTGAGTTGAGGTTTGTAATTGTAAAAGCACTATTTAAGCCCAACTTTTATCTCCACAATCCAGAATTCTCTCTTAAAATATATTTATGACAGAGCCATCTGTCTCTTCCAACTGGATCTTTAAAAAAGCAGAAAACCCAAACCACGTGGAGACTTTAAATGATAAACTTTTATTCTGAATATACTGTTTTTGCACAAGATTTAACACAACATTTTCTGGGATTATAAATATTTTATAACAGTATTATACAAATTTTTACAAAATGTTTTTATCAGGCTAGATAATTTTCACAAAAGTGTCAAGAGAACAAAATAAAGGGGAGAAAAAATCTATTGTTCACAAAAGCCAGTTGGCCTTTTGCATGAATGCACACCATTTTAATAAAAGTATTCCTAAAAGCATGATCTGACACTCACACAACACAACAAAAAGACAGCTTGACTAGGTCACATTATAAACTGAATTGGCATCTACACAAGACAGTATCCCATTCGTTTCAGTGGAATTTCTTTGAGATAACTGTGTGAACTAGAAATAAGGTAGATGAAACTATTGGTAAGGGTTGTTTAATTCTTTAAAAATCTGGAATTTTTTCAACACTCAATATATTGTATTGGTTTGCTCTTCACAGAAATATACTGTGAATATTAACATTCTGCTATGGGAAACAATACAAGTTTAGATGAAAAAATATTTAAAATTTTGGGCAAGTGAAATAGTCATTCCATTCTATTCTTTTAAAAAAGTCACAACATCCATTTTGTTTCACTAGGTCAGACTATACCATTAAACATTTTAACGTCTAACATGATCAGTGGAATAGATCCAGAGTTTTAAATTAAGACAAAATTTAAGCTTTGTTGGTCACAGACAGAGATTTAAATGAGATTTAAAATACAAGAGAGCATCAAATAAGCAAGTAACACTTGGGTTGCAAAGGTCACTTAAAAGGGATACTGCCTATTTGAACCCCATAAGGCCAGTTTTAAAGTTAATAAAAGGAATATTATAGGAAAACTTACAAATGGCAGCAACACTGGTTTTTTTTCCCCCAAGTTAAGCAGTAATGCCTCAAGCATTAGAAACATGAAAAAAGATCATACTAAAATCTTATAGGCCCAGGACCTAAAAATCTCTTCAATCAAACTTGCTAACTATGTCATGTTAAAAACCTGTTACAAATATGGACCACGGTTGGTGTTTGGCAGTAATGCTGGTTGTTTAAATGAGGAAAATATAAAGAAATCATTAATGCAAAATTCTTTCTTGTTACTCAACACCATCGCCAAGCTTACTTGAATTCTGTTTTAGTGACTAACTACATTAAGCCACATGAGGATAACAAAAATTAAATAGTAAAAGCAGTGTATAAATTTTTTTATTGATCTTTTATACTGTTCAGTCGTTGGAAATAAATATTAATAACAGGCTATAATTTAAGTTCTTGTCAACATAACTCACAGAAAAATACTAAATGTAATATAATAATTTGATGGGATGAGTGTTACTGTCTTAAAGAAAAGTATGCTAAAAGCATGAAGACTAATATTAGTCATGGGAACAATTTTTAATCAGCTTGTTCTTACCCAATTTATAATTGTATTTGTCAATTTGTCAATAATATATAACTCTACAGCAGAAAATAAAGGTTTATAGCAAAACTCATGCATATAAATATATTTTGATGGCAAAAGAAATCAAATAGGATCCTGCCAAGAGATGCCAAGTTTAACTGCGATTAATACAATAACAGTGTAATTGATGAAAACATATAATCGACATTAGCCATGAAAATATATTTAATAGATTTTGAACATAATTTTAAGGTAGTTTGTTGTATGCTGGAAGCAATTCAATTGTTTTAATGTGCATTGTTTATATACACAAACTAACAATTTTATATTTTGATACCCCCTTCCCAACACTATCATGATTTAAGATAGTCTAGCAAAAATTGAACAATGACTTTTAAATATTGAACAAACAACATGATTTAAACGTTGTTACTAGAGTGAGAAGTTTTTTTCCACATATATTTTAAATCACTTTGGTGTTTTCTAAAATGTCAATACCAGTTATGAATGACACTACAAAATCACAACAATGCATTAGAAATGGTAACTGATGTCAACTCTTAGAACAATAGTTGGCAAAGTGATTCCATTTCCCCCTCCCCCCTTTTTACTGAAAAAAAAAATCTTAAATAAAGAAATGTACACAAATGGTACCTAAGGTATATTGGTGGTGGGAGGGAATTACAAATGTATGCAAAGCTAAAAACAAAACAAATATTATCTTTTAAACTACGTTAAATTATTGGTTATATCTTTGATATGTGGAGCATATTAAAGCATGCTGGATAATGTTAATAACTTTGACTTAAAAAGGATATGTAAGAAAATTTCCAGCATATACACATACCTTTAATTGGCATGTTCCAAAAAAAGAAAAACTGCATTTTATCATAAAAAATATCTACATACGTTCAGCCTTCAGTAAAATTATTAACTATTCTTAGAATTACACATTCATAGTTTTTACCCTTTCTTCAAATACTGTTTGCTCCAGAAAATAATTTTTAAAAGCATAAATAATCTGCTACCGTATTAGTCTATAATGAAATATCTGATTTACTACACTAACCATTTTCACCAATGAGGCTGTATAAAAAACAACTTTTATTATTCACAATCAAGTATTCATGTGCATACATAGAGATTCAAGGTTTCCTATTTGTTCAGATTATTGTAAAACCCTTATCAAATTGCATGGAAATTTTGGTCAAACGATCATACCATTTAAAATGGAAGGGCAAAAGCAGCAGTAGCAGGAACTTTTGGATTGTATGTGCTACCATTGAAACGAACAAAGAGGAAACCTAGGATGAATCTTCATTGAGAACATATATGTACTTTTCAAAAAATAAATGTGTCAAATCTGATTTATGTACTTAAAATATCTGTACATAGGTTATCAGGCGAAAGCACGAATCTGTATAAAATTCATTAATTCTCATTTCACCATTTATCTAACCCCAATCATTCAGCATTTACATTGCACAGTATATTCAGAGTAGTTTAACAACATTTTAAAAGATGACTTAAGTGCATTTACACTGCAAGGTTCAGATTCTTACATAACAATAATATCACTCAGTTAACTTTTCAATGACTACACTCTACAGTAAGAGAAAAAAGAACTGAAAAGTTAAAATAGCAGCAGCATCATGCAAAATACCCTTGGTAAACCAAAGTTCATTTATCACAAGAAAAACATTTCCCCCTCCCCCCAACAAGCTTTTCTTAGAGCATTTTTAAATATCTGGCTAGCACTACATTACTGTGAACAAAAGAAACATTACATCAAAGCACTTATTAAGGGCTTGCTTACATTTATAAGGAAATATGTCACATATTCTAATTTCTCCCTCAAGCACCTTTAGTTTAATAATTTCTTAGGTACTATTTTCAAACCATCAGTTCATTACTCCATCAAAATTTAATTGGTCATCAATTGTGTTTTATTTTTGGCAAAGAAGCCATTCTTCATAAGGCATTTGATTCATGGCAAATTTTTCATAGAAAATTAGCCATTATTTGTGTTTCAACAATTTAGACCAATGTTAATTCTTTCTCTATACATTTCAATAATTTATACTCAAAGCAGGAATTAAGTTTTAACAGAAGAATAAGTGAAGGCAAAAATAATTTCTTTCCCCTTAGAGATTTTCTTAGTAAAACTGCAACAAGTCAAAATTCCAGGTCAATATCAAGACATTTCTTATGATTCATAAACAATTGTATGGGGAACCCTTTCACATGTAATCACCAACAATGCAACAACAAACTCCCAAATTTTCCAATAGAGGACACGTATAGGATTTTGCTTTGATGTTATACATAGATGATGCAGCATTCACACACGTTTAAGGATCTGACACCCTGACATGCAGCCAGTGGGTGCCTTAGGAGTCTGCGCCTTAGTGTTATGCCATGGTATAGGCCCAGGTAATATCTGTCTGATTTTATAGCTGACCCTACTTTAATGTAATTGAGGGCTCATGTTCTGGCAGGGTCTGGAGTTTAATTATGCAGATTTGGTTTCAGAAGGTCACAACAGGCGGTGTCTGCTGCCAGATACCAGCCAAAGTAGTAGAAACTGGATTCCGAAGATATACCACAGGGAGGGATTTAATCCAGAAACACCACCACAGTCAGTATAATCCTCCTGTTGTAAAAAATAAATAAATAAAATAAAAATAAAAATAAAAATCTTGAAAAATCTTTAGTAACACATCTTTTAGAGTAATCCATATTTACTTCACTTCTGAACTTACCTTATAAAATTGCTTTAACTGAAATCCAAATAAATTACTTTCTCCTGGATTTTATCATTGAGGAATTTTGGTTAAAGCAACTTCCCTAGCATCATTTGACAAATGCTTTAAATTTTTAGTTGTAGATTTTTATGATTATGAAAGAAAATAATAAATGCTGTTTGAATAATAATTTTAAAGTAAAAACTTTCATAGTATCAAAAATCCTATATATTTATAAATACAAGAAGTGTAAAATTTAATAGGTTTTATAATTCCCAAGAATTATGATTTTTAGCAACTATGCTCCATATGGGAAAGTTTGGGACTGATAAATACATTTCCATTTCCCATGTTTCTTACACAGTTTCTAAGGTTCAACATAGCGTGCAATCATAGCATCTGGACCTTCATTAAGAATTAAAGTAAAATGAAGAATAATGTATTTGAACCATAAACAATGAAAGGACACGGAAAATACATATCCAAAATAAAGAGCTAAGCTAGGAAGAGATTTGTCTTGAGACAATGAAGAAATATTAGAATGAATGTACTCACATTAACTCCCCACGGTGTAGTGGTAGCTCATTTAGTTCCCTCTTAATGCAAAAGTATTATTCATCTTTTATTCCTAGGTTCTATATTTGATAACAATTTCCACATCCTTTAATTCCTTTTAACATAGTGAATTTCATTTTTAAAAACCTCATATTTATTTTTTATTTAATTTCAATAGTTTTTGGGGAACAGGTGGTTTTTGGTTACATGGATAAGTTCTTTAGTGGTGATTTCTGAGATTTTGGTGCACCTGTCACCCAAGCAGTGTACAATGCACCCAATGTATGTAGTCTTTTATCCCTTTCCCCTCTTCCTCCTGAGTCCCCAAAGTCCATTATATCATTCTTATGCCTCTGCATCCTCATAGTTTAGCTCCCACTTAGAAGTGAGAACATACAATATTTGGTTTTCCATTCATGAGTTACTTAGAAAAATGGTTTCCAACTCCATGTAGGTTGCTGCAAATGCCACTATTTCATTCCTTTTTATGGGTGAGTTGTATTCCATGTTGTATATATACCACATTTTCTTTACCTACTCATTGGCTGATGGACATTTAGGTTGGCTCCACATTTTTGTAATTTTGAATTGTGCTGCTATAAACATACATGCGCAAGTGTCTTTTTCATAAAATGACTACTTTTCCTCAGGGTAGATACACAGCAGTGAGACTGCTGGATCAAATGGTAGTTCTACTTTTCGTTCTTTAAGGAATCACCATACTGTTTTCCATAGTGGTTGTATAAGTTTACATTCCCACCAGAAGTGTAAAAATTGTTCCTTTTTTTTTTTTTTTTTTTTTACCACATCCATGCCAACATCTATTTTTTGATTATGGCCATTCACGCAGGAGTAAGGTGGAATCACATTGTGGTATTAACATGCATTTCCCTGATAATTAGTGATGTTGAGCAATGTTTCATATGTTTTGGCCATTTCTATATCATTTTTTAAAAATTGTCTATTCATGTTTTTTTGCCCACTTTCTGATGGGATTATTTGAAAGACCATATATTTAAACATCTTTAAAGAATCTAATCCAAGGTAGATGTTCTAATAATCAAAATAATAGGTTGAATAATTTTACAAAGATTCTAAGTTCCCAAAGAATAAGAACTTTGACTATTTTCATTCACCAGGATTTAATACAGTGCTGCCACATAGTAAATATATAAAAATTATTTCTTTAATTGTATTTTAAGGCAGCAGAACTATTTTGTTTGTTAAGAAGAAAGAAAGCTGGGAGAAAAGAATCTATGAAAATAATTTTGGTTTTAATCAATTTACCTCCCAAATCTAAACAATCATAAAATAATCAATTATTAGTCTTTATCCTATTTGACCTTTCAGAAGCATTTGACAAATATATAACATTGTCTCCTTGAAATACGTTCTTGTGTATCTTTGGCTAACCCACTCTTCTGGTTTTTCTGGAAACTTGTTTGTGTATTTCTCCTTGGCTTGACCTCCTTTTCTTCATGCTGTCTACAATGTTAGACTTTTCCAGGTGTTACTTCTCTCTCCTTTCTTCTTTTTCCTTTACACTTTGTTCCTAGATGATCTAATCTAGTCCTACAGCTTTAAATTTCATCCATTTCCAAATAACTTGCTCTTTTATATGTTCAATCCTGTATTCTCCTCTGGTCTCTGAATTCATTGATCTCTACTTTCTCCTCTTGTATAGGGATTTGAAACTTGACTTGCCCCTAATATAATTCTTCTGGTATCAGTAAATAGCACTTTTAGAGTAGCAGATAAGGCCAAAGACTACAAGTAATGTACGATCCTCTTTTTTTCTCAAATCTAATCCTTTTTTTTTTTTTTTTTTTTTTTTTTTTGAGATAGGGTCTCACTCTGTCACTCAGGCTGGAGTGCAATGATCTTGACCTCCCTGGGCTCAGGTGATCCTCCCACCTCAGCCTCCCGAGTAGCTGGGACTATAATAGGTGTGCATCACCACACCTAATTTTTTATATTTTTTTGCAGAGTTGGGGTTTCAGCTGGGAATCCATCCTCTAACTCTAGCTTCAAAATACATCCCCAACCTACTGCTTGTCACTACTGCAGGTCCAAGTCACCATTACTTCTTCCTTCCGTTTTGCAAAAGCTGCCTCACTTGTCCCATGGCTTCTACTCTGCCCTTTTGCAAATGCTTCTCCAAAAAGCAGTCTTCTTAACACCACACATTCTTTCACTCCCTGCTCAACATTTCTCATCATTCTCAGAGCAAAATCTACATTCTTTATTAAGGTCTACAAAGTCTTATGAGGTCTGGAGCCTGGCTGCCTCGTCTTCCCACTTTTTCCTCTCCCACATACTCACTCTGCTTCAATAACACTGGCTTCCTCTGCAACAGGCCAAGCTCTTTAGTGCCTTTGCATTTGTTTTGTTCAGATGCTTTTCTCTCCAGGTAGGGTAACCAGATAAAAAACAGGGTACCAGTAATAATTGAATATGAGATAAAAAATACTTTATATAAATGTATTTTACACACAGAAGAGTGGCTAGATACATAGTAACGATTTGATAAATGAATAGTAGGTACTCAATAAAGCAGCACACACTGACTGGTTAGAAACACTATGAGGTATTAACTTAAAGAAGTTATTGTCACTTAACCAGGAGTACTCCCCAGTTATGATTAAGTGTTAATTTGAATAAAAATTACCACACAACAAAACCCATTTGTGTATTAAGAATATATTTTGTCATCTTTATAATCTACAAATGTGTTACGGAAAGAAAAATATTCTCTTTGGCCCTTCTTTCAGTGTTTTTATTTTTATATTTGGGTGTTTTTTGTTTCACTTCCTCTGTGTGATGACGAGATATATCTGTTTCGATGGGAGGTGGTAGTTTAGATAAGTTATTGGGGCTCCCTGTAGTCTGCATGTCAATTCACACTGAAAAATGTGCCTTTTAAGTTTCCTGATCATGTCTTCCCATACATTTTGCATGGTGCAACTCCATGTAATGTATTTCATAGAATCATTTCAAGTCTTATTATGGGATACATTCTAAATCACAAATGCCCTGATGTGGGAGCAACCCAGCATTATCTCCGTCCTATAGAGACTGAAATCCCACTGACACCATGACCAGATATAATAAATCGGTCTGATTTTTAAACGATTATTTAAGTAGAAAACAACATATTGGTACTTTAAGTTTAGAACATTAAAATGGAAGAAGAATCAGTGCCAATATTATATATTTATTTTAAAATATGATAAAACTAATTTTATTAGACTTCCTTATAGGGGAACGTCTCTTAAAAGATTGTGTTGTTAAAGATATCAACTGAGACTCTTTAGTCCTTTCTTTCTCATTACTCTTTAAAAAATCTAAACCATAGTAAAATTCATATGGTATTTGCCCCCAAAGTTTTCTTTATACAGCATGTGTTACCAGTGACTAAAATCTTTTGAATTTACTGTTGCTAAACTCTTACTCTGCTTTTCTTTCCCCATTCAGAACCTGGGACAACTAATGGCATACAGGACAAGCTTAATAATTTTTAATTATTAAATTTAGAAATACATTTTTCAAAAGAAAATGTTCTGGTCATTTGGATAAAAGGTTTTTGATCTTTTTTTTTTTCTGAATTATAGCCATCATTTAATTTCCTTCAAAATGCAAATCACTGTTGAAGACAGCCATCAAATCATGGATTAACTTTTGAATTCAGGTAAGTCTGTACTAAAGTTACCACCAGCAACTTCAAAGAAAATCTATATTTAAAAATTTTTTAGGCAGGTAGATACTGCATAGTAATAGGAATAATGCCCCCAGCAAATAATTTGTTCTCCTACATGGCACCTTAACACTCTTACACATTACAGAGATAGGCAGTATATTTATTCAACTCTTTAAATGTAGGCAGATTATGTACCCAATAATATGCTTTATAAATTGGGTTTGCATAAAATAATTTCTCAATGGACAGAATTGGCTTGCCTTACTTCTTTGATTAATAAATGTTAGCTTTTTCATTTGCTTTTGTACTTGTGTGTGACTTGAGTCTTCACAAAGCTTGTTATCAAAAAGTCTTGTTTGAACACTTGAATTCTGATGAAGTCGTCATGGTATGGAGCTTCATAATTGTTTATGTATAATCTTTATCCTTCTGGAATCTACAGGATTAATGGCCCTTTGGTAGGCTTTGGAGATTACACTACCATTCTACCTTGCTTGTGAGCAGAACCTAATCCAACAGAAATTGCTAGTTTTAGCCAGACTATATTGGAGCATAGACCATGACCTTTATTGGTCCTTAATGTGGGAAACAACTGCCAACTAACCTTTCAGTACTTTTTGTAATGATTTTTTTTCAACTTAATTGTTTCAGAGAAAATAATACTTCCTCTGATATCATTATATCAACATTCAAATAGCACTAAGGGGATTCACTGTTCTATACTGATAACTGTGTTTTTAAATACTGAAACCACATCTTGTTAATGTAAAATATACACCATCTATATTATGTATTCCTGTGATATAATAATATAAAGGAATCACAAATGTGTTCCTTTTAGAGATCAGGATATAGATTATACAGCATCTACAATTATGAAGTTCCATACCATGAGGACTTCATCAAAACTCAAGTGTTCGAGTTTTTGATACAAGCTTTATGAAGACTTAAGTCACACACAAGCAAAAAAGATAAGCAAATGAAAAAGCTAACATTTATTAATCAAAGAAGTAAAGCAAGTCAATAATTGTCCATTGAGAAATTTATTTTATGTAAACCCAATTTATAAAGCATATTATCCGGTACATAAATATCTAGTTGAGTCCATGGTGATATATAATTATTTCCATGATAGATTTATAATGTATCATAATAGGAAAATGTTACTTTGTGTGTGTGGGGGGCGGTCTTAGGTTAAAAAAAATTTACATTCACTGTTGCTATAGGATTTTTTTTTTTTTGGAGACGGAGTCTAGCTCTGTGATCCAGGCTGGACTGCAGTGGCACAATCTCGGCTCACTGCAACTTCCACCTCTCAGGCTCAAGCAATTTTCCTGCCTCAGCCTCCAGAGTAGCTGGGACTACAGGTGCATGCCACCATGCCCAGCTACTTTTTGAATTTTAGCAGAGATGAGGTTTCACCAGGTTGCCCAGGCTGGTCTCAACTCCTGACCTCAGGTCCACCTCGGCCTCCCAAAGTGATGGGATTACAGGCGTGAACCACTGCGACCAGCCATTGCTATAGGTTTTTAAGAGAAAAGTAAAAAGAGAGCTGGCCTACTCAAGACCAATACTTATATATCTTTTAGTGTAATTGATAACCTATAAATCTTACCTAAAAATTCTATGATCGAGAGAAGTAAGCTTTTGAATGAAGGGAAAATAAGGACAATTATGGAAACATATTTGGTAACACTTTTCTTGTGTAATCGTTGACTACCTCTGAACTTCTTTAAGGAATCAATAATATTTCAAATAGTTGCATACATATCAATTTTTAAAATGTTTATATGAAGATATTTAATTTTAGTATTTTAATTATTACAGTAATGTTTCCTTTGCTTGGAGTCTTTTGCCATGAAAACCATTCTTTTGTTATCCCAGAAGACAAGTGGTTATTTTCTGAGACTCCCTCTGCTATTCTACTCCCCACCCTCTACCACCCCTGCCTGTGAATTCACTCCATTCATAGTAATGGCCACATCTCCATCTAGTGGCTTCGTAATCAATGACTACCTGGAAACCGATGACAAACACAACAAACGTGTGTGCTCTAGTAACACAATCATGATGATTCCAGAGCATTAGAAAAGAAATTGCAAAACAGTAAAGAACTAAACGCAAATGCAAGCGCCGAAACCTCTCTTTAGTAGTACTGAATACAGAACTCAGAAATTTCTTCAAAGGTTAATAATTTTGGGCTAGATAATGTAATATTAAATAAAATGAACTTAGAAACTGGAAGCACTTATTCTAAAATATTTCAATATTTTGAGAGTAAAAATCTAAAAAGTTATTTAAGTCAGATTTATTTTAAAAAGTAGAAAAATCTGAAAGGAATTAAATTTGCGTTAGCATCTTTTGTAAATAAACTGAGATAACCACCTCCAAAAATTGTCATTAGATAGTTCTCATATCATGAAGCATGTATATTTGTCTCTGCAATGACAATTTTTATGTAAAAATGATTTTTTTCATAAAGTTTTTGTATAAATATTGAAAACTAACATGTTTCATTTAGGATTAGAAATTTACATGCCATTTGAAATCAGCTATTTCCAAAACAACATTGGTCCTGAGATTTTAATAACCTAGTTTCAGGAACATTAGTATTATGGATTTAGGGAGATGGGTGATTTTCTAAAGCCAAAAACAAAAAGAAAAATTAGAGAAAGTGACTGACCATCCACACCACATGAAAACTTGCAGTAAAATGAAGATAGGAGCTGACATCATGGTACAGGCACCACTCGTTGTGCATTTAAGTTGATCCTATTAATAACGGGCAAAGTAGCAAGTACAGGAAAAGGAAAGAAAACACAGAAAAGAAGACATACAAGATGAGATTTCATGCAATTTGCTGGCAGTTAACGTGAGTCTCCATCCAGAGCAGATTCACAGTGACCATTGCAAATAAGCATTACCAAAATACTCCACTGCTAAAGAAACACAAGATATTATTAGCACACCAAGCTACTGAGCAACAGTTGTACTTTCACACACAACCCGTTTATAGGAGCTTCAATTGCTGAACATTTTTGTCTTGGTCAAATCTTTTCAATGCCTTGATCATAAGATAGAGCCTCCTAGAATAATATTTTGGGCAAGAGGGTTTTTATGTCATTTTTTCAAGTTCATCTGAATTTAATATTCCTACTGTCAAAAAATGGTGGCAAATAGTTGATGAGTGAAGCTTCTCTAACGAGTGACATGACCCTTGGCACTTCATAAGATATTCTTTGGGAAATAATTTTACATGGGCAACTTGCTGAAGGTGTAGTAGGCAGAATAACATGAGTCCTCCTATCTGGACTTTAAATGTCTTAAGGGGAAAAAAAAAAAAAAAAAAAAAACCAAAAAAACCCTTAGTGGCAATGTTGAAATACTTTCCCTAGCAAGGATCAATAATCCCTCACAGAGATAACTGGGATTGACTGGCTAATACATCTTGAATTTTTTAGTCCCCATCACTGATTTTATTTCTTTCTTTGCTCCATTTTTAATTTATATTATCTGTGAAATGTTTTATCCTTTCTGGGACAAATGCAGCTATGTATTTGAGTAGGTAAACCTCTTCTAAATAACTGTTAAAAATGCACATTAATCAATAGATGTTCTGACCTATTTTTAGAGTAAACAATTTATGAGATAATGCATTACACGTTTGGATGCTCATTGGTGTGTGCAAGCCACTTCATGCGGTGGCACACCTTGAAGAAACAGAATTGGGAAGTATCGTATTTAAAATTAGTTAAAAAGAGGTGGACAGAGATTTTTATGTGGACTTCATCTTTGAGAAGAGGTTAGTATTTCTAAAGCATAAAGCCAATGTATTACATACTGATGATGTATTACCTACCTTGTACATAATCAATACACAATAAGTCAGAATAGTATTTATTAGGGAAAGATAGATGAACTATAGGAAACGTAGTAAGCCATCTTTAAGTGACATATATTTAATATGATTTGTAATATTTTATCAAACTAACCCTGTGTAATTGACCTGGTCTAATTTCAAACACCAGAAAAAGAAATTAAATAATACAAGTCTAATATGTGATAGAATCAGAAACCATCCAAAAGAAACCAGAACTCCATAATAATAAGACAATGGCTGTATAACAGGTTTTTCAATTCACTGAAGACGAATATAACTAATAAAAATGTAATAAACTTAATTTTTATATCTTCAGGATTGGAATATAAATAGAGGCAACAAATATATCATAATTAACATTTACTATGAGTTAATTATTTATTAATCTTGAAAATCAGATTTATGACCTTGGATTATTAGTCAATTGATTGGAATTGTGTTTGAAAGCACAATTTCTGTGGGAAGGACATACAAAAGAAGCAACTGTTAAGTTTATGCTAACCATGAAAACTACTGAAATGAAAAAAATCTACCAGCAAGTATGTCATGTTAATGAGAAAAACTATGGTTAAGACATTATGTTTGAGTTAAATTCTCTCCTTGAATTCTTGTGGCCAGTGAGCATTAATTTATAGTATTTCAATCCAGTAGAAGTGTGATCTTACCAAGACATTGTTATCAAAGCAGACATCAGGCCCTTTTCGGTATCTGGGTTGCTTAACCATGTCACAAGGATTTGGACCATCAGCTAAAGAGGCTTGTTAAGGAATCTCTTGTTAGTTTTTTTTCCACATGACTAAAAATAAATACAATGCAATGTATTTCCCGAAACATGTAAGAGATAACTTATACATGATTACTCTCATCCAACACAATTCAAGTACATTGGGATTTAAAGAACTAAATTGTGAATTATCCTTTTCTGGGGCATGTGTAGCATAATTATTCTTGACATTCCAACCAAATTTTGAGTGAGGAATCCATTCTGCCTTTGCGAGGTGATCAGAGCAGTCTAATATTTTTCCTCTTTATGAGCATAAACAATGTGACAAGATTCAAAATGCATTATTTTAAGATGGTTTTCCTTTCCAGATAGCTCTGATGTCAAAGGATACAAGTCTGTTCTGCTTGTATGAGCAGTCGTGTGTCACAGGGACATGTCCCTTTGCTCTCAACCATTATGAATATTAAGTTGGTGTTCATAAGCTTTTCGCCATGAAAGATTCTGCAAAATATGATATCACAGAAAATGAGTATCTTTGTCAAAATAAATGGAAATATTTCAAAGATTCTTACATATTAAAATGAAAGACAAAATATGACATTTGAAACATAAACCATTCCAAGCACAACAGGAGTATGATTTTAGAAGAAAAAAAAGTTTCATTTATTAGTGTGAAAATATTACCTATGTCAAATGAATAAAAAATTGCAATAGATGTTTTATGTGTGACCATTTTAAAGTATTAGTTCTTATTGCAAAATAAGCACTTTTTAGTTGTTGATGCACATAGAAAAATTTCTTTACACTTACAAATAATTGTGATACTTATCACTGAAAATATGCCAAAGTTGCCTTATTTTACAGATAACACAACAGGGAATACAAAAATGTCTAGGCATCTTGCCCAAACTAAGGGCAGAGAAAAGTCCGGAACAGTGCTATTAAGCAAAGTTTCTGTGAAGATGGAAAAGTTTTTTGCACTGTCCAGTATGGTAAATACTAACCACTCAAGGGGTATTGGGCACCTAAAATGTGACAAGTGTGACTGAGGCACAAAATTTTAATTTTAATAACTGTAATTGAAATTTCGATGGCCACCTATGGGTGGTAACTACTGCACTGGACAACACAGACATGGACAGAATCAAGGGTTTTGAATTCCATCCCCTGTTTTGTCCACACCTTAAGCTGCTCTTACTTTAGTAACCAACACAGAAAATGTAAATATATATCACTAAAAAAGTAATTTCTTCATCATTATACATTTTGCAGAAAAGTGGGAATTTCTTTTTGCTCTGTTAAGCTTTGATTTCCATAAAACAAATCAAAAGGAAAGTATGATTCAATTTAATGTCTTGGTTATATTGACCTTCACTTTACAATTTAACTTACTTCTTTAAGCACACGTTGCTCTTGCTGGATGTCAATTAATAAAAGGCCAATGACTGTGAAACTCTGATGTATCCAATAAATATGCCACAATTCCATTTCCTGAGGTCCATAGCCTGATATGCTAATCTCCTCTAAACAAGATAGTCTGCTTTTTTGTGAGTTCATGCTTGACTCCTCCTCCCCTTTCTTCTCCTCTTCATATATTCTACCTCCTCCTTGGACATAGAGGTATGCTAGAGAAAGTCATAAAACATACCACGTCTACTAAAAATTCATGAGAGGTTGCTTAGCCCCTCTTGCAAAAAATTTTTTAAACTATTCTGGCACTTTCATAATCTCAGATTACCTCACCTCCTCCTATTTCTTCTTCTGCTATGGTAACATTTCTTCTAAAATAACCTGCCCTCCACCTCTAAAAACAAAGTGTCTCTACTCTGTGCTTTGTAAGCTGTGACTTGCTGCTCTCTTCTCAGGAATCTCGTGGCATTAATTATTACTTTCCCCTCAAAATCCCCATCTTGCCTTTCTCCTCTATCCTCATTACAATAAAATTAAATTCTCCATCTCTTCCCAACATTGTAAAAGATATTTTATGGATACTGACTAAACATTAACCATGACCTAAGAAAACTGTATTTTTTCCCAGTTCCTTCAAATTCAAATAAAGGTAACATTCAGTTCTTCAAGTCAGAGAAGACTAGAAGTAAAAACAAAACAAAACAAGACTTTTTTTTGTAAATCTGTTTAGTTACCATATAGAAAAATAATTCATATTTGGCTTAGATTTAGAATTACTAATATATTTAATTTTATAACTTTATATTAGAAATTTTTAATATGGGTTATTTTAGGAAAAAAGTTAAAATATCAAATTTCTCTATGTTCTGCCTAAAGAGAAAGTAATTATCTTGATCATGTAATTATTATTATAGTTGAAGAAATAACAGCTTATTAAAGTTAGAATTTTAAAAATTATAAATTTTAAAAGCCTACAGAGAAACTAAAGATCTCTGACAATTTCAACTTAAAACAATTACTCACATCTCTGGCTCCAACACAATTTTCAGTTTTTTCTGTAATGATTATAACAGTATATACAATTTCTTAATGAAATAGGACGACTCCAGAAATAAAGAAAGAAATTACCTGGAACAGTTTCCACAGTCTAATACACCACTGAATGATTTACTATCGTTATCGAAGAAATACTGGGTTTGTTCAGTAATGCAGCTCTGCTTTGACAGGGAGGCTGTAAAGTCATCATCCTCCATCTCAACTTGGGTGGGGAGAGGGGGGTAAAAACAAAGAACACCATTAGGAGGGGCCACTGTAGTCAGTCCCCTGGAGTCTTCACTTCTCACAGAGCAAAATAAATGTCTAAGACCAGGAGGCCTGGACTGGCTTGTTTACTGCTGTGTAATATCGTGGCAGCCCGTAATAGATGCCTGATAAATATCAATAGAATAAATTAATTTAAATACATGATGGTTATGAGATCAAGGCCAATGTGACCTAAGTAATTTTTAAGACATTAGGAAAGGTTGGACAAAAAGTTTCTAGCTCTAAAATTATGAGATGGGTGATCTGTTTTCTCTTTCTCACACAAATATTCTCTGAATTTGCTGAACTCAAGCATATCCCCCCAAATAATTTTTATTGTTATGACAGTGACAAGGTCTGAGCATTTACATACCTGCCTCAAGGAGTCGTGGAAAGGTCAAACTCAAGAGAAACTGCTGTAGAATAGACCTGAATTTTTCAAATAAAAAAAAAATAATAAAAATCTAGGGAAAAATGTTTTTACATGCACACATACACATACTGTTTCCCTTTATCTTTTTGGGAAGGAAAGTCTAGGAGTGTTTTTATTTAAGTATTTTTAAAATTATATAACACATTGTAACCTTTCTTGAATGTGTCAAAGAAGTCATGAAATCAGAAGTGTTCAGATCTTGTTCTGGACCAAGTGAGACACAGTGTGTTAAGAAGCCTAATAGGCAATATTATCAAGCAGAAGTGTTCACTCTAAGAAGGAGAATGTCAGTGTTTCAGCGCATAGGTTTTTACATTCATTACATCTCCTTATTTTAGCTTTTAAAACCATTCGTTTTTTGAATTCCCCCCGCCCCCAACAAAGAAACAACACTGTTTATACCATGGGTTTGAATTTGTTAACTATTTACTTTGTAATACAGAAAATATTTGTAAATATGTAACGTAACTTTCATGAAACAAAATATACATATTATATAGAGAGATATGGCACATTTCAGTTTTATAGTAACTGACAACTGAGCCAAATTTCTAGAACTGAATTTAGTTTAAAACAAGTGGGGGTGGGAGGGGATATAGGATAAAGAAAGTATTTCAGGGTCATGATGAAATTTTAAAAGCCTACTGAAATTAATATATAAAATCACATCAGAAAATACCATTTTTCAGAATAAAACAGAATTTTCTAAATCTTTCAAAAAATCTCAAAATTTTAAAATCCTAAAATCTTCTTTGCTGCTTTAATGATATCATCACTTAATTTTAGCTGGGCAAACCTCAACATCAAATGAATATTGTACATTAATCTACGTGGAATAGGGCTAACAATACAGTGTGATGATACAAAAAAAAAAAATCAGAGGGGAGAGAAGGAAGAGGGAGATCATGGATCCCAGACGTAACAGGTTTAGTTACAACTAAACAATAAGAAATGTGATCTTCCAGACTTTCCATAGTGCCACAATTGACCATTTGAATGTCTTATTTTCATAGGTTGTAGGGTCTACAGGTGAGAGATGGGGGAGGTTTGGAAGGTAGAATCGGTGAAAAGAAACAATTAGATCCATTTCAGCAACATGATGCCCCTAAAACGATACCAGTACTTGTATCAATAGTAAAGAGGTAGAAGGTTGCCATCATGCCATGAATTTGATGCATGCAGACATCCAACTTGGATACTAAAGACAATTAAATTGTAACTTCTTACAGATCAATACACCTAAAATTGGTGTAATACTTTTATAAATAATACAAATGAAAAGAATTTCAATAGATGTGTAGAGGAAAGAAGACTCTAAAGAGGTTGAAGTTTACATCCACATAACATTGTTTTCATATGAGAAACTGAATAATGGTAATTTTATAGTGTTCACTTAGAAAAAAATATCAATATTACCAATAAGTGATGCAGAGAATGAAAAAACCTTAACTCCCTTAATAAAAAATTTGAGTGTCCCCTAAATCCATATTTTCATCAGATGCTTTTCTATTTTACAACTTCTTTCATTACCAATAAAACTAAAATTTTGACCTACCAGGCAGCAGCAGTGGCCCACCAGCCAATTTGTAATATGTCTGCTATTGATGGCTATAAAATAAAATAATAAAGTCATTTCAGTAGTCTACTTGATACTGAGGACACTTGACTATCCTCTCGAGAAGAATTGATTAGACTGTGGATATTACTGACCACATATGCTGAGCGATGTCCTGCTCCTTGTTTTGGTGCAGCACCAGGCTCGCATACTGACTGATAATCATAAGATTTGTTAAAAGCATAAACTGATATATTAACCAGGTGTCTCATCAAGCTGGGATCAATCTCTCCAAAAAATCTTCCAATCTGGTGAAGAAAAAAATCATAAAGCAATGTGTACTTAAAATGTAAGTCAAAAATGAACATTGGAATCACCACTACAGTGAAAAGAAATAATACAGAGAAACTGAACTACAACCGAGGAGCTTAAAAACAAAAGCAAATGAGAAACTGTATATGACACTGTGAACAAATTAAAATGAGAGTAAGTGTTCTCATTACTCAGTGGGGCTGTGTGATGTTTTATTTGTGGAAGGAATGGACACACATTACTAAGCACTAAATCACAATCAAATGCCTCCCAGATGAATAAAACAGGGGTGGGGAATGAAGAGGTGTAAGTCAAAGGGTACAAAGAAGCAGTTATGTAGAATGCATCAGCCTAGAGATTCAATATACAACAGAGAACTGTAGTTAATAATACTGTTTTGTCTACCAGAAATTTGATGAGAGTAGATTTTAAGTCTTCTTACCATACTGCAAAAAAGGTTAACAACCTGAGATGATGGATATGTTAATTGGCTTGACTTCAGTAATCACTTAACTATGCAAATCAAAACATTTTGTTGTACATCTTAAACATATACAATAAAAAAAAGATCAAATGCCTCCCTGGGGAATGGAAAAGTAGCATAAATGAGAGAGCAGGCTGGCCTAGAAAAAGAACTTGTAGGGACTGTGATGAACTGGAATAAGTCCCATCTAAAGGGGCAATCACGAGTTAATCAGCTTCAGCCCATAAACACTGTCATCCAGAAAACAAAAAAAGCCCAGTGTTGAGATCTCTTTTGCTTTTTCCAAAAAAGAGAAGCCAGGAATACAGATTCAGAAGTGAAATTAGTTGGCATCTAATTCAAATTTGTTAAAAATCTTGTATGAGGTAAATAGCCTATGTGCTGCTAATTTGCAGATTTGAGACTAGAAATCACATCAGTTTTAACCAGCTATATATTAAATTAGATATCATCAACTGACAAATTTTGAAGTGAAAATTTTCTAAATATCTGAAAGATTAAAAAGGTCATATCATGCTAAAATTCTGAACTGTATGTTTTAATGATACCAGTACTAAAATGTAAAATCAAATAACATAAAAACTAGACTTAGCACGCCTTTCTTAATGGTTTACATAATATTAAGCATTTTACAAATTATTTTATGATAGAAACAAAACATCTCATCAATTTCTAAAACACTGAAAGAGGTTTTGTAATGTTGATCAGGGAAACACACTTTGGAAAGCCTAATTCTCTCTTATTTCAGGCACATACCTGATTAGTATAATCATCATGATTTGCCATCAAAAGAAACCCACCGTCATCCAGAATTACACAATCCATTACCTACCAAAATAAAATGAACAGTTAACACATTTTTACAAAGGTTTGGAGGTTGTATTGTCTTTACCCCATTATATGTACATGATTAGAGCAATAAAAAATAGAAAATTTTAAATGACTATCTACTCTTGAACGTATATATATGTTCATGAAATTCTGGTGAAATAAAGGCATGCATAGATTTATATCAAACCATCATGCTTGATAATCCAACACCAACCATCCATTTGAGACTGTCAATTCAGTCTGAACAAATCATAAAAGCAAATTTGAAATAATCTTTTTACCACTTTCGTGTCATCTAAATGATCCAGAAAAGTGGATAATTATTTAATAATGAATAACTGATTTAAACACATACTTAGGATTTCAACAAAAAGATATTTAAAAAAAATCATTTTAGTTATCCTGTTTCACAGACTTAAAACACGTCAGTACTATAAGACTATAATTATTTCATATTTTCAGATTGAAAATATGTAGTTGGATAATTGGAGATTTAAAAGCAAAATGCAAAACAAAAAATGTCCATGGTTAAGAAAATACTTAATTCACCCTGAAACATAGGATAAATTCCTACCTAGTTTAAAGCATGTTTTAATGTATGAAAATCAATATAATTTGTATTTAATAAAATCACAAATAAAAACATTGTTTTCAAAGTTGAGGATGTAATGCATTGCATTTTCCTAATGTGGAAGCAGCTTATTACTAAATTTTTTGCTCTTAAAACAGCTACTGCATAGTCTATGTCAAATAGATAAGTTACAAAAATCATTGAAATTATTGGCTCATAATTCCACACGAGTAGGAGTGATAAAGATGATATAAACCGCCTGTTTCCCTTGGAGATATGCAGACACACATAAGAGGACTAGAAGAAAATATCGTTTCATCATTGTTACTCAATTTTTAGAATTAGAGCATCTTCAACTTTTGAACAAAGTTCACATTTCCTTTTTCAATTTCTCAAACAGATGTGAAAGTAATACAAGACAACTTAAAACTCAATCCATGTAACTAGAACTTTATAATAAACTGAAATACTTCTGGGTTTAGTTAAAAAAATTTTTCCTATACCTGTATAATACAGTGTGAACAAATTTAGAGAAAGTGTGATAGGTGAGAGAAAACTGCATTGATAACCAATAGGGATGCTTTGGTTAGAAACTTCCTATCCAGAAATAGAGCTAAACATAAATATGTACAAAAGAATGTAACACCGTTGAGACCGAAGAGAACCATCACATTGACATGACTACTTTTTTAACCTTCCAAGGACATATACATATTTTTAAAAATTCAAGCATTTCACGTTCAAAATCAAAAGCGTATAAATTCAAATGAATATATTATTTCACATTTCCGTAGAATTTTTTAGCCTTTGATTAAAAATTCCTGCATATTTTTTGTCATCATTCTAGTCTTAGCAAGAGTAACACAGGGAAATATTGTACTCAAAAGTGATTTTAAACAGTTTTCTTACATCACTGTTTCTTTTGCAGTCACAAACTGGACCAGCACACTGAAAGACAAAAAACCGATTATTACACTTTTTTTAGCAGTTGGATTTTAATTACATTATTACCATGTTATAATTAGAAATTCTGGAATAATTTACCCAGTAGAAAAATGAGATTAAACAGTCTAGTCCATAAGAAACAGAAGTTTTATCTTTAAAATTAGAAAATGTCAATCAATATATAAACTAGCATTGCATGTTGTAACCTTGAAATACTTTTATTACATATTGACTAATTTAAACAAAAAGCTTTGAAAAAATAAGAATTCAGAATTCTGCTTCAGTGTAGTGGTACTGAGAACGTATTTGCCTTATGTTTATTTGTATAAAGACCTTATTTTTTTCCTACTGAATTTTGAAAACATTAAATATAGCATAAGAATTTTTTTAAACTATCTTACCGGATCTCTGATTGAGGTTTTGGTGAAATTCTCTATCCAGGAATTTACATCGATTTTAATTCCAACAACTGGAAAATTAATTTGAATTAATTCAAAGGCATAATTACCTGTAATACAACCTTTGTAATATGATAGTTTAATTATTTTGATAGCAAGTATCAGATTATAGTTTATTACAGAAGTTTTAGTCTTTTGTTCTTAAGAAATAATGCTAATAGCTCTTAAACTATTACATAAATTGTAATTTATATTCACAAAGAGTGTATTCATTAGCCACAACCTGACCAATTAACTAATACAATAAGCTAAATAAAAAACATTAGTGTCAGGAGAGCCTCATAAACTTGAGGTCATTCAAATGGTATATTTTAAGAGGTTTCTCTAACTCCACCAGTGCTTGCAGTAGGTGCTTAATAAATCTTTGCTGAAAGAGTGAACAGATGAATGGATGAGTAGGTGGGTTAGTAGGAGAGTGGGTGAATAAATGAATGGCTGAGAGAATAACTGATTTAGTAAGTAAATGAGCAATTGAGTGAATGAAGGAATAGGTGGATGAGTTAGTAAGTGATGGAGTGAATTAATGTAATAGATCCACTGATGGGGTAAAGCTGCCCTCAGGAGAAGGAAGGCTCAAAATACTCTCCTTTATAACTTCAAACACTGAATCATACAATCAAAAAAAACTAATAGCTTTAACCTTTTCACTTCTGATCCTCATTGATGCTTTTACTATGTTTGTTTACTTGCCTATTTTTCCAAAAAGTCGTTTTTCTATATATTTTATAGCAAGTTTTTAACTGAGCCCTACTTAATTCACTTTAACAGACACCTAGTAGAATATAGTATAATTATGCCATATTTATCTTTTCCCTCAGGGCTGGAAACTTAACTTTTTTGTACAAATATGTAACTCCTTGGCCATATAACTTTGTATGTATTTTAAAGTATTAAGAGAGACTTCTGGAGTCGGGTTGCTAACCCAACATTAAAAATTTTTATTATTATACTAAACTGATTCCATAAATTTGTCTGAGAGTATAAACATACACACAGTTTTGAAAATTTCTCAAATCTATGTAGTATCAATTTGATTTTATCCCAACTTCATAGGTAACTAGTTACATTTTATTTAATTTTTAAAGTATGCGTGCCTTTGTTGTTTGAGACCTTCTGATGACCTTGATAAACACTGCCAGTTTATAACATAAATGCCAAGTAACATTTAATTGTGGTTGTGTTTTTGTAATTAATATGTATCCTTACCTGCAGGTTTAAGAAGTTTCCCTTGAATATATATTTCTACAGCTTTGCTTACCATAATGCCCGATTCATGGGCACCAGGTCCACTTTCTAAAAAATAAATAAACAAACACCTATCAAGATGTATTGATTAATAATATTGATTTTCTGTCATTAGATACAGATGGATAGTATTTTGCTTAAAAATTCTAGCATCTATAAACTATAAAAATGTTTGTGCTCTCCTTCCTCTCTTCTTCCTTTGTATATACTAGGCTAACTGGTATATCCATGAATTGGTTTGTATTCATTGATTCGGGGGCATTAATTAGCTTGGTTACATCTGCTTTCACAACAATTATTAAAATATTAGGGAGTTCTGCTGAAGTGAAGTGGAAAGATTGATTTTGGATACATAAAACTGACTTTGTCTAAGATATATGTCACTGGCAAAACTTTGAAATTCTCTGAACTTGTTTCCCCATTTATGAAAATAAAGGTAAATAGTACCTATGTGCAAAGACGTTCAGGGATTAAATTACAAGGTTTTTGGGAAATAACTCAAAATATTTTAAAAGATAAGCTATTAATTGTGTAATTATATAATTAATACTGATAAAATGTAATTAGTCAATGAAATTCCTCTACTTTAATTCCTTAAATGTTTTTCAATACATTTTCAGTTGTAATATGAGGGATTATCTACATGTGTTTCTACTTCTTATGCATGCCTGACAGATATGCTATCTCTAAATTATTGGAAGACTGCTGTGTATGTATTTTGCCTCTTCAACTAAATGATGTTTCTTTTCTATTTTCCTAATGCCTTGCAAATACTCTGTTTTTAATGATGACTATTCTGAGTAGTTGACATAAAATGTAGTGACTTTGGGGGAAAGCAGATAGTAGCAATAATTTATTTTTAAGAAGATTGAGAAAAGCTGAATTCCAAAGCAATACTTACTGTTAAAGTAGGGAGCAGTGAAAACATAGTTATCATTATCTAGGCTCCTTTTATAGAAGCTGTCCTCATATGTCTCTGGGTTTTCTTGCCAATTTTCTCCAGCCCTAAGGAGGAAATGGCTCATCATTTGTATTCTTTAATCTATCTGATAACCTACTTTATCCTATGTGGACTTGCTGAGCTTTACAGATACGCCTACATTTCAGGTATGTCTAAAGAAGTTATGGTAATTGATAGCATAACTGATATTCATTACTGAGCAATGCATCAGCATAGCACTAAATTAAGAATCAGAAAAAGCTCCAAAAAGTCGTTTTTCTATATATTTTATAGCAAGTTTTTAACTGAGCCCTACTTAATTCACTTTAACAGACACCTAGTAGAATATAGTATAAT
>NW_012103065.1:3041326-3044807 GCF_000951045.1 Mandrillus leucophaeus
TCATTACTGAGCAATGCATCAGCATAGCACTAAATTAAGAATCAGAAAAAGCTAACTCCTAGTTTTACTCCATTGTTTACTAGTCAGGTAGTAGGACAAGTAAGTTAATAGGTCAATTAATGTTAGTAAGCATTGGTGACTATTCAACCTACTTCATGAACTGTTATGAAGATAATAGAGACAAGATGCATCAAAGAAGAGTGAAAGACCATGAAGTGCTACATAAATATTGCTGATAGGCTATAATCATTGTGCTCATTTCGCTGGTTTAGCTCATATCTACAAAGAGAAAAATCTCTTTAAATGTCTCTTAAATTTGGTAATAAATATATTTAGCAAGCATTCCAGAATTTTATAATGTCATTTTTCAGAGAAATAAAATCTTTTAATAATGTAAATACTGTAAACAATGGCTCCAATGTAATCTAACGGCAATCAGTTTATTTGAAGAATAGCTTCCTTATGCTGTAATGTACAAATCTTTGGTGCAGTCTTTTGTAATGTACTTGTTTTTACAGATGTTATTTGACTTACTCTTTGGGATAAACTCTGGTAATCCCACCATCAGTCACAACAAATCGTGCTTTCACTCCCTTGCTGGAACAGAAGACAAAAGAAGGAAATGTTCTATTGAACATATTCTAAGATACAAAGTTAGGTGTTGGTGATACAAAGAGAAGTAAGTTTCTAAAGTAAAGGAAGTAAATATATCAATAGATGCACAACAATGTTTTAATAATTTAAATTATGTATGAAATTTGTTACTTGAAAGCTGTTTAAGGAAGACATCTCATAGGAAAATAATGACTGAGGTGCATTTTGAACACGGAATATGAATTGACAGCAATGACACAGAAAGCAGGAAGGTATCACTTGTAGAGAGGAAAGTATGTATAAGGGAAAGCTACCAGAGATGGCTATTGTTTGGTATAGAAAAAAACATAAGACAAAAGGAGAGAAACAGTAAGAGGTAAAGTTTCAAGTACAAGTAACTCAATGGTCAGCTAATGAATGATTTTGAATTCCATGTCAGAGAGCTTCACCTGTATCTTGAACTTAGAACTGCATTTTAGGAGTTAGATTCTGGTAAATATGAATTGTATGGAGAACTGACTAGGAGCTGTGTGTGGAGGAATGGAGAACGTTAAAGGCAGAAAAATCAGTTGCTGTGATTTCTTAGAAATGGGATCTTAGGGCCTTGATTATGAGGTAGAGAAGAAAACATTGCTAGGAGAAATATTTAGCATTTAGTGACTGAAAATGGGGTGGAGAAGAGATTATAAATAAGAATCATATTCAGATTTTCTTGACTGGATGTATGGTAGTGCTATTAGAAATCCAAATAAACACTGACTAGAAATCCTACTTCAGCACAAACAGAAACACACAATCATGCCAATTTAATTTGGTTTATTCACCCTGAAGTGTATGTGCATGAAAAGCTGAGTAATGGCAGACACTAGTACTGAAAAACACCCACAAGTGAAAATGCAAGTTGTCAACAACTGTACAGTGATTTTCTTGAGAAATAATTATCAAATATTACCAATGAACTGTAAATTTTTGAGACTCATACCCAACTTCCACAGGAGAAACGAAACTGAAATGCAGAATATATACTTTTATTAATAAGAACAAATACTTACATATTTTTCTGCTTACTCCAGTAATTTTGGACAAGTTCATTTGTAAAGCCTGCATCAAGCAAGACTCTATTAATCAAATCTGTGTTACCTAACACAGAAAAAGGAGATCATCAGTTACACTCACAGTTCTAAAATTATGATCATAATGAAAAATATATTTTCTATTTTCAAAAGCAATTTAGAGTAGATATTTCTATGAATTTTAAAATATATTCCATATTCATTTTCTTTGTAATTTTTATATTGTTTATCTTGCCTCACATTTTCCAGGAAATAAATGGATTTAGTAGCAGAAAAATCAATTCTAAATGAGACAAATTATTTTGTAAACTTTATCAAAATATGAAATAAGCTATGTTAAGAAACAGGAAATCGTCTTTCTTTTGTGTTTTTGTTTATTTCTGTATGGTAGCATGGTGATTCCCAACCACTATAATTTTGTGACAATTTAATGTATACACACACATCAAATTTTATATATGTATATAAAATGTATATATATAGAAACAGAACTACCTCTGAAATTATCAAGTAAAAACATTCAACAAAAAGTTACTGTCTACTTTCACTTTCATTGTTATAAGACAAGCTATTTTCATTCTTTTCTATCACAAATATCAAAACATAGGATAATCTTGGAGTAAATAAGACTATGAAAAATTCATTGCTACCCACTGAGGAGCAAGGAATGGAATGAGTATCACAGAGCAGTACAATCCCAAGAATGATTTTGAAATCTACTGGTATTGGTCACAGAACCAATACCAAAGTAGATAATAGGTTGTCATTTCTTGAACAACTGAAGTGCATATTAGCCCAAGTTTAAAGATAATTGAGGAAACAGATGATGAGGATCAAAGGTCAATTATTACATATTCTTAAACAAAAACCTCTGCCTTCTTCCCATTCTCCTTGTTTCTCTCAACCCATTAAGCTCTGAAATAACCTAACAGGTACCCTCTGAAATTTCACATTTATGATAAAATTTGACTCTTTTCAAATAAAGAATATATATTCTTAACATCCTATTACGATACAAGGTGGTGGTGAGATAGGCTGGAAACATTTTTGTTGCTTTTAATTATTTTAAGTTAATATGCCTTACACCCAGGATTAAAGGATCAATTTAATCCCTAATTTGGAGTAAATTTTAGTTCATTCTAGACACTCTTTTTTTTTACTATGTTATTTTAGAAACTGAATCATTAAAAAAACAGTTCATTTGGAAAGTCAATGTTCTAATTGCCTCCAATCCCTTTAGGCAAAACAAAATAAACAGATATAGATATAAAAATTGGATTAAAATAAGTGATTCCAATTATTTTGGAATAAAAAGGAGTGATTCCAATTTTCACAGTGTTCTGAAAAGTTGTATGTTAAGAAAAACATTTCTGATAAACTCTTTTTGCAAGGAATATGAGTGTTTCATAACTTTGGTATCCAATTAAAGGAATAATCAACAATCTTATTACAGTTCTCTAGGAAATGCCTAGTACTCGTTAATAGGAAATAAACAATGACGTAAAATAACATTTCGAAGGCACTAGCTCAGTCTCAGTGAGCTTGTACTGAGTAGAAAGGTTTGGAATCATCATGTTAAGACATGATCAATGTAGACTTCAGCTCCCATGACAGGTTTTCAGAGTGGCTCACTGAAGCCACTAACTAATTTGTGCTAAAGTGAAGGAGCTAGAAAGTTATTTCTTCTCATATGCAATAAATTGAAGTTAAGGGCAGCTTTAAGAAGGGCTCTGCCTTTTTGATAACTGATAAAGTGCTTTGTTTGACCCTTCCTGATAGAAAGATAAATAACTGGAAAAAAAAAAAAAAAAAAA
>NW_012103065.1:3045259-3048035 GCF_000951045.1 Mandrillus leucophaeus
GCCACTGCACTCCAGCCTGGGTGACAGAGCGAGACTCTGTCTCAAAAAAAAAAAAAGATTTAGATTTTCTAATGATTTAAAAGCCAAGTATCCATAATTTTCTATTAAGCTTAGAGTATGAATGATGCAAATTTACCTGAAAGACAAATATAATGGTTAAAAAATAATTACTAACTTTCTGTTGTCTATTTTAACTTGATTTACTGCATAAATGAAAAATTGAAGAAGCATAATTTTTTAAGACATAAAGTTAACTTGTGATAAAAATAGAATGTCGGGAAGGAAGAAAACCATTAAGTGATATATCTTTATTTATACTTTGGTTTTTATTCTACCCATATTAAAACTCATTATATTATTTGAAGGATATAAATAAACTTATAAAAATGTATGTTTTTCTCTATATAGCAGGCAAAATGCTATAAAAAATCTTCAAAAGATCATTCAAAATTAAATTTCCTAAATTTGAGAGGAGCTAACATGAGCGTGCCATATTTACATTTAACCATTTGAAAGAAACTATTACCTTGTTTTGAAAATTTGATGTAACTAAATAATGAAATAACATTTCTTTAGTTTGCAAAATTAAGGATCAAATTGTTACATTTTACTATTAGAAAGTTATAAAGTAAATAAACAACCAGCACAACATAAAGTAATATGACTATCATATCCTATGATATACTATAGACCAATAGAACCACACTCAAGCAATCATTTTGAATTAATGCATACTTACATGATGGATTGTTTGGAGTTTTTCTATCAATAAACTCATTGAAATTTAAAAGAAATTCAGTGTTATTATCCGATATTTTCAGGTCATTGCAGTAATCTCTGAAAAAAAAAAAACATTTTGACATATTAGGTATTAAAATCGAAACTTTACAGGGTAATTAAACGTAGTGAAAACTCTTTTTTTTTTATTAGCTATAAGACTTTGCAAACCGTTGAGCTTCTTGTAACTTCCATTTCCTCACTTCTATAATGGACCAATACTTTGCCAGTAAGTGGTGATTATAGGCAATGTGAATTAAACATTTGGCCTTTGGACAGTAGGTGCTCATTAAATATTAGGTTTTGGTGTAGCTACTATACTATTATCATTGTATATCACAGATTTAGGAGTCTCATATAGCAATTAAAACAGAAATCTTGGGGCATGGGAGAAAGGGGTGGGAGAGCATTAGGACAAAAACCTAATGCATGCGGGGCTTAAAACCTAGATGACAAGTTGATAGGTGCAGCAAACCACCATGGCACATACATACCAATATAACAAACCTGCATGTTCCGCACATGTATCCCAGAACTTAAAAGTAAAATTTTAAAAAACTGCGTGGAGTTTCATACATACCCAAACGCAATTGAGTGGATATAAAGCTAGTGAAATTTGAATAACATTAGTGGATTGTATTTATGTCAGTTTCCTGGTTGTGATACTGTGTTAAACTTATACAAGATGTTGCCATTGGAGGAAACTGAGTAAAGGGTATATAGGTTCTGTCTGTATTATTTCTTGCAACTGCATGTGAATCTATGATTGTCTCAAAATAAAAAAATAAAAAATAAATAAAAAAAACCCAGAAAATAAATAAAAACTAGAAATCTTAAAGTTCATTACATGTTAACATATTTTAATAAAATATTACCAATATTTAAAAAAAGATTTTAAAAAGTGGCAGTGTTTTACATATTTGCAAATTATCTTTAATTCCTGACAAGAGAAGACAAGTATGTCTCTGCAATCAATTGCAAGATTTTGTTTTGGTACGTAAAGAAACTTTGTCCTCACAGAGATGAGAGGCTTGTTTTTTTCCGGAGATTGTGGCTGTTCTTTTTTTGATAACATACTCAAACTTGTTTATTTGTAATTTATTGATGGGTAGTTGTAACATGGAATGTGAAACAACATTAATAGTTTTTTTTTGTCTTCTCTTACATTAAAATTCCATATTCTTTCTTACACTTTAATCTTTTAAGCATCTGTGATTTTGTAAAATCATAAACTGGTTATTTACAAAATGAGTTGTGTACAACTTCCAAATAATGATACATTATACAATATTGACAAATTACACTCATTATTAAGTATTGGGAAGGTATCATGTACATAGTAGCGTATATAACTTTCCCAAAATTCTAATTTTTGTTTGAAAGCTCAGTTTCTGTCACTGGCAGCAAATACTCTTAGTTGTTTTCTTCGACGTAAAAAGCTCATCTGATTTATTTTTGAGAAAATATCTGCTGAGCATCCAAGTCTGAATAACCATAGTTCTGTAATTTGTTCTTTCAAGTAATGTTACATTAAAAAAATGCAGAAAGCACCTTGTTCCCTTCCTAACATAATCATACAAATTCTGTACTTTTTGAGACATCCAAGTTACTCTGGGATACAGTAGCACTTCTAGTTTTATCACATATAATATTAAAAGACATGCACTCAAGGGGAAAACTTCAATAAAATTTATAATTCTGAAATTGGTAGCATGATGCCTCTAGCTTTGTTCTTTTTGCTTAGGTTGTCTTGGCTATCTGGGCTCTTTTTTGGTTCCATATGAAATTTAGTTTTTTCTAATTCTGTGAAGAAAGTCAGTGGTAGTTTGATGGGGATAGCACTGAATCTATAAATTACTTTGGGCAGTAAGGCAATTTTCATGATATTGATTATTCCTATCCATGAGCATGGAATGTTTTTCCATTTCCTTCCTTCCTTCCTTCCTTCCTTCCTTCCTTCCTTCCTTCCTTCCTTCCTTCCTTCCTTCCTTCCTTCCTT
>NW_012103065.1:3049120-3057133 GCF_000951045.1 Mandrillus leucophaeus
TACTGGTACAAAAACATATAAACCACCGGAACAGAACAGAGGTCTCAGAAATAACACCACACATCTACAACCATCTGATCTTTGACAAACCTGATAAAAACAAGCAATGGGGAAAAGATTCCCTATTTAATAAATGGTGCTGGGAAAACTGGCTAGTCACATGCAGAAAACAGAAGCTGGACCCCCTTCCCTACACTTTATACAAAAATTAACTCAAGATGGATTAAAGACTTAAATGTAAGACCTAAAACCATAAAAACCCTAGAAGAAAATCCAGGCAATACCATTCAGGACATAGGCATGGGCAAAGACTTCATGACTAAAACACTCAAAGCAATGGCAACAAAAGCCAAAATTGACAAATGGGATCTAATTAAACTAAAGAGCTTCTGCACAGCAAAAGAAACTATTATCAGAGTGAACAGGCAACCTACAGAATGGGAGAAAAGTTGTGCAATCTACTCATCTGACAAAAGGCTAATATCCGGAATCTACAAAGAACTTAAATTTCCAAGAAAAAAACAACCCCATCAAAAAGTGGGCGAAGGATATGAACAGACATTTCTCAAAATAAGACATTTATGCAGCCAACAAACATATGAAAAAAGCTCATCACTGGTCATTAGAGAAATGCAAATCAAAACCACAATGAGATACCATCTCACGCCAGTTAGAATGGTGATCATTGAAAAGTCAGGAAACCACAGAGGCTGGAGAGGACGTGGTGTAATAGGAACACTTTTACATTGTTGGTGAGAGTGTAAATTGGTTCAACCATTGTGGAAGACACTGTGGCGATTCCTCAAGGATCTAGAACCAGAAATACCATTTGGCCCAGCAATCCCACTACTGGCGATATACTCAGAAGATTATAAATCATTCTACTATGAAGACATGTGCACACGTATGTTTATTGCAGCATGGTTCAGAATAGCAAAGACTTGGAAGCAACCCAAATGCCGATCAATGATATAGACTGGATAAAGAAAATATGGCACAGATACACCATGGAATACTATGCAGTCATAGTAAGGATGAGTTCACGTCCTTTGCAGGGACATGGATGAAGCTGGAAGCCATCATTCTCAGCAAACTAACACAAGTGGGAGTTGAACAATGAGAACACATGGACACACAGGAGGGGAACATCACACACTGGGGCCTGTTGGAGGGCAAGGAGAGGGACAGCATTAGGACAAATTTCTAATGCATGTGGGGCTTAAAACCTAGATGACTTGTTGATAGGTACAGAAACCACTACGGTACATGTATACCTACATAACAAATCTGCACATTGCGCACATGTATCCCAGAACTTAAAATTTTTAAAAAAGTGCATATGCATATATATACACACACTGTTCACAACAGCACATATATATAATTTATATATATTATATATAATATATATTGCATATATGTTATATATTTATATATATTATATATGTATAATCAAGCACATAAAGGGCTTAACATATGTTAACTGAAGTGGACATTCATTGGCTTGTCCCACATGCCAAATACTCTTCCTTCTCAAGTATTTTCTTCTCCCCTAAACACATAAGTAAATTCCAGTCTTCTAGTCAGCTGTATTGATATCATTCAGCTATAAAAAAGTACTGATACGTGCTACAACATGGATGAACCTTGAAAACATCATGCTACATGAGATAAGGCAGATGCAAATGGTCACGTATTATATTGTTCCATTTATACGATGTGTCTAGAACAAGCATATAGCTGTAAGAGATAGAAAATAGATTAGTGTTTGCGTGGGTCTGGGGAGGGTTGGAGGAAGGATGGGTAGGTAACAGTTAAGGTCAGAGAATTAATTTCTCTTTATAGTGATGAAAATGTTCTAAAATGAACTCTAGTGATAGTTGTACATATATGTAAATATATTTTAAAACTTCGAATTGTTAAAAAAAAATGTGAAATGTGACACTGACTACAGAAATTGTTCCTACACTAATACCTGCTGGATTAAACAAAATCCATTGCCTATGAATTAGGAATTAGAATTGAATACTTTCTTTATGTATCTGGATTCTACCCTAGTTTCCACTTTGTCTTATAGTGAAGCTGAGAAAACCAACATGCATAATCTGTTACTTAATAACTGGGAGAGACAAGGGAAGAAACTGTAGAGAACAATACAGACCTGAGATGGAGAGTCTTGCCAACATAGCAGGCCTAATTTAATCCCTTCTTAAATTTTTTGTTATGTTAATATTCTGCGGGACCTGGTTTTTTTCCTAGCTAATGTTCTCCTTAATACTGAGAAAATTCTTTCTAGTTAAAGTGGGTTAAAGTTGCTCTCACTAATTCAAAGTAACTTGAAATTAATTAAGTGACTTGCGTCCAAAAACTACTAATAAGATTGCAGGTATTACTAGTGATACAATTTTTAAGAAGATTCTTTATATGTTTACAGATTCTCCAGTCACCAGGTATTTATACAGCACCTACTGTGTGCCAGCAATGGATTCAATGTACTGAATGTTACATTGAATGTAACTGAATGTTAAGTCAAATAGACAGTCATGGTCTGTTGAAGAAAGTAAATAAAATGTGGCCAGTGCTCCCCAAGAGAAATTGAGAATTCTATGAAGCAGGAAGGATGCGTACACCAGTGAAGAAAGGAAAGAAATCCCCACATCAAGGAACTTTTAAGTTTGGATTTCGGAGGGAGTGGGATGCATATATATGTGTGTGTAGCCCAAAAGGGAAGAAAGGAGGTAAAACCGAAACCAGGCAAAAGAAAAAAAAAAAAAAGAAAGAAAGGAAGAAAGAAGAAACAAAGAAAAGAAAACAGTGCATTTAGGAACTGAAAGAGGTTAGTACGGCTGAAATTTAGAGTAGAGGTAGGGAAACTTTCCCTGACAGGGCCATGGAGCAAGTGATTTAGGCTTTTGTGGCTCATAAAGTCTATGCCACAACTACTCAACCCTGTGTTTGTAGACAAAGCAGCCAAAGACATTCCAGAAACAAATAAGCATCACTGTGCTCCAATAAAACTTTATGTTTAAAATTGATAGCTGATCTACAGGATGTAGATGGTCCCCAGTTTAGAGTGTGAGGGACCACACTGGTACACCAGGACATGGTGGAAGAGCATTTGAAAGCTATAATATAAAGCACAGATAATCATAAAGATAATATAGAACCACTGACCTGTATTTAGAAGATGAGAAAAACGATTTTTCTTTTCACATTTTAGAAACTCTCTCTGGTTACAGAACAAAGACAGCATTAAGAAATATGGGGTAAATATGAAAGTAGGAAGATCAAGTAAGAGGCAAATGTAGTAGTTTAGATGAGAGAAGGCAGAGGCCTGGATTAGGGCAGAGGCAGCTGAGATTAACAGATATACTTGATACTCATAAGACAGAATGGGCAAGACGTGGTGATTGATTAGAAGTGAGACACAAGAGAAAGGAAGCAGGGAAGGACAACTAACAGGTTTCAAGATTGCTCATTTGGGAGGATGGCATTTTCTCCTCTGAGGCAATACAGGTAGAACTTTCCAAAGGAAACAATTATTTATAAGATGCTAAATCTGAAGCACATTGAAGAGATATTCTTGTCTGGTTTCCATGAGATATGAATGTCTCATGTTGAAATATATAAAGTCTGAAAATAGATACAATATAGAATTCAATAACTTAATGAAATATTAATGAAACACATATGTCTTTGTCTCTAGATGTTTATGGCCATCATATAGCTTTGGGAGTTATGAACCTAACCTGTAGGCAGGCAACAGATGGGTGGCTTGTGGTCTGAATGCAGTCTCAGATAAAAAGGGAGCCTGGGCTAGCACCCTTTGCAGCCCTCTCATATGAGTGATCAGCAGAAGAAATGAAACCCATGAAAGAGACAGTGAATATGCATCCAGAGAGGGAGTAAGAAAATCAGAATAGTGTGTCATCAAGCAAGAGAAAGCATGGAGTGTCAAAGGACATCGCAATCACCAGTGTCACACACTAAAGGACATTCAAGCAAGATAAGTTTCTCAAGTATAGGGGCACTCACAAAGCCAAGAATATGCTTTGTTAACACAGATTTCTCAAAAAACCCATATTCCCTATATTAAAGTAGAAACAGAATCCAGAAATATCCTTTTGCAGGAATTAAAAGGTAACTCAGAACAATTTATATGCATCTTTGGGTTTTTGGAGTAATTTAAGAAAAGTGAAAAATTAATAATCCAAGCTTCTATGTAAATTGTTCCCAGATTAATGGGAATTATATTTGAATATTATATGTGTCTGCCATGGAGTAGGAGTCAAAAACTGAGGAAAGAAAGTAAAATAAAGAACATCCTTCGATTATTGAATAGTTTCAAATAATTACAGAAAATCAAGATGGGGAAAAAGATGTACATGTGTGATAAAGAAGGGGGATTATATGAGAGAGAAGTAAACTTGGGTAGGAAGAAATGAGGTGCATCTAAAACACTATGTAAAGCAATGCCACTGTTAATTTCTCCCAGACAGTTGAATTAGACCATTAAAAAAATCCATTATTATGTTCATTCTATCCACACGTGTAAAGATACACATAAATATTGGTACATATATGTGTATTTATATATGTATATTTGTGTGTGTGTGTGTGTATATATATTCACAGGTGCAAATACACAATTTTCTATTATTGTTGGATGCACTGGTTGTTCTACAAGAGCAAAGCCTATATCCATCTTATTCCCATTGTATCCCAGAGTCTACATTGCTTAGTAATTGCCTTTTTTTTTTTTTGAGATGGAATCTCGCTCTGCTGCCAGGCAAGAGTGCGGTGGCACGATCTCGGCTCACTGCAACCTCCGCCTCCTGGGTTCAAGTCATTCTCCTGCCTCAGCCTCCCAAGTAGCTGGGACTACAGGCACGTGCCACCACGCCCAGCTAATTTTTGTATTTTTAGTGGAGATGGGGCTTCACCATGTTGGCCAGATGGTCTTGATCTTTTGACCTTGTGAGCCGCCAGCCTCGGCCTCCCGTATTTGAATGAGTAAAGAAATGAATAAATAAGATTTTGTTTCAGTTTTAAAGTAATTATTTCCTTTGATTGCATAATGTGATACGGAATTAATCCAGAGCAGTCTTGACCCAATTCTGAACTACTGCTGAAGGCCTAGCTACTGATACAAGATGTATCAAAAATACAACAAAACCAACCTTGGTGCTATGAATGTATAGCCAGATTCTTCAAAATGATCTGGCTTCAGGGTTTCCGAATCTGCAAAGAAAATGTTACAGGATTAGATAGATAATTCAGAGTATATATCCAGAGATTCTATAATAATAATAAGGCATGAGAAAGATTATCTAATAAGAAAAATTGAAAATAGAGTACTTACATCCTAAAATTGAAACATATCAATGAATATAAATGTCCTCAATGCTTCCCAATATAATAACATTATAATATAGATTAATTTCATAACATGGATCCCCACAGTTATTTTAAAGAAAATACGATGTCTATAATTTTCTGATCTAACCCTACTATAACCAAATATCTTTTAAGAAGTGATTGATGTGAATGTTATGCCAGAGGTATTTTAAAGACCAATTATTTATATAAACAGTTTACCAATATTATGATACAGAAAACAATGTTAAAAAAACTCATTAATGCCTTTAGTGAATTAATAACATTCCTCATATTAGGTATGAATTAGTAAGCGGAAGGCTACACAACAAAACTCCTTAAGTCGAAGAAAAAACTTGAGTGTGAACCAGGTTGCATATGAAAATACAGCATATTCTTTCTACCATTTTTTTGCTGCTAAGTTTTGAGTGATCATGAAGGAAAATTTAGTAAATGAGAAGCACAGAGGATAATATGCAATAGGAAGGAAAATATCAGTGGAAATGTCAAGTGTACTAAACAGAAAGAAATTGAGCAACAAGAAAATACTTGCCCTTCATTTTGCCCTTTTTTGCTGTGAAAATCCATCAGAAAGAGAAAGCAGGGAAACAAAAAAAAAAGAGGGTAAAGCAAAGGGGGTCACAAACAATATTTTATTCAATGACTTTCTTGAATAAAAATATTGTGCATAGATCAAAGGTTCATTTATGTACAGCTGTAGTCTGGGGGAAAAAAGACATATTTTGAAGACTGGATAGTATGTCCTGTCAATTATTACTAGATTACCCTCTCTGTACTGTGGTTATTTCAAGGGTCTGTTTTGCAAAGTGATTAATGCAGGTGTAATACCAATGACGTCAGGCTATAAACATAATATAAACATAAGCATTTACCAATAAAAAACTCACTAGTTATCCCCTTATTTATCAATTGAAGAACTAGCTCATGCAGAATTGCTGGTTGTGAAAAGACCATCATATCTATCTATCAAGTGAAAGTGGAAATATAAATGTACTATGTATAATACACTATGAACACCAGGCCTGCTGAGGGCAAAAAAGAACTGACAGAGAAATGAAAGAAACTGTAGCTTACTTTAAGATCAGATGTAAAACATATATGTATATTTTTGGTATTGTTTTGTTTTTTACTTCATCCTCACAGAAAAATTTAAGGTTGTTAGCAATAATTGGCAATGTGCAACGGATATGATGGTCATTTTACTTTACAAAATCTAGTCACCCAAAACAAAATAAACAATAACTTGAAGTATGCACTAGTATTAATTACTCTACATTCCAAATGAGGCTTAAAAAAATTAATCCATTTGCATTACTGAGACATTAATTTGGATTACGAAAAGAAAGTTAATTGCCAAACCAAAGCCAAAGACCAGTGCAATTTAATTTATTCAAAGTAGAAGAAGTAGAAGATGTGAAGCACAATATTATTCTGGCCAAATGCAAAATAAATAAATAAATAAATAAATAAATAAATAAATAAATAACCAGAAAGAAATAAAAGGAAAGAAAAGGAAAAGCTTTACTAGCACAGTGCCATGAGAGTAGAGACTATGTTGATAAGTAGCATATGAAACATTTTGCTCCAGCTAGCAGACCCTTAAAACGACAGCAACAGGACACAGCACTGCAATGATTCTATGAGCACATAGCAAGGCAGGGAAGGGTGGTGGGGACTGCCAGTGAGACTGGAGTACCTGCTCATATTCTATCCATGTAGAATATTTCTTGTTCCTTGCATGTTTGGAATGGGTTAGAATCATTGCTGTAGATTTGGTAATAACACCTACTAAAATATTTAATAAGCCTTGGGTATTCCAAAATCTAGACGTATTTAAACATCTGGTACTAAGAGATAACAAATGGACCCTGAAGTCACTTTCACAGTACTTACATCTGGCCTGAGTTATTGTCTCTTCTAGTTTGGCTTTTATATAGTAAAAACTGTAGGTTGGTAATACCAAGGCCAAACTGCAATAGAAACAAGAGAAGCATAAACACAAACAAACAAAAATGAAACATAACTTAAAAAAAAAGACACATCAAGTTCATGGGAAAATCGAAAGATCTTCCTCATGGGAAGGAAAAGACATATTATTTTCACAAGAAAATGCATTCAGCAAATACAGTACTTAATTTTGGTCTTGCCATCCAGAGTCATCTAGCTGTCTACATTGTAGGAAATCAGAAGAGACAAGTGGAAAATAAGCTCCTGAATGAACCCACAAATGAGGCAAGGAAGGAATGTCATGTCCCCCTACTATACTTCCAGAAAATTATATTAAAGTACTTTGAATTTTAACAAAAAATTGAAGAACATTAGGGGTATTTTTAAACAAAGTAAATATATAATATCATTTAGATATACTTCCTTAATGTATTATATATCATGTTAAAGTGCTTTCTATAAGATGGACATACTATTAAAATACAAACGGAAGAGTTACTATTATCATTACCTTGTTTTTTTCTTTTCTTTTCTTTTCTTTTCTTTTTTTTTTTTTTTTTTTTTTTTTTTTTTTTTTTTTTTTTTTTTTTTTTTTTTTTGGAGACAAGGTCTCACTCTATCCCCCAGGCTGGAGTGCAGTGATTTCAATCATGGCTCATCACAGCCTCA
>NW_012103065.1:3057183-3071597 GCF_000951045.1 Mandrillus leucophaeus
CATACTATTAAAATACAAACGGAAGAGTTACTATTATCATTACCTTGTTTTTTTCTTTTCTTTTCTTTTCTTTTTTTTTTTTTTTTTTTTTTTTTGGAGACAAGGTCTCACTCTATCCCCCAGGCTGGAGTGCAGTGATTTCAATCATGGCTCATCACAGCCTCAATCCCCTGGGCTCGATCAATCCTCCCACCTCAGCCCCCGAAGTAGCTGGGACCATAGTCACATGCCACCACGCCCAGCTAATGTTTGTATTTTAGTAGAGACAGGGTTTACACTATGTTGCCCAGGCAATCTGCCTGTCTCAGACTCCCAAAGTGTTGGGGTTACAGGCATGAGCCACCACACCTGGCCATTATCATTACTATTGAACAATGCATAAAGTCATCTAAAATATATTCTTTTGAGGGATAAATACCTACTAAAACTCTAATCCTTGGGCAAGTTCTCTAGTGTCTACTCATAGGCAAATTCAGATTCCTTTACTGCACTAATAGAAATTGTCTGCTCAGCTCATTAGTTCATACCCAACAGTAAAACTAAGTCATAGTATTTATTTCAAGTTTATTTACTGTGGCTATTCCACATTATTTGGAAGTTTGTTATTAGGTGCAACAGGAACTGTATCTTGAGTTTGGTAGTTAACAAGAGCCATGGCGCTACTCTAGTCTTATGGTGGATGTCCAAAGCAGAGGAGAGTTCCGGTGAAAATCTTGGGCCAAATTCAGAATGTTTTAGACACAACGAATGTCAGACAAGCCGGCCATCAAAACTTGTCTTAATGACTGCCCAAAATAAAAAGCTGTTAGGCAGGTATCTTACTTATTTTGAAATTGCCAATTAATAATAAAATAATAAAATACATATCAGAATTGTTAAAGGATTTCAGAATTTTATGCACTTTCCAGTAACACAGCTGCATATGTGTAATTCTCCTACTCTCACGCTAATACTCAAATGTAGGATATAACTATTCCATATCCACATGTGCTATGCAGCCACATGATCTTTGCTATGATTTGAATATAGAAGGAAACTTGTGAACATTGGGTTTATGTTACCTTTAAAATGCCCAATCTAACTACTTTCCAAAAGCAATACTTGTTTAATGTAACCCACTTGGTCACCTTCGGCATCCACTTTTAATAGCTAGCCCAAATTTTAGTGATGTGCAGTAGTGATGTGCAGGGAAAGGTGTGCGTATCTAGGCTTTTGAGTATTTCTAGGCATGTGTAGATCCTTTAATTAATTAATTTTTAATAATTTCAGCTTTTAGATTTAGGGATGTGTAGATCTTTTGAATCACTTAAGCCTCATGTAGCCCCAGTTTTGGGAATGGCTATCCCAATGTCATTATGTATTTTTATAGACAATATAGAATAGGTAAAACCATGAAATTTCAAAATTTCATTCTTATGACTATAAATATTAAAATTTCACTCTCTGAAAAGGAAAAAAATTCAAGGGTTTATTTGCTAAAATTTAATGATATAATAAAGATAGCAAAATGAATGGATGCTTGTTACCTCTAATTCCCAAACCTTTCCCAGTCATTAAGTAATTCACAGACGTTCCTTATGGGAAAAGGTCAGGGAAATAAAATGTTATATAGATTTAATGAAAATTTCTATATTCACTTTATAGGTAACTTCCTTTAAGTGCAGGCAGAGATTAAAATTAAAATAAGTAGTGCAATCACTCTGACAGCAAGATGACCTTTCCTGATTCACTTGCCATTTACAAAATGTACAGCAGAATTACTGAGCACTGAAGATTGTCTCCTACAAATTCTTCTCAAGGGAAATTAGGACATTTTTATTGCCCCATCAGCATTTATTGCTAAGAGAAACTTCTAATTAAAACCGATAACGTTATATCATACAACTGCTAAAGTGTCACTCTATAAGCTTGGGTTACATCTAATATACCGTAAATATAGTATGGAAACCCATGAGGAAGAAAATAGAAGTCTTAAAATTGGCATATCTACTATGTATTTTGTTGGCCTGTAAGTCTTTGGTTGTTATTAATAGCTATAATCCGTTCTATAGAAAAACATAGCTATACTTAATTATATCCATCTCAAGCCAAGTAAATTTTTCAACATATAGCCAGATAAGATCTTTATCAACATTCCTAGTCAATGGTGCTGTCATATACAATGTTTGCTGTCTCTGTCCCTACAAAACTGATAGACCAAGACTGCTTTATTTCCTTCTAGAGATTAAAGTTTAATAAAGCAAGTGGCCACCAGATGAATGGTATAGCCCAGGCAGTGTTTTGTGACTGACAGAAACATGGTTAACTGAGTTAAGTGGACTATAACACATTTATCAACTCATTTATCTCCATAAAAGTAAATTATTCTCTAAAAAAAGAAAGCATCCTATTAAAATAATTGATTACATTTCAAAATACAGTACTTGGATCAAGACTTAAGAAGAGAGAAATCACCAGATGAAAATTTTGTATCTCATTCATGAAATAAAAACATATCATGTTTTTTTCCTTCAACTTAGATGCAATATTTTGTTCTAAATCATTGTTTGTGAATTTGTACAGTGATTCAGAAAAGTATTTCCAATGGAAATAGATTTAATCTGGCCCAAAGTTGGAGACTTGGAAAGCAAATGTGTGAGGAAAACATGCAAAGGTGGGCAAGTTGGGGCCTTGTCAGAGAACAGTTGTATATATAGCGATGGAAGTGACAGAAACGACAGGACAGATACATTGGGCTAGAAATGTGTGAAGGGACTATCAGACTTGGAAGTTCAAATTAAACTTCGATGAAAATGGAAGGAGATGAAAGTTTTGTCAACAAGGAGTGATATGAACTTGAGAAAAGAACATTAACCTGCCTGCACTGTGTATTATCACTCAGTGTATGAGGAAAAGAGGTTGAGTGTAGAGGCCATTCACGAGACACATAAAACACCCCAAACGTGTCCTTATAACTGTTGGAGGGCCAGCTATCACATTGTAAGGGTCAAAAGAATCCAGTTTTTCTCAGAATTAGTTCGTCTAAGCAACAGGGGCACAGAACACATTCTCATACAATTCCTTGATACTCTGTTTTATCATAAAATCATCTCTCAAGAGACAGACCTTTAAGACTTCCTCTCTTTTTGCACCTTTTGACAAGTTAATCTAAAAATTGAAAGGTGGCAATAATCAAGGAAGGGGGAGGAAAAAGAGTAACTTGTGTATACACATGAAGATTATACATGTATAAAGAAATGCCTAGAAATTAGAGATAGGAATCAGTTGATGGAAAAAAGTAAAATAATTAAAACAGCCATTCTGGTGTTTTGCAATATGCTCTTTTCTTCTACGTCTATTCTACATGCAATCCTAGGAATACTAAAGGAGACAGGTTCCTATGATAATAACATAGGCTCCCATAAAAGGTTATGCGTATGTTCTGGGGACTTGGTTTGATTTTTATTAGGAGAGAAATCGTTGAGTCCATCATAGCCTACATATTAGTTGTATATTAATATGTAGTTAAAGAGATTTCTGTACTTAAATATTGCAATGGAAGTTCAGCACACCATTATATAAATTTGAAAAGATGAGACAGATCGAAAATTTCTTCAATTGGAAAATTCTTCCATTTCTCCAAATTGAAATTCTTCAATTCTGTAAATATTTCTAGAGTGCCAACTATGTGCCACTGTCATACAAGCTGATGATTCAGAAGTAAATAAAGCAGGGAACAATCCCTGCCCTCTTGGAACTTACTAGTGAGAGAACAGATGATAATCAGTAGAAATAAGTTTATATATGCTTCGTGTGTGTGTGCGTGTGCGTGATGTTAAATGTCAATAAGGGTTATGGAGAATATGAAGTGCAAGAGGGAGATAAGAGTGTGGAGAAGCATTATATATTTTAAATAAGATTGTTGGAGAAGGCCTTTCTGAAGAGATGAAAAGTAAGTAAAGATGGGAAGATGAGGGAATGAGCATGTGACTGTTTGGGAAAAGTAATTCCAGGCAGAAGTAATTTCATATACAAAAGTTCTGAGGCAGATGGGTGCCAGTGTTTATGTTGTTTTGTAAAAAGGACAATGTGGCTTAACCAGGTACTGTTCAGTGGAGAATCTGGAAGATAAATTCACAGAGCTGATGGTGAGTGAGGTCAAATGGTTTAAGCCACTGATGGCCTTGCCAGACTTCGGGTGTCAGACTGAATGAGATAGCAAATTTACTGGTGAGAGTTGAGTAGAGAAATGAAACAGTCTACTCAAGGGTTAAGAACCTTCTTGTGATTGTGTTGAGAACAGAAATAAAGATAGAAGATGGAGACACAGATGCAAGTAGTTATTACTCTAATAGTGGGATTTCTTTCTGACCACTTCTATTTTACTCTGTGAAATGGAAAGCAAATTCATCACGCGAGCGAAAATGATGAGAATGTACTACAGGTTTGGAGAGTGAAGTGATCAAGAGTCATCTACAAGCATCCTAAAATTACAGGATTATGGAGACTGCTAGCCATCAGTAAGGCCCACTTCAGGTTAGAGGTCATGAATTTTAGGTGATATATCAGCTAGTGAGTATTTTACTTCAGCCACTTTTAGCTGTATGGGTACAGTGTGGTGTGGCTAATAATTTGAATGTAACCAGGACTAGGATTTTGCCAAATTGCTGTTTGCCAAACTCAACTATGATGAAAGGAGTTGGTGGTGTGCGCAAGACAGTGAAAGACCCAAGGAATTTCTGCTAAATAAAGAAGGGCACAAGGACACGAAGAGGGCAAGGCAGCAAAAAGGAAGAAAGGATTGATGGATTTCATGTCTTGAGTCAAGGATTACTGCTAGTAGCAGGAGAGGATGGAAAGTTAAAATGTGGTAACCTGAGAGTTGGATGAAAAATTCTCGTGTAAAGACTATGAAGGCATTGCAGACTTGACACTGTAAGAGCTGCAAAATATGATTTTGGAGTCAGTGGCTAAGGTAGGGGGATGACAAGATCATTAGAGGAGAGGAGGCCAAAAGTAAGACAGCCCAGGTAGTAGAAACATCATCTATGTCAATGCTACTTAAAGTGTTTTCCATGGACCTAGCCAATTTACAAACTGTCTATTACCAGCCCATGATAGCAAAATACAGAAATTGGGAGGAAGTATTCAGAAAATTTTATAGCAATCTAACAGACTAATTTTATATCTGTGAAATCTAATAGTAAAAATTTTGAGCTTACGTTTTTTCCTTTTAAAGTTTATTTTATTAAACAATTTTTATTTTTCTTTACACCAGTGTAGGTATGGCATCATTTGAAAAACAGTGAAATATGTGAATGTAGGAGAGTGATAATGAGCCAGGAGCTGAAATCTTTATAGGAATGAGAGGGACATGATTGTTAAGAAGGAGGAATAGTAGGTGGTGTGGTATGGTGGCATGAGATTCAAAGATGGAAATTTTAGAAAGGAAAAAAAATAATAATGAGTAATGAGGACACACTCATATCACCCTCAGTATTCTGAAGACTTCAGAGGAATTAGTGAGCTCAGAGGAGAGTTACAGCAAGAAAGTGAAGGAAGTGTTGAGAAAGTGTTAAAGAATGGAGAATTACCAATAGATTACTAACTTTTAGGCTGTCCAACTTTCCAAAGCCCAGCCAATAAGAGGAATCAGAATATTATAGAACTGATACTCATGGAGGTAAATTATACCAACTAAACATTTTATATCAGATACTACAATGATGACATAAGCTTTATATTTGAGGTTAGTTTTCAACTCAAATGTGTGTATGTGTGTAATGTAAACTAAACAACAACTAAAAGAGGAAGTCAGTGGAGTGAACCCTACATATCATTATGGGTATTTGTCAACATTTCTCAAGTAAAAATACAAAATATATAGATTTATATCACATACATTTTCATTTGTAAATTTTGTATTACTAGATTTTTTCCATCTTTTCCATTTTAAAAATTAGTCTATAAGATTACTATGTTTTCATTTTGGGAACTCTTCTATTGAAAATCACATGAAAATTCACTTATGAAAATGCAGACTTAATATTAATCCATTGGAATACACAATACACATAAAATGCAGTTAATTACCTGTAATCTGTGCCATTGACAGGTGTCCATGTGTATGTCCTGTTTCCTTTGTCAATATATCTCTAGAAAGAAGTTTGACGTGGTTATTATCATGGTTATTATCACTACATTTTGTATGAATATATACGAAAAGTAAAGCAGTAGAATTTACTTATAAATTTTGCAGTCATTTAATACTCATCTTTACAAAGATATGATCTATTTTATTCTATGTTTATTTATTCTATGTGTGTCTAGCAAAATTTTTGACACAAATAAATATAAGTGCAAAATCATAATAGTTTATGCCAAATTATCTTCAAAACATTGAAAACAGTATTTCCTGAAAAACAAATTTTAATAATGAAACAGGACTATGAAGTATTTAGACAAGGCTCAGATATGTCCATACTAAAGTATGTTTAAGAGTAACAGGCAACATCAGGACATTAACGCAGTGTGTCTAGATCCAAGTGTGTGATTAGCATATGACTGTTTTTATGAAGCCACTATTATAGCATTATTATGGTATCATAAGAGGCTATTCAGTATCACTGAAGGTTAGGAAAACACCTAAATCCACCAGGGAAAGAAAATACAGAGCTAAAGAAGTTCATGCATGGCTATATCTTTTATACATGCACTTTTCCATTATGTATAGCGATGACATATATGTAATTTTTAATTTGCTTAGTTATTTTTGAGTTTCATCATTCTCACCAAAACAGTAACATGTACTGAAGTATTTCTTGGTATAAGGCACCATGCTAAGCACCTTAAAGTCATTCTGTCACTTGATCCAACCCCTGGAGTATATACTTTTATATCCCGCAATTTATTGATAAAGAAATAAGTGTTAAAGAGGAGGTAAGGTACTTAAGCTGGCAAAATGTATAATGCCAAATTCATGTTTATAACAACTACACAATGTATGTGTGCGTGTGTGTCTGTGTGTGAGCATGTGTGGGTGTATGTGTAGCAGATGGGGGGAGGGGGAACAGGGTTGGTGAAGAGGACTTAGTATTATTAAAAAAATTAGAAGAAACAATGCTTATATATTTGTTACTACTCATATATGCATAAACAAAGAGGGCAAGCAAGTGTTGGTCTGCAAGTAATAAATAAAATACGGTATCAGAAAATAGTATCAGAGCAGATAAATAAAAATACAAGTTTTTTCAATATCAGTAGAAGAAATTATAATCTGGTTAAGTCTTCAATTTGTAATGAAATAATCATTACAAATCATTGAAACAGACAACTTTAAACATTATTACTATCTAATATTTTAGTCAAGAAATCTATTTTTCAACTGCTTTCAAAGTTTGGAAATATTCTCAGATTAGTTTCTTAAGGCAGTCGTTATTCAGTAAGTTTATCCTTACTAAATTCTGCCATCTTTCAGTAAATTTTCTGCATGAAATAGAACAAATGCATTCTAGTTTTAGCCCAAGCATATAGTTATAAAGGACTGTTGATGGAATATGTGTAATAAATATAAACTATTTTCAGATTCCAACAAAACAGATTCACTTGGGCATAAATTAAATTGAAAAGCTCTAATTCTATTTTAAACTTATTTCAGTAGTAACACTAAAATCCATAAAAATACAGTATCATAAGGGTTAGCATATATGTATTAAACATTTGATTATTCATATAATTTCTCATTTATTCCATACACTTACAATTTTTATAGAGTAGTAAGACTCATGAAAGACATGACTATGAAAAAAATGTTTACAAATTAATTTCAGACAGGTTTTGGTGAAAAATATTCAATAAATCAGGTGTAAAGAGAGGTTCTGTGGGAAACATTTCCTAGGTGAGGAATTTCAAATTACTTCCAACTCATTATGCCAAACATTGTGAAATGTGTTAACACTGGAGATTCCCAGCTCATCAATACAGAAAATGGTACAAGAAAGGTTATATAATTCCTACAACCACCACAAAAATGAACTTCAAAGTTAATAACTAACCTAAGCCTGTGGAATTCAGCTACTTTGGCTAAACCGCATAACACTATAATATGAAGGTTACTATCACATCCTAAATATCTCTGCCAAATCCCTTACATAGACCATTTAGAAAGAGCTTTTGAAAGATATCACCTAAAAATTAGAGTAATACGTATGCACAGAGTTGTAATTGTTTTGATTGTCTATAAAATAGTGAATAGTGATAAAAATTATAGTCACTCATAGAGTAAATAATAACTTTTCTTGAAATACCAACATACATAGAAATCTGGAGTACAAGGCAATATAGTAATTGAAGATTAGCAGTTATATCTATTTACAATAGTGTGTTCATGACAGACATTTTAAAATTCTAAGATAGGAAAACATAGTCTTTAGCTGAATATTTGTCAAAAAAAGTTATTTGCAGTAAATTGAAAGGGGAAAAATATCAATGGAAGTTAACAGAAAATTACTTTGTAAGCTGAAAAAAGAATGTGCAAAACTCTAAGTAAATAGATTTGAAGTTGCAACAAAGTCTGAAATGTAAATATACCTCCCTTTGTGTTCTGTAATAGGGACTCATAATGATATTAAAATGAGAAAGGCCATGTGCTAATGAAGGATCATATTCAGATCCTAGCTCACCTTCCACCTAGGGAAGGATCTGATGAGGAATTTCAGAGAAATGTCATCCATCTAAAAAGGATGAGATTGTGAGGAAAAGGATATAGGTTATACATAAAAGCTTAAATTACATTTCCAGGCTCAAAAGCTTCTGAGACCTGTATTTTTCAAATACTCAAATGTATAAATGTCTGTCTGTACTCCACATCTGACTGATAATAGATATACTCCAATATGATAATAGACATAAATCAATTATTTGTGGGGGTAGTTGTGTTATCACAGGATTTAATTTCAGATGTAAGTGCTGGGAAATTTTAAAGTGTGTAACTAGTAAATGAAGATAAATCAAGCCAGAAACAAGTAAACAAAAAGCTAAAAATACAAAATAATTAATATATGGAACTCAATAATTAGAACATCCACCTAGACAAATCATATAAAACACATAGCTATTAAATATTAACTTCAATTTTGCAACATTGGCATGGTGTAAAACAACATGGCAAAATTATATTGTGCATTCTATTTCTCATAAAATATATGTAAAATATAATTTCAAGAATATACTGTTAATGTATAAGAAAACATCAAGAAACCTAAAGCAATAGTGTTTTATAAAAAGAAAAAAGAGTTAAAAATATATCTTAGTGAAAATATCCCTCCAGCTAAGAAATGCTTTAAAAAAGAAAAATTGTTTCCTAGAGGTATCCGTTTTATAATAGTGGATTAATAGAAAAAAGGACAAATTACCAATATCAAATTTTCTTGATATAATTTTTATTTAAGAATAAGCTAGAATCAATTCTTACCTCATCTTGAGATTTAACCAGAGTTCTGAATGTTTTTTCTCCACTTTCCCCATCAATCATCTTATTTCGAATCTAAGAGTAAATGAAACAACTATTTTATTCTAGAAACAAAGCTGACCTGCCAAAGTATGACTGTTAACATGGTAGTTTTTTAAGTTCTTTACTTCATGTAGAACAAATAAAATAAAAATAGGGAGTTAGTTTTACCAGTATCTGCAGTTGTTCTCTGGGAATTTTTTTAAGTTACCATATTATAGTCATTTTACACTGTTTTAAAATTTAAATAAAACATCCTTCATGAAATATTTTCAATCTGTTGGTAGTTTTTGAAACATAATTAATAAAATGAATGGTCAATTATGTTACAGCTGGCCACAGTGGAGTGGAAAGTAGTCACTGAGACACAGAAATGTATATATTCAAAATTACATATAACACAGAATGCTTCAAATTTCTGCCTTACACAATCAGTTTCATGTGAGAAAAGATTTTTTAAGAGGACTCTTTATACTTTTTTGTTAGTAATTCTTATATCTGGAGTACAAAAAAAATCTAAATAAAGGATAGAGAAAACTATAAACACCTATTTGGATTTCAGATAAGAGAGTTGAGTCTCCTTCAGTAGAATACTCCAAATCCTTAAAAATGCAAGGTTGGCCAGGTGCGGTGGCTCGCTCCTGTAATCCCAGCACTTTGGGAGGCCGAGTCAGGCAAATTGCCTGAGGTTGAGAGTTTGAGACCAGCCTGGCCAGCATGATGAAACCCCGTTTCTACTAAAAATACAAAAATTAGCCAGGCATGGTGGCAGGCGCCTGTAATCCCAGCTACTCAGGAAGCTGAGGCAGGAGAATGGCGTGAACCCAGCAGGTGGACGTTGCAGTGAGCCGAGATTGCGCCATTGCACTCCAGCCTAGGTGACAGAGCAAGACTCTATCTCAAAAAAAAAAAAAAAAAAAAAAAAAAAAAAAAAGTGTAAGGTCACATTATCCACTAAATATTCCAGTCTACTGGCAATTCTCAGAAGTTTCCTCAACTTATTTTTTATAACTCAACCAATGATTTACATTTGGCTTCAGGCAACTGCAAATAATAAGTAAACAAACTTGGTGTGATTAAAGGAATAATCTGAAGAATATACGAATGTGTGATGTATCTAATTTCAAATAATTGGGTCTGAAAGGAAGGAGTAGATAACAGCTTCTAATGTAAGTTGAGTGTGCACTTATGAAAAGATCAAAAATAATAAAGACTTTACTATGAACCAGGTCTTTTGCTAAGTCCTTTCTATATATTATTTCATTTGATGACTATTACTAATTGATTTAGAAGAAACTGAGGCTTGGAGAATATAAATAAGATCATTTTGGTCACTCAGTGGAGTGACAGCCCAGACACCAAGCTTATCCCTATTACTTTATCCTACTTTATTATGTCCAGTACTTTACAACAAACATTATTAATCACCTAAACACCCTAACACGAGGCCACAGTCTAGGGTAATTAAAGTAAATTAAATTCTATTGTTCTACAATTAAAATACACTATAACAAGTTATAAAAGAAATATGATGGCCTTTGCAAAAGAGTTAATCCATCTGGAAAAATCCTAAAAATCTGGAATCTGGAATGCAAGAGCCAAGTTCTGCTACTTATTAGCTGAAGAACTATAGAGAAACTATTTAACTTCTCTGTACCTCAGATGTAACATCAGTACAACAGATATTATAGTGTGAAACAATAATAGCAACACCAATTTCCAAGCCTCTTGAGAATTCATGACTAACATTGAAATATTTTCAATCTGTTGGTAGTTTTTGAAACATAATTAATAAAATGAATGGTCAATTATGTTACAGCTGGCCACAGTGGAGTGGAAAGTAGTCACTGAGACACAGAAATGTATATATTCAAAATTACATATAACACAGAATGCTTCAAATTTCTGCCTTACACAATCAGTTTCATGTGAGAAAAGATTTTTTAAGAGGACTCTTTATACTTTTTTGTTAGTAATTCTTATATCTGGAGTACAAAAAAAATCTAAATAAAGGATAGAGAAAACTATAAACACCTATTTGGATTTCAGATAAGAGAGTTGAGTCTCCTTCAGTAGAATACTCCAAATCCTTAAAAATGCAAGGTTGGCCAGGTGCGGTGGCTCGCTCCTGTAATCCCAGCACTTTGGGAGGCCGAGTCAGGCAAATTGCCTGAGGTTGAGAGTTTGAGACCAGCCTGGCCAGCATGATGAAACCCCGTTTCTACTAAAAATACAAAAATTAGCCAGGCATGGTGGCAGGCGCCTGTAATCCCAGCTACTCAGGAAGCTGAGGCAGGAGAATGGCGTGAACCCAGCAGGTGGACGTTGCAGTGAGCCGAGATTGCGCCATTGCACTCCAGCCTAGGTGACAGAGCAAGACTCTATCTCAAAAAAAAAAAAAAAAAAAAAAAAAAAAAAAAAGTGTAAGGTCACATTATCCACTAAATATTCCAGTCTACTGGCAATTCTCAGAAGTTTCCTCAACTTATTTTTTATAACTCAACCAATGATTTACATTTGGCTTCAGGCAACTGCAAATAATAAGTAAACAAACTTGGTGTGATTAAAGGAATAATCTGAAGAATATACGAATGTGTGATGTATCTAATTTCAAATAATTGGGTCTGAAAGGAAGGAGTAGATAACAGCTTCTAATGTAAGTTGAGTGTGCACTTATGAAAAGATCAAAAATAATAAAGACTTTACTATGAACCAGGTCTTTTGCTAAGTCCTTTCTATATATTATTTCATTTGATGACTATTACTAATTGATTTAGAAGAAACTGAGGCTTGGAGAATATAAATAAGATCATTTTGGTCACTCAGTGGAGTGACAGCCCAGACACCAAGCTTATCCCTATTACTTTATCCTACTTTATTATGTCCAGTACTTTACAACAAACATTATTAATCACCTAAACACCCTAACACGAGGCCACAGTCTAGGGTAATTAAAGTAAATTAAATTCTATTGTTCTACAATTAAAATACACTATAACAAGTTATAAAAGAAATATGATGGCCTTTGCAAAAGAGTTAATCCATCTGGAAAAATCCTAAAAATCTGGAATCTGGAATGCAAGAGCCAAGTTCTGCTACTTATTAGCTGAAGAACTATAGAGAAACTATTTAACTTCTCTGTACCTCAGATGTAACATCAGTACAACAGATATTATAGTGTGAAACAATAATAGCAACACCAATTTCCAAGCCTCTTGAGAATTCATGACTAACATATATCATATACTTAATGTTATTTATTATTTATTTTATTTTTCTTATTAATATTCTCATTATTATGGAAGACTCAGAGGAGGAAATAATGCAATTTTGCTTTTGAAATAAAATAAATTGCTGAGTAAAATGTATTAAGGCAAACATGGCAGCTTCTCTTACGCTACTCTTTATGTGTTTGGGTGGTTGGATTCCTTCCAAGTCTTTTTTCAATACTATAGCAACATCCTCCATCTCTATGAGTTTTACTGACATCTACAAGATAAATTTGTATTAGAAAAGTGAAAATATATCTACCTTTAGAAAGAGAAAGAACACTAAGGTCAAATCCAACTTAAACATTCATACCTTTTCATATGATCTTTTGGATAGGAAAACCCAGGATCTAGAAAATTTTAATGACACAGAACATTCATCTTTGTGTACACAGTATCTAACAGACAAGCTAACACATTGTAGCTGTTCAACAGATACCTGTAGAAGGAGTGCACAGCAACATCTGACCTGAGGAATTGTTTAGTCTTACTGATTCCACTCACCTCCACTTTAATATCATTCTCTAACTCTGCATCAAGGAAATCCAATGTTACTGGCTCCTGAGATTTGGGATTCTACACAGAAAACAATAATAATTAGGTACACGTAACATTATACAATGATGCTGTGTATAAAACAATTCAATGGGTATTTATGAAATTAATTGTGCAAAAATTACTTACCTAGGATACAATAACTATCTAAAGGTATCTTCTTTTTCATATATATATATATAAAAAATATATATAGCTTACATATATAAAAGCTAGAGATTGAGCTTTCAGTGCAGGCAATCTTAATTAATAACTAAGTGAAGAAAGTCTCATTTTGAGTGGTGTATTTGATACTACATTTCTAATCACAAGCTCTTTGGGCACACTACTTTTGAAGAATCATTCACAACTTTCTTTTCATTAATTAGCATGGGAAAGGGGCAAAATATAGCCATTTGGATAACTTATTTGGCCATAAAACAATGGCAACATGTAGGCATACTTTTAAAATTTGTAAAAAAAAAAAAAAAAATGTGTATGATAAAATGTTTTAAAATTATGTTTACATTTGCCAAGTAAAACATTCTATTGGACCTGTTCTTCCTTCTGAAAGTGTATAAAGAAAAGGTGCAAGTGTGCTTCATATATTTCAATCTAATAAATTTTATATTTTAATAATTCAAATGACATCAGAATGCGTAAGATAAACTTGTGGTTGTCATAAAGATTTTAAGATTAGCTATTATAATTAAAGTCTTACTAGGATAATAACCCCTGGGTTCACTGAATACTATTTCCTATTGCTTCTTCTTGCTGGTATATAATAATAAATAAATAACACTGGGGAATAAGATAAATTCTTATTTATCGATATCATTATATAAAATGATACTGTTAGTCTGGCAAATTTACCTCATATTTTCTCAATTGCAAAATGAAGATTCATTGAACTATTTGATAAACAAAATACAGTTAATTCCTCTATAACTTCCTAAGTAATGTAACATGTCATACTAAAACTTTAAAGCTTACTAGACCAATAAAATCATAATAGGTATATGTAATTTATAATGGCAAAATTTTATAAATTGAATTTTTAATTTTTATTAAAATGTTACCTAAATCTGATAACTAGATACCAGTAACAAATGCAAACTATGCTG
>NW_012103065.1:3071647-3096215 GCF_000951045.1 Mandrillus leucophaeus
AGGATCTAGAAAATTTTAATGACACAGAACATTCATCTTTGTGTACACAGTATCTAACAGACAAGCTAACACATTGTAGCTGTTCAACAGATACCTGTAGAAGGAGTGCACAGCAACATCTGACCTGAGGAATTGTTTAGTCTTACTGATTCCACTCACCTCCACTTTAATATCATTCTCTAACTCTGCATCAAGGAAATCCAATGTTACTGGCTCCTGAGATTTGGGATTCTACACAGAAAACAATAATAATTAGGTACACGTAACATTATACAATGATGCTGTGTATAAAACAATTCAATGGGTATTTATGAAATTAATTGTGCAAAAATTACTTACCTAGGATACAATAACTATCTAAAGGTATCTTCTTTTTCATATATATATATATAAAAAATATATATAGCTTACATATATAAAAGCTAGAGATTGAGCTTTCAGTGCAGGCAATCTTAATTAATAACTAAGTGAAGAAAGTCTCATTTTGAGTGGTGTATTTGATACTACATTTCTAATCACAAGCTCTTTGGGCACACTACTTTTGAAGAATCATTCACAACTTTCTTTTCATTAATTAGCATGGGAAAGGGGCAAAATATAGCCATTTGGATAACTTATTTGGCCATAAAACAATGGCAACATGTAGGCATACTTTTAAAATTTGTAAAAAAAAAAAAAAAAATGTGTATGATAAAATGTTTTAAAATTATGTTTACATTTGCCAAGTAAAACATTCTATTGGACCTGTTCTTCCTTCTGAAAGTGTATAAAGAAAAGGTGCAAGTGTGCTTCATATATTTCAATCTAATAAATTTTATATTTTAATAATTCAAATGACATCAGAATGCGTAAGATAAACTTGTGGTTGTCATAAAGATTTTAAGATTAGCTATTATAATTAAAGTCTTACTAGGATAATAACCCCTGGGTTCACTGAATACTATTTCCTATTGCTTCTTCTTGCTGGTATATAATAATAAATAAATAACACTGGGGAATAAGATAAATTCTTATTTATCGATATCATTATATAAAATGATACTGTTAGTCTGGCAAATTTACCTCATATTTTCTCAATTGCAAAATGAAGATTCATTGAACTATTTGATAAACAAAATACAGTTAATTCCTCTATAACTTCCTAAGTAATGTAACATGTCATACTAAAACTTTAAAGCTTACTAGACCAATAAAATCATAATAGGTATATGTAATTTATAATGGCAAAATTTTATAAATTGAATTTTTAATTTTTATTAAAATGTTACCTAAATCTGATAACTAGATACCAGTAACAAATGCAAACTATGCTGAATTAGTGCAAAGGTCATTCAAACTTTAATAATATAAGCCTCACAGGCTCTTTCAAAAGATATGCGGATCATCACTGTTTTAAGCACTGTTTTAGGAAGAAACTGACCAAGACAGTTGCAATAAGTAAAAATGTACTAAAATTAAGCATATTTTATCAATATGTTGAATGACATAGTATACATGGCAAATATTTACTGACAAAAATGCCTTCCTTCAAAGAGTAATTCCACCTAAAGATGAAAATTTTTTATTGCTATGGTTTTTGATAAATGAACATTCTTAAAGGCAAATTTTAAAAAACAGCCATGTCTGGCACTTTAATTGAAAAAATATTCACTGCTTAAGTACTCTATCGCTATCATCAGAAGATTCTAGAATACTGAAAATAAGTATTAAATTTTTCAAAGGTGAAAATGCTGACCAGTATTGGTAAGCTACTGATGACATCTTACTGCCTGAAAAGGAAATACTCCTTTGAAATGTAGTGTATTTTAAAAGAAGAAAAAAAAAAAGCCAATGTTGAAAATCCTTCTAATTTCTTTGTTTAAAAAATGAAACCTAGGAAGTCCCTAACAAAAGGATACTCTAAAGTTTACAATATTATTCAGCATTGCTCATTTAATGTCCCATGAAATAAACCGTCTTCACACAAACACCGTATCAGCATTAAAATTTTAACAAACTCACTGCAAAACAAAGTCAAAATAATGAAAATAATAAAAAGTAAACAGAAATAAGAGTATTTATCTTACATGCAATGGATAATGCATAGCATGACCAGACCCAAACAGCATGCATGGAGGAGGCATTATCAGGAAGAATTGGCAATATGAAGATCATGTCCCAATCCAGCATACAAAGACACAGAGAAGAAAATGAAATCATAAAAGAAAAATCTCAATGCATAACTTGTACTTTTAAAATAGCAATCTAGCTGACCATTTTTTTAAAAGATCCATCAAGGGCATGGTGACTACAAAATTCAAAAGCGTAATGTTTCAATAAGAAAGCACCAAGAGAGGCTGAAGAACTGGAAAATAGTCTCGCATACCCATTATTTTTGTTGGATATTTAAAATACCTAGTATTTCTCATTTGCAAAATGTGGATATCAATGGAAATAACTACCATACCATTTGTGGAAACGGAAGAATGCAAAGTTAACAAATTTTAAATTGAAATAATTACTAGATAGTATTACAAATGATACTTAGTTCAAAAATATCCTTCAAATTGAGGAGTCTTGTGTGGTTGCTAGTTTGCCATTTAGAGTTTTCTTAGAATGAAAACAAAAATAAAACAAACCATTTTCAGGTTGTTTATTTTTTAATTATATTGTTAAGAGTTACATGCAATATTTGAGGTTGCTGCAAAAACAAAAATTCACTAAAATGCACATGACTGCAAAAGTATAAGATAATACATAAAAAGAAACATGCAAGGATAGTAACAAAATAATTTACTATATCAAGAAAGGCATAAACATAATTTTAAACTTTATAGGAATTATAAAAGATATGAAGACTTTCATATGCAACAATATGAAATTCAGTTTGTTCTAAAATTCTAGCACTGGAAGGGAGTTAAAGCTTTTCAACTAGTTCAGTGGCTCTGCACTTTAGAACTCCATGGGGAGCTTTAAAAATTTACTATTTAGAGGCCGGGCACGGTGGCTCATGCTTGTAATCCCAGCACTTTGGCAGGCCGAGGCGGGTGGATCACGAAGTCGAGAGATTGAGACCGTCCTGGACAAGGTAATGAAACCCCATCTCTACTAAAAATACAAAAATTAGCTGGGCATGGTGGCCAGAAGCGGTAATCCCAGCTACTTGGGAGGCTGAGGCAGGAGAATCATATGAACCCGGGAGGCAGAGGTTGCAGTAAGCTGAGATCATGCCACTGCACTCCAGCCTAGCGAATGCCACTGCACTCCAGCCTAGCGACACAGTGAGACCCATCTCAGAAAAAAAATTAAATTAAATAAACGAAACAAAACAAAAACGATTTAGAGGCCTGGTGCCATCACTGCCAAATTAAATCAGAATTTTCAGAGGATGAGGCAGGGAACTGACATACATATTTAATTTCCTAGGTGAATAGTGTAGGATGGAAACTAGTGACTAGTTCAATTCTCCTGCTTTTCAGATGAAGAAATTGAAGCACTACAGGATTTAGTGGAGTGCTCAAGAACAGTGTTGGCTATTAGAACCAAACTAGCACTCAGTTCTACTACTTCATAGCTTATCCATCTCTTCTTAATGATATATTATCTCTTCGTTTTAATGTCACCCACTGTTTTATGTATTTATTCTTTTTTTTTTTTTTTTGAGATGGGTCTCGCTCTGTCAGCCAGCCCGGAGGCAGTGGCACAATATTGGCTCACCGCAACCTCTACCTCCCGGGTCCAAGCGATTCCCTGCCTCAGCTTCTCGAGTAGCTGGGACTACTGGCATGTGCCACCATGCCTAACTAATTTCTTTTGTATTTTTTTATTTTTATGTTTTAAGTAGAGACAGGGTTTCACTATGTTGGCCAGGCTGGTCTTGAACTGCTGACCTTGTGATCCGCCCTCCTCAGCCTCCCACCGTGCTGAGATTACAGGCGTAAGCCACCGCGGTTGGCCTTAATGTCACCAACTTTTTTAAAGAAATGGTAGGCTTACCTATAAAATCTTAAATAATGTTGAACATCCTTTGAAATTCTGAAATTCTCTTGCTAAGCTGTGGGAAGTATCCTTTTATGCTGATTATTAATAGTTTTACTGTGCATATAGAAATATTGCATACATATGATAACGGAAGTTTTGTTGCCAAAAGGAAAAGCTTTTGCAATGAGTTTGCCAGGTAATAAAATTAACTACTTATTTGCACTTTGGTACATTTTTAATTAGCTAAGGGAAATTTCTTTAATGTCTAACCCCAAATTACACTTTTTAGAAGTTTTGGCTTAAAATCTGTGGCTTATGGCAACTGTCACATAGGAATTGTATTTTATTTCCACTTAGAAGTAAATTTACAAGCAAATTGTTAGGATCACATGAATTTGACATTAATTTTATAATTTTAATAACAAATTTATTTTTAGAAGCCATCTCTTTATGATTTCTCTGATTATTAACCTGATTCCATAATTGACTTTGCAATCTTTAGTTAGCCAATACATACCCTCTACCATTATTAATAACATTTTTGCTCTGGTTTATTAAGAAATGATGCTCATCTCCATTTCATGCTCTGGAAGCTTGATGTCAGGAAAGGCAGCTTTAATTATATAAGCTTTAAACAGAAGCTTAATCTCAACTCGGATTTAGCAAATTTGAAAGCACTGTTAAATCTACCTTCATTCACCGTTACCTGGACATTGGGTCTCCTTTTTCTTAAATTAACTGTTGGTATACCTACACCAATAGGCTGAAGCAACAGAAAAATGGTAATTCATCATACTACATATCAACATAGGTAGGGGTTCTATCCTATAATCAATTTTCCTCAGATATTTCCTTGATTGGAAAAAGATCTAAATGATAGACTTAGAATTCAAAGTATTTGGTAGGTATGGAGTTCATGAGTCAATAAAATAAAAATTTAAAAATATCTTCAACGAATAAAAACTGTTACATGAATAGTCATTTTTAAGAAAAATGACTATTATTTTTCTTTTTCTAGAAAAGTACATATTTGGGAAGTGGGAAAAAAGGTTGTTTGTCTCAGATTAGTTTTCCATCGATTTGACCAAAAAAAGAAAAAAAAAGAAAAGAAAAAGAAAAGTAACAATTGTTAGAATTTACACGACCCAAATATAAATACTTTTAATGTCCATCCCTCGATTTATATGTTGAAATCCTCATCCCCAGAGATGACGGTATCCAAAGGCTTTTGGGAGGTGCTTAGGTCCTGGTTGGTGGGTCCCTCCTGAATGGGATTGGTGCCCTTATAAAAGAGGCCCTAGAGAGAGACGTCTCACCCCTTCTCCTCCGTGTGAGGTTAGAGTGAGAAGATGGCTGTGAATAGGGAGGCAAACCCTCACAGAACACCAATCTGCCCAAGCCTTCATCTTGTACTTCCCAGTTTTCAGAACTGTGAGTTACTAAATTCTGTTTATAAGCCACCCAGTCTATGGTATTTTGTTATAGCAGCCTGAATGAACTAAGAAAATTATATGATATTAAAAAGTTTTAATGTTTAATATTTGTGCCTTTGTTTTCTGAAGTGATACCAAATGTTCTATCTGTGGAACTAATGGAGAATGTAACCATAACAGTGTAGATTTATTTTAAATATTAACTTCTCAAACATAGATTATGCACAATTTCCTATACAATACATATTTCTTAGAATTGAACAAAATGAGGTATCTAACTAAGTAGACCTAACCTGGTTATTTCAATGACACAAAATGGAAGAAAGTTAAAATGCTTTTTGTAATAAAGCAGAATATATAATTCAACACATGTCAAAATGTGGTCATGCTGGTAAAAGTACAAGCTTAGAAAATGTTATGAGTCCTTAAAAATTAAATATGTGAAAAATCCGTAGCTATTTTATTTAATGATATTCTGGGGGCTTTTAAAGAATACTCATCTACAAAAAAACCTTCACTGAAATATTTTTAATTAAGGTTCCCATATCAGGAGGAAAACACAGGCATTGATCAAAAATACTTGCATAACATTAGACTTTCACCTTGTTAAATAATAATGGCTGCTATAGATAAGCATTATTTTTCTTCACTTGTATTAATGAATTTCTGATAAAATAATTAAGATTAATTTTGTTAGTATACTGTCACCATATGTTCCTTTGTATTTGCGTATTTCTAAAGCAATTATCTTATGCTATGTCATCCTTTTATGAGGTCTTGTATCAATCTGTATAGCGTCCTCCTTTAGCCACAAAACGGAAATCATAATATTTACTGAGTTAATGATGAGAATTCACAAGCATATTTAATTCACAAGCATGAACTTCAGAAATAAAGAATAAACTGATATTCAGAATAATTTCTTTTTCATGGTGTTCTGAAATAGTATTTTTGGAGATGTCTTTCTGTTACATATTAATATTTGCTTTAGTAAAATCCAAATATAAAGATATGAAAAGCTAATTTATAATATGGAAGAAAAATATCAGTTGGACTTTAATGAAGTTGCTAAAGAATTTGTTTTCTCTGTAATATTATAAATTTTAGTGAATTATTTCAAATATGAACCAAATATAGGTTAATGTCATTCAAATAGTAATATTTTCTACATAAATATTGGTTATTAGTGGAATGTAGAAAAGAAAAAAACTTCAAATTATTACTTCTCTTTGACTATGAAAACCACCTAAACTGTTACAGCCATTAGATGGTAGATTTATACATATATATCTCTCCATCATATATGCATTATTGTCCTTATTCTTCTTTTTGTCTATGATATATTTTAGTTCCTTTGGGTGAGGGTTAAGGTTTATAATTATAAAACTAGAGATCCTTCACACCCACCCTTCATCACATTACACTTTTTTTTTTTTTTGAGATGGAGTTTCGCTCTTGTTGCCCAGGCTGGAGTGCAATGGAGTGGTCTCGGCTCACTGCAACCTCTGCCTCCCAGGTTCAAGAGATTCCCCTGACTTAGCCTCCTGAGTAGCTGGGATTACAGGCAAGCACTGCCACGCCCGGTTAATTTTGTATTTTTAGTACAGACAGGGTTTCACCATGTTGGCCAGGCTGGTCTCGAACTCCTGCCCTCAGGTGATCCACCTGCCTCGGCCTCCCAAAGTGCTGGGATTATAAGTGGGAGCCACTGCACCCAGCCCACGTTACACTTTTATTACTTTTGAATTACTTTAGTTAGGGGAACTTTAATTGAAAATACATTGTATATACAAAGCCCAAACAATAATACTGCAAAATTATAAAAAAAATTAAGATATAAAAAGATAAGTTTTCAAGCTATAGCAAAATCATAGGATGATTAGCCAAACATAAATTACTCTTTTAAGAGGAATTTAACAGGTTATGCTTTTAAAGAGCTGTGGTAGTTTAATAATAATATGAAAAAGTACTTATGCAACATTTATATTAAAATAACACATTTAGCATAACTAGGGTGATCAACAGCTACATGTGCTACAAGTAATTATATGATGAATTTGATATGGAAATAAGTTCCAAAGTCAGATAAATTAAAGTAGACATCAGTTATAAAATGTAATATTATTTAATGTATTAAAATAGATAATTAATATATTACATTTAATGTAGTTTTGCATTCAATATCAATAGTTCTCTTATGGATTTGAACAATATTTAAATGACACAACTGTGTGTATGTTCACACACTTGTGGTATATTCTAATATATGGCTAACATTACATATCCATGACTCGGGAGAAAGAAGTAGTATGCATAAGTCTGCATGGTTTAAAGGATCTTCAATATTATCTTCAAAGTTAAGCAATAACTAAACAGATGCTTCTAAGGTTACAATTATAAGACTTTGATTAATTTTATGTCTAAATAAATTTTGCTATTAATGCCCTGTGAAGCAGTTCATGAAGAGTAAAATGAGTTGTACAAGATAATTGATGAAAATATCTTGAGAAAATAGGCATAAAAATTAAGATAATATGGTTCATCGATGGCATTTTATCTCTTTCAGATTAACTTGCTGATTAATAAATATTTCCCATTTCTGAAGCCCATCTCATGAATTTTACTCTTACATCTCTTTACAGGCCTGTCCTAAAGTAAAAGGAAAACCATTCTGGGAGATGGAAAGCAGAGTTAATTACTAGAAAAGAAGGGCAATAGAAAATGTGACCTGGACATAGACGAACATTACTAATATTTATCAGGTTCAAACTCATGTCTGGAGCAATATCCTTTATTATCTTACAGCCTTAAAATCAAAGTCAGAAGTGGGATGCATGAAATTGAGGCTCAGTGGGTGATAATGGCTGTCTTTGAGATAAAAATATTAGTGCAGCTAAATTGGTAACAGAAAATGAAAACTGCTTTCACTCTTTCATATATTATGATGTGTTGTCTTGTCATCTAAGAAGAGAGCCACGTTACAGACTGTACTTTGATATTTAGTGTTATATAGTAAATTTTAAAACAACAATCCTATTAAGAACATTAGTCATTAATTCTACAAAACACTAACCAGTGTAAACAAATTATATACCGACCTTTGGCTGAAGATTTGGATGTAATAAAACATAACCATTAGGATCGATTGCAAAGTAATACCCATTGGGGCATAGCTGGAAAAGAAAAAATATAAGCTTAGATACGCCTGAGTCACAATTAGAAATCTATATTCTTTTAAATACATAATGTATTAAATACACATTTTATAGTATGTTGAAAGATAACATGGAATCATTTTATTTTAGAGATGCTTTTAACCATATAGTTCCTTTGCTAAGATAACTGCCCATAATTTTTGAGAATTACCTAAGTGCTTTGTGACCAAGCTAAATTAGTACAGAGTTCTAAACTAGAAAGGGTATCAAAAGAACAAATTTCATCTTACTGTAAAACGTGGTGTCAGTCTTTTAATATCTTCCAAAGACACATCTACCCCCATCACACCAAGAATCAGCTGGTTCTATAATAAGAGAGCAAAAATGGCATTTTATATCAAAAATTTACATATTTTTACACAATTATCATATGCTCATATTTTGCTGGCATTTTGGTTATATTCCATATTAGTTTAAACGTATATATAGAGTGAAGCATTCTTACTGTCAATTTACAAGGATTCTCAGCTTTGTTTCCTACAACTTTATCATCATTATCATTTACCTTAGCAAAGAAAATCTAGATAATTGAGGCTAAAATATATAAAAGATAAACAAAAATGTTTGACACTTCTTGTACCCTTTTCTTCTAATATTTATTTTCACTGCTATCGTACAGTCAGCGCTTATCGCTGTGTGTCTACGTATGTGAGTTTAGACTGACTTTATGGTTTACTATAATTAAGAAGCCACAAGAATGTCCAGCTTAAAGATTAGACAATATAGAATAAGAACACATTGGATTTTTGCTGCAGATAGTTCCTGCGTATGTAACTATCCTGAAAGTATGTGACCATATTGGTGATAAAATCCTAAAAACACTATTTCTAGTCGCGGCTAATAAATTCTATATACCAAGCAACAGGCATCACAGTTTTAGGTGCAAGTAGAGGAGATTTGTGGCAAACTGCCATCATGATCTTCCATGGGACATAAAGATGGAAATTGTGTTAAAATTTTGAGTCCAAAATTGTTGTTTCAAATGGAATTATATAAATTATAAAATAATAAATTTGAAATGTGCTTGCAAAAAATTATAAAATCTAGTAATTACAAAAACATTTAAACTTTGTGGAGGTACAGATAGAGTAAGAAAGTTCTGTCAATAACTATGCTCTTTTCCATGAACCAATCCTAGTCTGAGCAAAAACTTCCCAACTGGAGCAATCTCTTAGTTCACAGTGAGATTTGTGAACACGTATGAGAAAGTTAGAGAGTTACTCTTTTATGAGTTACAATATTTAGAACCTGCAGATAGTTAAGAATGGTCATGGGCCCCCAAAGAGAAATAACTGTTTTCTATGGCCTCCTTATTAAAATAAGGAGTTCAACTGAGATATATAATAACTGATCAAACAACGCTTAACTGCAACAGACTTCATGAAACCATAAACTGGAAATAAATATTCACTCAAATCAAGTATATCACCTATATTATAAAATCAGTCTCTAGTATTAAAAAACTCTTAACTTCAAAATCTCAAATTCCTTCTGAATCAAACTAAAAAACTGGAATGCAATCCTATTTAAAATCAAAAGCATTTAACAAATAAGACATAATCAGTATAAGATACGTATTTTTTAGAACTTTTAAATAGGCATTTTACTGCACTGACCAAAAAACCAGTGCTATAAAAATTAAGCATTCTATGACATTATTCTTCTTGTACCCTAAAATAGAAAAAAATAAAGAGAAGTATTAATTTAAGTCAGATCCTTAAGTTACAAGATAATTTTTAAAAAGCTACTGTTTGGGAGTTGGGGAGGAATGATTTAATATACCAATGTACACCTGATACAAACATCACCATGCTTTTGGTCTTTGGATTTTTCTTTCTAAACTCCATTAATATCTCAGATGGATTCTTAAAATGTGCACACAATATTACTGTCCATTTATCATATAATTACTCCCAGAGTCTGACTCTGTTCTCATCAGGTCATAGTTAAGTGGAGTTAAGCTGAATCTTGGCTCTAGGGCAACAGAGAGTTTGACCTGCATTTCCTTTTTCCCAGGTGGTTATCGCATAGGCAGCTGTTGCCTTTGACCTCTGGCCTCACAAGACAGTTACACTGCATGTATTTTCTTATGGAAATATCTTATCCATGTTGAGCTTCAACGTCACAGTTTGTCATTTATTATTATTAATTTTATCAATTAACTTTTAACCTTTAAGTTTGTCTTATTTTCAAATTGGCCGGTTATGTTGAAGACCGGAAGAGTTCCAGTAATGACAAGTCCCAGTTCCTAAAAATAGATTCAGAGAGAAAGGGCAAATTAAAATTACAATTTAAGCTTTGTCAGAGTGCATTAGCCTTTGATATCTGAGACTGCATTTTATAGTTACTTTACAAAGAGCCAAAAACATTAGTAACTCATTTTGAATATCTACTAAAATTTATTTTTAAAGTATCAATGAAAATATCTTGGAGAAAATTAGGACCTACTAGGCAGCTACTGAAGCATGAAACATTTAAAATAATACTCTAAGATAACTTTAAAAATAATCAACTTACACAACTGGTCAACAGCCTGTATGCATTTCAGTAACTCTGTGTCCTCCCCCTTTTTAATAGTGATAGTTCACCTAATATCAGGGCCTCCATAAGCAGAGTGATAATAAAATATTATTTTAAGTGATTTACTTAGCTTCCCTTTTTGTAGCCTCATGCTTAATTTTTTTATGCCCTAAGCCAAAGACTTCATGCTAAATGACAAATGTGCAGTTGAATGGCATGATAAATAAAATAAACATTCTATTGATACTGCATATCTGGGATATTCTAAGTAAGTGTTATGGTCTTCAGAAGAAGCAATACTACTTCTAAGTAGCCCCCAAAATAAGCAGTACTTTTTGACAAGGTAAAATGATGAAGAAAAGACAACTGAAAGCATCAAATATAAAAGTCTAGTCTGAAGAGTTTAACATAATAGAAATAATGCCATCCTATTAATCGGCACATAATTTAATATATTAAATGAATTCATAGAGATTAGTTGAAATAAACTGATTTTCAAGTCAGAGTTTGCTTTTGTTACTGACATCTATATCCATTATAATTTTTAGCCACTATTTCATGTCAAAACTACCTGTTTATCAAAATCACTCTTTAAAATAATTTTTAAATTGTTTGAAATTTTGAATTTGCTAAAATGAGAAAATATTTTTAATCTTCTCACAAATAGTGATTCCAAATCCAAAGTTCATGAACTTGGAACAGAGTTCTGGAATCAGAACCGAGTTCATAAAGTTGGATTTGGAATCATTATTCATTGGAACATTAAAAATTTTATTAATATCAGGGAGCAAATGTTGTGGTATCAGGTTGTGGTTCATAATTGGGCACATAGGAGGCCCAAATTCAATGGGAATGATGAATGAATTACGGAGGAGAGACAATAATAGAGAAGCTTCCAGCAGACCAAAATACCAAATTATTTGCAACAAATACAACTAAGTAAACAACGAAACATATTTGGGTGCATGATGATTGACATGGTTTGGTTGTGTTTCCACCCAAATCTCATCTTCAATTGTTGTTCCCATAATCCCCACGTGTTGTGGGAGGGATCCAGAAGTAATTGAATAATGGGACGGTTTCCCCCATTCTATTCTCATGATAGTAATTTCTCACGAGATCTGATGTTTTTATAAGTGGCTTCCTCCTTTGCTCAGCACTTATTCTCTCTCCTGCCGCCCCATGAAGAGGTGCCTTCCTCCATGATTTTAAGTTTCCGGAGTCCTCTCCAGCCACATGAAACTGTGAATCAATTAAACCTCTCTTCTTTATCAATTACTCAGTCTCGGGTATTTTTTCACAGCAGCGTGAGAACAGACTAATACAATTATATATAATATATGTATTATATATAATACATATATATGAATAGATTAATTCATAAAACTGTATCCAACAGGTAATTCAGTAAAGATTTGGTGAAGTGTCTCTTAGAGGTATAATCTATATGCAGAGTTTTAAAAATGCTACCGTGGTTTAAGACGAGGTAGATATGGATGTAATCATTTCCTTTGCATTTTTACTTCATACCATTATTTGCTTCTAAAAATGGTAAAATGTAGCCTAAACTGAGCTACTAGATTACTAACATATTGGATTTAAGATAATTATGAATGAACTCATTGGGACCCAACTTGAATTTTTTCTCCTCATTTATTAAGTAGACCAAAAACTTCTACTCTACTCCTGAGCACTGCATGTGTCTCTAGAAAATAAGAGAGAAATAAAACAAGATTTCTCTACCCTGGAATTTTAAAAATATTTTCTAGAGCCCCAACTCTTGTCATATCTCTTTTTATAAAGAGCTTCACTTTGTCTCCTAATTAAAATGAACCTTCCATAATATTGTCCTAATCTCCCCTTATCACCAAAAATGACCAGGGTATCATTTTTTTGATATACTCAGTGCTCCCCCAATTTTTATGCTATACTCCATTTCTATGGTTTCACTTTTCACCACCAACAGCAAAAATCTTACAGTAGTATGACCAGCTAAAATGTCTCCATTTTCTTAACCACAATCCACTTTGCCCCAATATTGGCTTCTTTATTTTGAAGTCAGAATTCTTTTTCTCATTATATCCATTATATTTGGTTTTAAAATATATTTACCTTTTCCTTTTTAATACAACTGTTTATTTTTGACCAACATATATTTTTAATCTGCTGTGTGGAGAGATTATAAACAAATAACTAGGAATATATGGGGATCACTTTATCATTTTCAAACCAGTAAAAAGAATGCTGTATGTGTCCAATGAATAGCAAACTCACGTGTTTCTTCCTTTTTTTTTTTTTTTTTTATAACATTTAGTTTCAGCTTATAGCACAGCACATTTAGAACCAACATTTCCTCCTAATGTCATTTGTGCTATCAGTAAGAACCTTACCAGCAATGCAGACATGCTGGCTAATGAACTTCCAGTCAAAGGAAACACAACAGGGCATCATTATTGACTCCTCCTATCACACACTGTCCTGTGATGAATTTGAGAAGTGCAACATTTTGACCACAGCTTTGGATCACTGTGTGACCTTAAGTAAATATGTGATGTCTAAAAGGAACACTGGACAGTAATTTTAAGCTAGGGCCTGAGGTAAGCAAGCTTCATGCTTCATTTTATCTTTCTTAGCGTGCAAGGCTTATGTTAATAGTGCCTATTTTTCTTCTAACTTCCTGTATATGTTTATTTTCTAAAAACCAAATGATAAGTAATTCTAAATGGACTGCATTTTGCCCTGTGGGTTCATCATTACATTTGGAAAAGTAGTAACAACTGATCTCCAAGTAGGGAAAAGGGTTACTGAATCAGCATTTATTTTTCAGTTCTTATTATTTTGATTCTCTCCAAATATATTATTTTAGTAAATCATTAATAAGTTCTTCTCATTAAGACTAAACATAAGAATAAAGCTTAAGTGCGATGATTGTTATTTATAATTTTCATGTCAGGAAGTAAAAATTACATTTAAACAATTTTCAACTTTGGCCCTATTGACATTTTTGGAGGGATAATTCTTTGTTGTGTGTGGTGGGCAGTTTTCCTCTGCATTAAAGGATGTTTAACAGCATGCCTGGCCTCTATCCACTCAGGGGTGTCCAATCTTTTGGCTTCTCTAGGCCACACTGAGAGAAGATGAATTGTCTTGGGCCACACCTAAAATACACTAATAGTAACAATAGCTGATGAGATTTTAAAAAGAGCAAAAAAAAAAAATTCATAATGTTTTCAGAAAGTGTAAAAGTTTGTGTTGGGCTGCATTCCAAGCCGTCCTGGGCCACAGGTTGGACAAGCTTGCTCTAGATGCCAGTAGCAACCCCTCCCCTCAAGCCATGACAATCAAAAATGTCTATAGAGTTTTTTCCAAATGAACTGTAAGGGGCAAAAAGACCCCCCTGTTGAGAACCACTGCTTTTAAATATAATGACATATCTTTACTGAAATGTGAGTTGTTCAATGGACAATTTAACATGTGTTGGTTTCACACCAGATGTGATCATCTCAATGACGTATTTCCATAAAAAGTCTGAAGTTGAATCTGGCACAAAAGATTATACTAATATATTAAGATGTTTGTGATGATTTTAGTATAGGGTAAAGTTTTTGCCTATCTAACAGCATGTATTCCTGAGTTTTAGCAGATTCAGCTATAGTTGTGGAGGCTAGACATGCTTCTATGCTTCTACTAGCTCCTATACTTTAAAAATACTTTCTTCTAAATTATTGTTCAAAATCTGCAAAAATAGATTCTAGTTCACGAAGACTTTCATCTTTTTTTTTACATTAACAATTTAAAAACTTACTGAAATGCCCATGTGTTCAACATTCCAGGCTGGAAATTCTACATTCTCAATGAAGGGATCAAGTAGACAATAAGCTAACACTTCGTATTTGTAGTTCTCTACTACATACAAATCTATGTTTTTATGTAAATTATGTAAATTCTAGGAAACAGGTCTGTGATATAAGAAATTTGGGTGAGGGTTTAATGAAAAGGAAAACAGAGACATCATCTAGAAAGAAGAAGAAATCATCTGTGTGCTTTTGTTATGAAAGTCTTTGACTGAACAGCTCAACCTCTTACCAATGCATCCAGGTACACATTTGTCCATTGGACTTGCTTAGCTTTGTCTCCTGCTAAAACCATTGGTCTTCCCAAAACATCCAAATATTCCTGTTTGTGAAAAAAAGAAAAAGTTGTGGTTAAAACTAGGAATGCTGTGTTGTAATAAAAATTACAGAGAAAAAAAATCCTAGAGTTAAAAATGAATATAGAACCAAAATTATTGAGACTGAATATATAATCAGTTAATTTCTATTTTGGATACTCCCTAAGTGGTATGGCTACGTATTTTGAATCAACAATATTTGACTTATATTATTTATACAATGTATCTACTCAAGTTTTTTTCCAGTAACAATCAGAACATTGTTTTCTGTGTTACAGCCAATAAGTGAAATACGTTCCTTGTGAATTGTTTCATGTTAATCTAAACTATTTAAGGCTCTGTGATTTACTGCGTGGAATTGCAGAAATTTAAAATCATAAAGCAGCCACATACTTTCTTTCATATCACAGATTGTTTGGCTGAAATTCAAAACTACATTTAAACACATCAAAAAATAAAGGAAATACTGTGCCAAATCTAGACATCAGACTCAAATGCAGCTGCTGTTTCATTTCAACATTCAATGTATTCAGTATTCACTTCCACAAATGCCATGTTATTTATGCTAAATTTTGACTTTGTTTATTTTGTAGATCTTCAACTGTTTTTAAAAAGGAGTAGCAATTTTCATAGTAATTTATGATTATTTTAAAATAATAAATATTTAAATTAACTTAATTACTACATTCTACAAAAAGTTATTTAACAGGCGTGATTTCAACTGAATGATGTTAGAAAAATCATCTCCTTGTTGTAACTTTATTTTAGATAGATAAATAGATCCACAGGGGTTATTTGGGAGGTATTTAAGTTCCAACTAGGTCCCTGTACAATTTGTCCAGCATAATTAGTGTTTAATTTTATACATGGTACCTACAATTTGAAGACACTTTAAAAAATCATTTGCAGAATCAAGTTCAAATTACATGAAGTGTATTTTTAGAAAATTTGATTTTCTGTATTTTCTATGATATTTTTAACATCTGAGAGTAACAATATACTCATTTTATTTACCTGAGTTTTGGATGTTTGAAAACACTTGCAATGTTAATAAAATAAAACCAATATATCACCAAGATACTCAGTATTTTAATATAAGTGTAATATTACAGATCTTTTCATTCTTACTAATTTTCTCCATATTGAGCATATTTAAACCAGAAAAGAAGTATCTTATACTTGAAAAAAAAAAATTTAACAAGCTTTAAATAATCATACCTGAGTATTGATTCTTATTGCACCAATGGAAGGAATTTCATAATAATAACCTGAAATATACATATATATATTTATATATAAATGTTACTTTATAATAAAGGGCCACAAAATTATTTTATTTTATAAATATTCATAAAGAGTATTTTGAAAATAATATATTTCACTTCAAAATTGAACTAATACTAAAATATCAAAATTAAGAAAATGGTTAATGAATCTTCACAACAAACACACAGGCTTTGTGAAAAATTTCACTACATTTCTTAGTTATTATAAAATAGGTATTATTCTTCTACGAAGGAATAAGAAACATGGAATCATTAAAAATATTTTTTCATTGGATAAATTATTAAAGATACATGATGGATAATTATTATATTTATATAAAATCTTTGCCTAAATATAACTTTCAGAAAAAATTTAGGTTCTTTTTGTTGCCATGGCATCACAGTTCATTTTTCAAATTAATATATTTTTTTCTCAGTAACATCATTCTTTCCGAGTGAAAATATGAGCTCACTGCACAACATTTGAATTATCCTGGAACGTATAAGGTTTTTCAAAAACAGTAATTAAACCACCCAGAGAAAAAAATATATATGTCATACTCTCATATTTAAGCTTTATGAAATTCAGATATTGTTTCATTCCTAATTTTTCATGTAAGATTATATCTGATATATATCATTCAGTATAATTCAGTGTAATACATTATTTTATAAATGTGGAAATATAATCGATGTCTGAATTTTCATATAATGTAATGCTAATGTCAAAATTTGTATGTGTTTTCTCTATAGAAACATGTTCATAATCTTACTCTTGCCTGATTCTTATAGAAGTTAGCTACAGCTTTAGCTTATTTTAAATAACCACACCTAATAACAGCTACCAAAATATTTTTTCTTCTAGTTTACTAGAAGAAAACAGATTTGTTACCTTTGTTTTCACAGGCCATCCACTGAATAGGTCCTCTGTCATAATTGTGTTGACCAACTGAAAACGTGAATACACGTACCTGGATGAATTGAAAAATAGGTATTCATTAGGCTTAATAAAATTTAATTGAATGGCAAAATAAAACAGCTACAATTTCTATTAAAAAGAGTGTTTTCTGGTTGAATGATACGACAAAAAAAACTGAGGTCAGTAAAGACTTCAGAAAGGGACCAGAGGAAAATCACATAACCTACTGTAAACATAGACTCCAGTTGCTACATTTAAATTTGTACCTAAGTGTCCTCTTGCACATTCCTCAGGCAGGAGCATGACTAATGTTTCATTCATAGAAAGTACATCTTTCATGGCCAGGCACGGTGACTCACGCTTGTAATCCCAGCACTTTGGGAGGCCGAGGCAGGTGGACCACCTGAAGTCAGGAGTTCGAGACCATCCTGGCTAACATGGTGAAACCCCGTTTGTACTAAAAATACAAAAAATTAGCTGGACCTTGTAATACATGCCTGTAATCCCAACTACTTGGGAGGCTGAGGCAGGAGAATCGCCTGAGCCTGGGAGGTGGAGGTTACAGTGAGCCGAGATTGTGCCATTGCACTCCAGCTTGGGCAATGAGAGTGAAACTCGGTTTCCAAAAAAGAAAGAAAGAAAGAAAGAAGGAAAAAAGGAAAGAAGGAAAGAAAGAAGAAAGGAAGGAAGGAAGGAAGGAAGGAAGGAAGGAAGGGAGGGGAGGGAGGGAAGGAAGGGAAGAAAGAAAAGAAAAGAAAAGAAAAGAAAAGGAAAGAAAAGAAAAGAAAATACATCTTTGAGGTCCAACCTCACTTCACCTGTCTTACATGGTTACACATGTTATCTACATAGCGAGCCACTGCAAAAAAGTTTATTTCCCTATTTCATAGGTATGTAGTAATGAAAAACTATTCAGAAAGGTCATTGTACTTCAAAGTTGCTTAAGGCAATTAAACTCTGTGATGGTTTTCACCATGGAAATAATTAGGATGCACACATATGATTATGTTGTTAGTATATTACTTATTTTCTATAAAAGTTGCCTGACACATGTAAGTAAGCTCCTACGATTTTTAAATATAACCAAAATATTGACTGTTCCTAACATGCTATAAAGTTTGAAAATATTTTAAAATCAATGGAGAGTTTTTATAATTTAAGTATTTATTGAAAGCCACTAAATTTAAATAATAGTGTGAAAGTATAAAAGGTAAATTCCATGAGGTCAACCTATACTTAATAAAATGATTTTTTCATATATTGATTTTTACTAATTTAGTAATCTAAGTAAACCAACACTCTCAACCCAACATTTTAGCTATTTCTAAATATAGACGTGCAGAAAATCACTTTTCCATGAGTTCAAATTCCAGTTTGAACTATGTTAAGAGCTTTTCCCTAATTCATGTTGATTGACTATTTGAATGGACATTTTCTAATTGTTTTATGTCTTTTAACTGTTGCACATGATTTCAGAGCACAAATCTCAAAAGAATTTCACATCTGTTCTCTGTTCTTTCACTGGTCTTGGCCACACAGATCACATTATTACAATCCCTGTCCCCAAAACGTACATCAGGGATGTTGCTATTTCATTTGTAAGGTTTTAGGCGAGCCACTCTTACATCATCCAGGTTTGCCTTAGCTGGTTATGTAAGAAGCCACATGATGAACATAATCCGAGTTTTAAATACTTCAAATTGTAAGTATAAATGACTGTTTCTAAGTGAATGATAGAAGTTGGTTTTTTTCTCTCTCTCAATCTATCTTTCTCTCCAGGAATTCCCAATCAAAATGCAATGGTTTCATTTTCTTTAATTCATCAGTTAGGTCATTTTTGGGTCTGTCTATAAATTTCAACGTAGGGTTACTGCTTACATAGTTGAGCTTACTTCTAAATGGAAATATTTTTATAAGCAGGTTGACCACCCTAACTGATAATTCAATTTAAATGCCATACCCTAAACAATCATCAAATTAATTCAAGTCAGGGAAAAAGTCCAGATGCTCCAGAAAGCACTGGGAGTTCTCCCTCACAACTAACATTTGAACCCATACCTCTAATTTTCAGCTGAAGCATGGCTTTGTCTAGAAGTTCCTGTTACCACAACAATCATCTAGTAAAACATTTTTCATAAAATACTTTCAGTAAAAAAATAAACAAGACTATATGAATCTTATATCTATGTCTCAGAAAGGCAAGCATTTCTAATAACATCGAGGCTACACTCAGATTCACACATATGATTATTTGACTGATGTTATCATTCAAATAGTCCAAATAAACACTAGGCAAAAAACAAAAACAAACAAAAAAAAAACTTGTTGCTTTATTTATTTTGCTATAAAAGTTTCACTTAACTTCTATGTGTTTGCTTACATGGACCCCTCAGAAGTTTTCAAAATTAAGGTATTTGGGATCAGGGCTGGGGGTAGTGCACATTCTGTCAGTTTTAATTATAATTTTTGAAACATGCCAAACTCTTTTTCTTTTTCTCACATAGGTTCTTGGCTACTTAAATGTAAGATGCATTAACTAACTGAATCATTCCCATATCATCAATGTATAATTTGTACCCCTTTTCTCAATTTTCATTTGCCTTGTAGAGATTTTTAAAGACATTATTTTCCTGAAATTTTATTCCAAGTGTTTAGTAAAATCCTAATTGCAAATGCAGCCTTCTTTATAATTTATACAACTGCCTTACCATTACAATATTTACACAATCTAATATACCCAAGATCATTTTGTCTTGGGTTTATGTATATATATTTATATACATACACACACATACAAACACATACGCACACTGGTATTTAATGATTTTATGGATTATATAGATTATCTTAGAGCTTTCTATAATGATCTTATAAATATATATTCAGTTGAGAAAAAAGTTTAATATAAGTCATTCAAAACTTAGGATCTACTGTAGTACCTTACACACATTATTCATATGACAGTAAAAAATTAAAATAAAAAAATTTCATTCCTTAGTGCCATACTTGTCTTTTCTTTGTACATTTAAGCTAATTCCATAAGAATTTTAACTTCATTGATTTCATAAACATTCACATTACATATTGTATAGTGTGTATACATAATGTATTGGTTAAGTTTAAAATAATTTTTGTGTACACAAATTTCTACTTGGAATTGCAAATGGTTTCATTTCTCCTATTCCATACTATACTACTGCCACCATGTGGAATAGTCAATGAACTAAATTCCAGATGCTAAAGTCCATAGAGGTGATTGATAACCCGCTTCTTCTATTTTTTTTTTTTTTTTTTTTTACTTCTTTAAACTTACAGTTCTTGTTTAGCCATAATTTTGGAGTTATAGAAAAATAAAGTGATTTCTTCAAATATGTACAATTAAAAATTTAAGGTAAATTACATTCTCAAAGATGTGTATTTGTATAGTTCTTTTAAGTACATTTGCATGATCTTACATAAAAACAAAATGACATATAAAAATAACTCAAAATGCTTAACTGGTAGTCACACAAGCTAAATATTTCATCTTAATTCTCACTTAAGCAAATCACTTACATGAGAGCATATCTACATCCGGGCTAAGGTGACTTTTGTGGAGAAAAAAATTCCTTTACTCATGCCTAGTAGTATATTTATAATCACAACACTAGGTTCATATAACAAATGCACATGAAATTTTTCTGTTCTGAGTAAAATGTTCCTAGAAAATTAACTAAATGTTTCTCAACATGTATGATTTTAGATAGGTTCATCTTTCAAAATGTTCACTTCTATGAAATTTTCATCATAGAGCCACATGAGACATATACAATAACAGATGGCTTTGACAAATATTTTTCGTAATGCTGGAGTACAGGTCTTCAACAGAAATACAGTGGGAAGCTAGTATTGAATAGATGTTGGATTGGGTTTTAAAAGTACCAAGATTATACAATTTAGCATCTATTGTAGTACATTACTCATCAATGGAAACAAACATTTGTTAAATGAAGAACAAGTGAATAGACACTTCAGTGGTTTCTACTTCTTACCAGAGGGATCTAAGATAGACTTTGGTGTTATCCAACATATCAATAAGTTCATTACAGTATGTGGTAAGAGCAGGACCAAAACTGGGCTATTAGTTGTCTTGCATTTTGCAATTTGGGCTGTTTCACTATACTCATATCATCATACATTCTTAATCTTTTTATTTAATACGAAATAAGCAGATATCCTTACTGGAGGTAAACAACTTTTTTAGGCAAAATAAAGTGTACTTAGTACACTTATTTATGTACTATGTTATTCCTAGAAAATAAAAAATTCTTATAATTCTGGATTCATGCATAGTCATAGAATTGTAAAAGCAGTAATTTGGGGAGCAGACAATAAAATTAAACTTAAGGCCAGGTGTGGTGGCTCATGCTTATAATCCCAGCACTTTGAGAGGCTGAGGTGGGTGGATCACTTGAGCTCAGGAGTTCGAGACCAGCCTGGGCAACACAGTGAGAACCCATCTCTACTAAAAATACAAAAATTAGCTGAGCATGGTGGATTACACCTGTAATCCTAGCTACCCTAGGGTGCTGAGGCAGGAGAATCACTTTAACCCAGGAGGTGGAGGTTGCAGTGAGCCTGGATCATACCACCGCACTCCAGTCTGGGCAACACAGTGAGATTCTGTCTCGGTTGCAGGTGGAGGGGGTGGGGGGTGGAAATAAACTTAAAAATTAAATTCCTGGCCAGGTACAGTAGCTCATGTCTGTAATCCCAGCACTTTGGGAGGCTGCGGCAGGCAGATCACGAGGTCAGGAGATCAAGACCATCCTGGCCAACATGGTGAAACCCTGTCTGTACTAAAAATACAAAAATTAGCTGGGCATGGTGGCGCACATCTGTAATCCCAGCTACTTGGGAAGTTGAGGCAGGAGAGTTGCTGGAACCCGGGAGGCGGAGATTGCAGTGAGCTGAGATCACACCACTGCACTTCAGCCTGGCCACGGAGCGAGACTCCGTCTCAAGAAAAAAAAAAAAAATTCTTATGGCCCTATGGCTTTTTAACATAGTTATAAACTTATATAATTTTACTTTCAGTTGTTTCAAAAACTAATTTTCCTCTGAAATGGACAATAATTCAATAATTCAAATTTGGTATTATAGCTCTGGCCTACTTGATTTGAGAAGATTTTTAAGTAACAGCAGTTTTGGCTATTTACAATGTATTACTGATTTGTTCCTTATATGCCACTGATTTTAACTTTATCCTACAGTTCTGACTTCTGCTAATCTGTTTTTGTTTTGTTTTGTTTTGTTTGAAAACTAAAATACTTGTCTTCAATTAAGAGTTCTCCAAAGCCACAGGGTCAACCTATTTTAAAAAGCCATAGGAATTTGTTTCCCAGCAGAACCCAGTTACTGGAAACTGTCACCTCAACAATTATCAGTTACCCAGAGTTCAACTTTAATTTACAATAGGCAAATCTCCAAAGAATAATGGAAATTAGTCTATGAAGAAAGCCAATAAAACTAAAATAAAAACTTCAGCCTTCGAATCATGTTAGAAAAATGAAGTCAGAAATAGGTTTTATTAATCTACTCTGTGTACTAAAATTTTTGGCATTAAGCCTATGAAAATACTAGATTGGATGGAATATTTTAGGATACAATTCTACTGCGGTTTCCATAATTCACAAAGACATCAGAATCCAGAGCATTTGACTAGTCTATATCTCCAGTTTTATAGCATTATGTAATAAATAGAAGTGTCCAAATTCACCTTTCACACTTTATTTTATAAAGCCCAAGGATCTGAAAGTTACTTGCAGCCTGCAAAGTTTTGGCGGTCCACCTTAGCCTGTGAAAGCTGTGAGGAGTAGATCCCTGTGGGGAAGTTCTGGCTGTCTGACTTGAAGGCAGGCTCCTGGGTGGGCAAATTATGATTAGCATAGCCACTGAGTTGCTCAGAGAAAGACACAGACAGATGGCCAGTCAGGAGCATTCTGCATGAGGTTACAGAATTCAGACTGTAGATTACCATCTTGACTCTGCCACTTAGTAGCCGTACGACTTTCAGCAAGTTACTTTACTTTTCTGATTTTGGATTTCTTATTTCCAAAACGGGGGTGATGTCACCATATGATATTATTATTATATCATATGATTATTCCAGTTGTAAATGAAACAGTAATATAAAGCATTAATATATGGAAATTATAAGCTCTGTGTTAGCTATGGTAATGAAGACGATGATGACACCAATGTTTGTCTTTTATAGTCAAACTGTTAGTATTAAATGAGGTAATATTTTCCATTAGTGTGTCTTTAGCCTTTTATGCCTCAAGAGGAACCTAAAATAACTCAAAATAACACCTTCCTAGATAAGCAAATTTGGTGTGCTTTATCATACTTAGCAACAAACTCTGATGAAAAGGGGTCAGTATTTTCTAAATGCCATTATGTCCACATAAGATGTATCTATATGAAATTTCCCGTATTTATTGTAAATTTACAAATATGGCTGACACATCTGCTAGAGGGTCTGATGGAGACAAGAATTTAATCAATGTCTGTTGAATTTGTTCAAGTGAATGAAACAGAAAAACTGTTTTTATAAAGGACAACAAAGTGTAGTAGTCATGTAAGTTTTGCACACACATTCAAAAAGAACCAAGCTAATATTTCTCTTATGTGTCTTACATGTGGGTGTTTGACATACATACATGCTATGATATTTTTAATTCACTAGCAACTATGAATCACCCTCACAACATCAGATTGTAAGTAAGTAATCTGAGGTTTCCTTTTTCTCTATATGCATTTATAGTACTAGATAAAGGAAGAATAAGCTGGGGGTCCACTGAATTTCCAAGCAATTTGCAGTTCTGCAAAGAGTATTATCAGCTGAGAGGGCAGAATAGAAGCTGTATGGTGATTTATTTCAAATGTTCCTCTTGGGAAATGTCAAATACTTTGCTGACACTGATAATGAGAATGCTCATGAAAAACTATGTGTTAGATGATTAGAGTGAAGGGAAAGGTGCCATCACTACAATCATTTATTATATAAGCTGAAGTGTTACCCACTTATAAGATGACATATATAA
>NW_012103065.1:3097765-3112188 GCF_000951045.1 Mandrillus leucophaeus
CAAAGAATAATGGAAATTAGTCTATGAAGAAAGCCAATAAAACTAAAATAAAAACTTCAGCCTTCGAATCATGTTAGAAAAATGAAGTCAGAAATAGGTTTTATTAATCTACTCTGTGTACTAAAATTTTTGGCATTAAGCCTATGAAAATACTAGATTGGATGGAATATTTTAGGATACAATTCTACTGCGGTTTCCATAATTCACAAAGACATCAGAATCCAGAGCATTTGACTAGTCTATATCTCCAGTTTTATAGCATTATGTAATAAATAGAAGTGTCCAAATTCACCTTTCACACTTTATTTTATAAAGCCCAAGGATCTGAAAGTTACTTGCAGCCTGCAAAGTTTTGGCGGTCCACCTTAGCCTGTGAAAGCTGTGAGGAGTAGATCCCTGTGGGGAAGTTCTGGCTGTCTGACTTGAAGGCAGGCTCCTGGGTGGGCAAATTATGATTAGCATAGCCACTGAGCTGCTCAGAGAAAGACACAGACAGATGGCCAGTCAGGAGCATTCTGCATGAGGTTACAGAATTCAGACTGTAGATTACCATCTTGACTCTGCCACTTAGTAGCCGTACGACTTTCAGCAAGTTACTTTACTTTTCTGATTTTGGATTTCTTATTTCCAAAACGGGGGTGATGTCACCATATGATATTATTATTATATCATATGATTATTCCAGTTGTAAATGAAACAGTAATATAAAGCATTAATATATGGAAATTATAAGCTCTGTGTTAGCTATGGTAATGAAGACGATGATGACACCAATGTTTGTCTTTTATAGTCAAACTGTTAGTATTAAATGAGGTAATATTTTCCATTAGTGTGTCTTTAGCCTTTTATGCCTCAAGAGGAACCTAAAATAACTCAAAATAACACCTTCCTAGATAAGCAAATTTGGTGTGCTTTATCATACTTAGCAACAAACTCTGATGAAAAGGGGTCAGTATTTTCTAAATGCCATTATGTCCACATAAGATGTATCTATATGAAATTTCCCGTATTTATTGTAAATTTACAAATATGGCTGACACATCTGCTAGAGGGTCTGATGGAGACAAGAATTTAATCAATGTCTGTTGAATTTGTTCAAGTGAATGAAACAGAAAAACTGTTTTTATAAAGGACAACAAAGTGTAGTAGTCATGTAAGTTTTGCACACACATTCAAAAAGAACCAAGCTAATATTTCTCTTATGTGTCTTACATGTGGGTGTTTGACATACATACATGCTATGATATTTTTAATTCACTAGCAACTATGAATCACCCTCACAACATCAGATTGTAAGTAAGTAATCTGAGGTTTCCTTTTTCTCTATATGCATTTATAGTACTAGATAAAGGAAGAATAAGCTGGGGGTCCACTGAATTTCCAAGCAATTTGCAGTTCTGCAAAGAGTATTATCAGCTGAGAGGGCAGAATAGAAGCTGTATGGTGATTTATTTCAAATGTTCCTCTTGGGAAATGTCAAATACTTTGCTGACACTGATAATGAGAATGCTCATGAAAAACTATGTGTTAGATGATTAGAGTGAAGGGAAAGGTGCCATCACTACAATCATTTATTATATAAGCTGAAGTGTTACCCACTTATAAGATGACATATATAAGAACATCTATATCAATTTTATTCCACATTCCAATATTTAGAAAAAAATTGTTTTTAATGATTTCTTTCTAAAAGAACAAAGCTATTTAATTTTTCTAACATTTATGAATTTTGTATAGATTAGGAGCATATTTATTGCATATGTACTGATATGACCAACATATCTGCTAGTAATGAGCAACTACCACATATCAAGTACTGTGCCATCCTTTAAGAATTCATTGGTATGTTTACAAATGTATACACCTACTTCGTGGAGTTTATATTAGATAGGAAGGCTCCAGACAAAAAGCAAACACAGCATTAAAATCATTAAAAAATGGTAATATGAGAGAAAGAAGGAAGAAAGAGGGTGCTGAAATAGAGAATGATAAAGGGGGTGTCTGGGGAAAGGTTCCACTGTAGAAAGGTTGAGTGGAGGAAAATCCCTCTGAGAAGATATATTGTGAGTAGAGTTCTTAATCAGAGAAGAGAAGAGAACCACAGAAAAATCAGCAAAAACTGCCTTTCTGGCATAACATTTTAACACAAACAATGGGCAATCGCAATTCTAGGTAGTAAATTTTACTTGGAATTTCATGTGTCATTTCTGTGCTATAAAGTTTACATCATATCATATACTCTGTGCTTAAAGTAATACTTAACCTCATTTTTCATTCAGTTTGTTTTGGATATTAAAAGGACTTTGCAAAATGCATTAAAGTCATATAATTCAAAGCTGAAGATGTGCCTGGTAAAATATTCCATAGTTTGAGGGACTGACAACATTAATTTTACTCTAAGAGAAACGAGTGTAAATAAATGTTATCAGAGACAAGAACACACACACGCACACACATGTGCATAAAACATATCTTTTAAATTGATGATCACGCTACTGGCTGGGCATATTACATGGTAATTCTTGTTTTCAGCTTCGCAGTAACTCCAGAATAAATACTTGGTTTTTATGAACAAAGGTGGAGCCCTATTCGAAAGCTAAAAATTTAAGTAACTGTTGAAAGCATCAAAATATCTAAATAAAAGTTTTTAGAAGCAATCCATGTGTTAAATAGAATTAAATGTTACAAGTTAAATGTCCTTCATTATCATACATTTGGACATTTCATCCAAAGGCTTTATTTTTGCCTGATGAAGAAGCCAAGCAGAGACAGTAGATATGCAATCAATTACTTCCCATGGATTATCTTCCTTACTATCTGTTGAAAAACTGACAGTGTTCACTCTAACTACATAACACACATCTGCATGTTCAGCTATTTGTAACTTGGTTTAGATTTTATAAACTATTGACTATTTCTAGTTTGGATATGAGAGCAAAATAGAAAAGACTTTCTCGATCACTTTTTAAAGTAAATTCTTTAAAATAAGTGCATTAAGAATAATGCATTGTCCAAAATGGATATATTGTCAAGTAATTATAACTTCAAATGTGCATTCTTTGAAAGTTATTTCAAATCTATCACATGATTTTTTCTTGTTTATTCTCATTCAATTTACTAGTTATTTTGAAATTTTTATTTTATTAATTTGAATGTTTTTTCATTTTTTAAATTAATTCTTAGAATTAAGGTAACAGTTGGAGAACTATTTCCTAACTGGCTAGGCAATCTTAAGTATGTATTGCTAAGCAGTCCCTTGGCTATTCTATGGAAAATAAAGTATTTTTTAATTTTGCTAGCCCTGGGAATTATCTTTCAACTCTATGTCTGGTTTTACTTTCCTTTATTCATTTGTTTGGACTACGTGATCGAGTTCATTTTAGTTTTGGCACTATTTTTAAGGAGGTCTCATGTACATGGGTGAGTCCTAAGGAATGGCAATGCTGCAGGTGAAGATTATAAAGCAAATGTATTTTAATTTGGAACAGCTGTGTGAGGAGATTAACATGGATTCAGTTTTAAAGCTATACCTATCTATAATCAGGTAGATTAATTCCCAAGAGTAGTATATTTCACAAAAGAACTCAAACATTTTGTTCTAATTCTCAAACCTTTTGGCCTCATTAAATTATGCTGTGTATCTGCTGCAGCCTCATTCTTCAGCTCTCCAATTGTACCTCATCAGGCCTACCCAGATTGCTCTGAAAGATTTCTGATTCATCTAGATGAAATATGAATGTAAATGAAGCATTCTGCAGCCATAACAGTATTAAACAAGAGGCATGGGGGAAAACAAAGAGTTAGTTTTTTTGTTGTTGTTGTTTTTTAAGCCCACCAAACTTTCTTTCAAGATGTTGTAATTTTTCTGTTTCTAAATTTTATATTATGGCAAGCACACGACATAAGAGCTATCATCCTAACACACATTGAAATGTACAATGTATTATTGCTGACTCTAAGTACAATGTTTACAGCAGATCTCTGGAGCTTATTCATCTTGCTTAACTGAAACCTCATGTCCACTTCTCATTTCTCCCTTCTCCCCACTTCCGGCAACCACTATTTCACTCTTTGAATCTGTAAAATTGACCATTTTTGATATCTCATGTAAGTTGAATAATGCAATATTTTTTTTATTGATTTTAGGTTCATCCAGGTTCGCACAAATTGAGAATTTCTTTCTTTTTTATCTGAGTAGTATTGCATGGTATGTATATACCACATTTTCTTTATCCATTCATCTGTCAAGGAACATTAAGGTTGTTTCCATATCTGGGCTATTCTGAATGGAAGTGCTCTTCAAGATCCTAACTTCAGTTTTTCTGGATAAATATCCAGAAGTAGGATTGCTGGATGCTAAGGTAGTTATATTTTTAATTCTTTGGGGGACCTCCATATTATTTTCTGTAGGTGCTGCACAATTTTGCCTTCCCATCAACGTTGTGCAAGGATTCCACTTTCTCCACATCCTCCCCAACACTAGTCTTTTGTTTCTTTGATAACAGCAGTCCTGACAGGTAAGAGATGATACCACATTTTAGTTTTGATTTGTATTTCCCTGATGACCAGTAATGTACATTTTTTTCATGTAGCTATTGGCTACCTCTATGTCTTTTCTCCAAAAACATCAAGTCCTTAGCTCATTTTTCAGTTGGGTTATTAGGGGGTTTTTGCTATTGAGTTGTAGGAGTTATTTTCATATTTTGTATACTAACCCTTATCAAATATATGGTTTTGTAAATATTTTCCCAATTCCAAAAGTTGTCTTTATAACTCTGTTGGTTGTTTCCTTTTCTGTGGACAAGAGTTTTAGCTTGATGTAGTCTCACTTATTTTTGGATTTATTACCTATGTTTTTAGTGTCATATCCATGAAATCATCACCAAAATAAATGAATGCCATGAAGCTTTCTCTCTGTTCTCTTTTAGGAGTTTTAACATTTTAGGTCTTAAATCCATTTTGACCTTTAATTTTAGATTTTAATCCATTTTGAGTTATTCTTTGTGTATGGTGTCAGATAAGGATCCAATTTCATCTTTATTTGCATGTCAGTATTCAGTTTTCCAACACCATTTTTTGCACAAGCTATCCTTTCTCCATTCTGTATTGTTTGCACCCTTATAGAGGATCAATTGGCCATACATTCATGGAGTTATTTCTGGGAGCTCTATTCTGTTCCAGAGGTCTAAATGTCTGTCTTTATGCTAGTTCCCTACTGTTTTGATTACCAGATGCTTTGTAATACATTTTAATATTAGGAGGTGTGATGCCTCCAGCTTTAGTCTTGTTTTGTTCAAGATTTCTTTGGCTATTTCGTGGTCTTTTGTAGTTTTATATGTATTTTGGATTTTTTTCTATTTTTATTAAAAATACCATTGGGATTTTGATGGGGGTTGCATTGAAACTGTAGATAACTTTGGGTACTATGGAAATTTTTACAATATTAAGTCTTCCAATCCATTAACACAAGATGCCTTTCAATTGGTGTCTTCTTTAATTTCTTTCATCACAGTGTTACAGATTTCAGTATGCAAAACTCATTTGTTAAGTTTGCCTCCTTTTTTAAGTTTATTCCTAACTATAGTGTACTTTTTGGTTATTGTAAATGAGATTGTTTTCCTCATTTCCCTGTCAGGTAGTCAGTCGTTAGTGTACAGAAACACAACTAATTTTTCAAATGTTGATTTTGTATTCTGCAATGTTACTGAATTTTGTTTATTAGTTCTAATGAGCTTTTTGAAGTCCTTTAGTGTCTTCTATATTTAGATCATATCATCTGCAAAAGGAGACTATTTCTTTCCACTAGTAATTTCTAGTTTCACTCCACTGTGGTCAGTAAGGAGACTGGGTATGATTTCAATCTTAAATTTGTTCAGAATTTGTTGTGACCTAATACATGATCTATCCTGAAGAACCTTCCATGTGCACTTGAGAAAAATGTGTATTATTTGTATTGGGTCAAATGTTCTCAATCTATTGCAGTCTATTTGGTTATGGTGTTGTTCAAGTCCTCTGTTTCCTTATTGATCATCTGTCTGGATGTTCTATCCATCACTGAAAGTGAGGCATTCAAGTTTTCTAGTATTACTGTATTGCTGCCTATTTGCCCCTTCAGTGCTGTCTATGTTTGCTTTATATATTTAGATTCTCTGATGTTGGGTGCATATATCTTTGTTATATATTCTTGCTGGATTGATGCTTTTATTATATAACATTCTTCTTTGTCTCTTGTGTCAGTTTTTTTACTTAAACCCTATTTTGTCTAAGTGTAGCCACCCATAGTCTCTTTTGGTTAACATTTGCATGAAATAACTTTTTTCATCCCTTCACTTTCAGCCTATGTGTGTCTTTAAATCTAAAGTGGATTTCTGATAGGCAGCATATAGTTGGGTTTTGTTTTTATCCATTTGGCCACTCTGAGTCTTTTGATTGGGGAGTTTAATTCATCTACATTTAACATTATTATTGATAAGACAAAACTTATTATTGTCATTTTGCTATTTTTAGTTTGTTATTTTAGTTTGTTAGGCTTTTGTTATTTTAGTTTATTTTAGTTAGTCTTATTTTTCTTTTGTATTTTCTTTCTTTCTTCCCCTATGTTTGTCATTTTGATATTTTAAAGTTACACATGAACTTTTTTAAAAAAAGTTTTAAAAAGTTGCATTCAAATATAGAATTTTTAAGAGTACTGAACATTTACATTTTACTAAATCTATCAAATTTGATTTTTACACATTGGCCATTTGAAAGATAGTATTTTTGTGGAAAGTGAAATGCTGTGCTGATAAACTTATTATATAACATTAATTTTGTGGCTCTGGAATTAGTATTGCATGCACAACTTTAGAAAACAACAATAAACAATTATCTTTGCTATTAATATCTGTGGGCTGCAGATCACTCACACAGGGTGGGTGTGTATACAGCAGGCAATAAAGTTAGAACGTGTTCCTCAATTCATCCACACACATTTGAAGCCATATTTGAAGATGGTGAAAAATATACAATGTATTTATGTATACTATTTTATGTATATAAGCACTCTACACATACATATATGTCCTTGGCATAAACAATTACTATGCGAATGTTGTTTTAATAAAATACAAATATATTCAAAAGTATAACTGAATTAAAGGTGGTTGTCTGCTATCATTTGTACTCATTGTTAGTGGATACAGAACATTCAAATACCTGTTGTCATTTATTTGTGGGATCTAAAGATCAAAATAATTGAACTTCAGGAGATAGAGAAGAGTGGTTATCAGAGGCTGGGAAGGGTAGTGTTCGGGGTTTGTAGGGAGGTGGAGATGATTAATGGGTACAAAAAAAATAGAATGAAAAAGACCTAGTTCTTGATAGCACAAGAGGAATATAGTAAATAATAATGGTACATTTAAAAATAATGAAAATGTATAGTTGGGTTGTTTTTACTGCAAAGGATAAATGCTTAAGGGGATGGATACTAAATTTTTCATGATGTAATGTGATTGCATGCCTATACCCAAATATCTCAAATTCCAAGATGAACGTTTTATTCATTTAACATGGTCTTCTCACATTAGAAAATGTGGGATGTCATTTAACTTCAGAGTGCATATGAAATATGGGACAGCAGTGTTTCCAGAAATTAATATCTACTTGTCAAATTCAGAAACGTGTTCCATCTCTCTCAATCCCTCCTCTTTTAAAGATCTCTATCAATTAGCCTTTCTCAGTTTTGTATCTATAAGCTTTCCTCATCTGAGTATCCTCTCATTCATCTTTAGCATATAATAATGTATAAGGTATTATATTGTAAAACACTGTGCATATGCATATACTCATATGTGTGTACAGGTATACCTCATTTTATCATGGTCCTTTGTTGCATTTTTTACAGATTCGAGGTTTGTGGCAACCCTGTATCAAGTAAGTCCACTGGTGCCATTTTTCCAACAGCACATGCTAACTTCACGTCTCTGTCACAGTTTAGTAATTCTTAGAGTAGTTTAATCTTTTTCATTATTATTATATCTGTTATAGTGATCATTATATCGGATACAGTGAATATAGTGATATTATACTGTTATAATCAGTGATCCCTGAAGCTGGCAGAGGTTGGTTCATGAGGTGTAAGGACAAAAGGCATCTCTGTAACATAAAAGTGCAAGGTGAAACAGCAATTGCTGATACAGAAGCTGCAGCAAGTTATCCAGAAGATGTAGCTAAGATCACCGGTGAAGGCAACTATAATAAACAACAGATTTTCAATGTAGAGAAAAACAGCCTTGTATTTGAAGACAATGTTATCTAGGACTTTCACAGCTAAAGCGGAGAACTTATTGCCTGCTTCAAAGCTTCAAAGGACAGGATGACTTTCTTGTTAGTAGCTAATGCACTTGGTAATGTTAGGTGGAAGCCAATGCTCTTTAACCATTCCAAAAATCTCAGAGTCCTTAAGAATTATGCTGAATCTACTCTGCTTGTGCTCTATAAATGAAACAACAAAGCCTGGATGACAGCACATCTGTTTACAGCATGGTTTGCTGAATATTTTGAGCCCACTATTGAAACTTACCGTTAGAAGAAAATATTACTCACCGACAATACATGTTGTCACCCAAGAGCTCTGATTGAGATTTACAAGGAGATTAATGTGTTTTCATGCCTGCTAACACAACTTCCATTTTGTAGCACTGGGATCAAGAACTAATCGGGGTTTTCAAGTCTTATTATTTGAGAAACACATTTGGTAAGACTATAGCTGCTATAAATTGTGATTCCTCTTATTGATCGGGGAAAACTGAATTGAAAATCTTCTAGAAAGATCCACAATTCTATATACCATTACAAACATTTGTGATTCGTGGGAAAAGACAAAAATATCAACATTATCAGGAGTTTGGAAGAAGTTGATTTTAACCCTCATGGATGGCTTTGAGGAGTGCTAGCCTTCCTTCAGTGGAGGACATAACAGCAGATGTGGATGTGGTGAAAACAGCAAGAGAACTAGAAGTGGACACTGAAGATGGGACTGAATTTCTACAATCTCATGATAAAACTTTAACAAATGAGGAGTTGCTTCTTATGCATGAGCAAAGACAGTGGTTTCTTGAGATGGAATCTACCCATGGTGAAGATGTGAATATTGTTCAAGTGACCCAAAGATATAGAATATTAGATGAACTTATTTGATAAAGCAGTGCCAGGTTTGAGAAAATTGACTTAAATTTTTAAAAGGTGTGCGTGGGTAAAATGCTATCAAATAGCACTGCATACTACAGAGAAATATTTTGTGAAAGGAAGAGTCAGTCAATGCAGCCAACTTCATTGTTGTCCTATTTTAAGAAATTGCCACAGCCATCCAACCCTCAGCAACCACAACTTTGATCAGTCAGCAGTCACCAACATTAAGGCAAGACCCTCCACCAGCAAAAATATAAATACTTGCTGAAGGCTTAGATGATCGTTGGTGTTATACATTTTGTGAATTAAAAAATAGAGTATTCTTTAATTAAGGTATGTACTTTTTTTTTTTAGATAAAGTGCTACCACACAATTAAGAGACTACAGTATTTAGTAAACATAACTTTTATACACAATGGGAAAACAAAAAATCTGTGTGACTCACTTAATTGCAATATTCGCTCTGTTGTGGTTGTGGTGATCTGGAACCAAACCCTCAGCATCTTTGAGGTATGCCTCTGTGTGTGTGTGTGTGTGTGTGTGTGTGTGTGTGTGTGTGTTTGTATGCATGTGTGCGCACACACACAACTTGATCCTGAGTTAACTTATTCTTCTCCTTTATTTCTTAGCAAATTTGCCATGATTTAAAAAAGAAAAACAGCTTATATTTATATTCCTACTTTCTCATTCCTCATTTACTTCTCAACCCTCTGTTGGCGTTTACTCATATCACTTTATGTAAGAGAGGTCATGCCAAAGTTATATACATGATTCCTTGTTCCTGGAGGGGATATCCATGTGAAACAGATATAAATAAGTGTGGAGACAGATATATGTGTGTGTATATGCAGGCTTTTATATTTGTATTACTGTGTGTATCACAGAACTTTGTTATAGCCTCTAAACTTAGAAAAACAAATACTATGCAGTTCCAAGAATATCTTAATTTTTATGTTAGACAGAGACAAAACTAAACGAAACATCACAACTGCATGCTAACTACTTAATTTTCAAAATTGCTTTGGCATTATTAAAGGTTGTATGTTTTCAGGAAAAATGTGTGTGTCCTTAAAACACAGCATCAATATGTTAGCAGACAAACAGCAGGACTGTTGAAGTTGAATATAAATTGATTCATTCGTTTTAGAAAAGTACATGTGATATGAATCTTTTATCACGTGGTTTATCCTGTTATGAAACGCAATCTTTGTTTAAAAAGTTGAGCTCCTGTAAATGGTGACTGGAATGAGAAGCCATATTTCAAGATAATGATATTTAGATTGGACACTTTTAGGATCAATACATAGAAAAGAGGCTTTAAACCAGTAAATTCTTCACTAATTCAACCAACTGAACAATTTGTGAAAATAGTGCGTGGAATACATTTGCTTTCCTTATTACATAAAATCTTGCATGTTTAAAAAACAGAAAAAGATCAAATTAATGATATGCCTCCAAGACACTATATATCCTGGATATATAGAGAATACTGAAAGAGGAAAAAAAATACCACATTTCTGAATTTACATGAAAGCAACTTGTTTTTATTATTTTTTACTTAAATCTACCTAAAAAAACCTTTATACTCTTTTAAAATCAGATATATCTTATGCACAAATTTGAATACAGAATGTAAAATTCATTGCCATCTTTGAGTCAAAAACTTTTCCTTTTTGAAATAAAGTATGTAGAAGTGAACAAGATTCCTAGTGGTTGCTTTGGATGATTTCATTATGAAAGGAAAAAAACAATTTATTTACACTTAATATATTTTAAAATGATGTAAGTAGTGGCTTGCACTTACACACCTCTCTCACAAAATAATACACTTAAAATTATGACGAATTATAAGATCGTAAAAAATCTCTTCCAATTATCAGAGTAAGGTTAATGTGTAAATGTTTGAGACAGTACATTTTATATTAACAGAGTTGAATTTTGTGTTCAACTTTTGTTATATTTGAGTTCTTCAAAATAAGGAAATGCTAGATTATTTAAAATATGTGAAAGCAGCATATTACTTTCCCCCAGTTATATTTCATAATTATAAATCTGTCCTGTAACAGCACTCATGCTTCCAACCTCTGTTATGTATTCTGAATTTATTTGTTGTGATGTATTAGGAACTATCATTGGATCTGTGCTCTGGGCTGCATGCCTAAAGTTCACAGTTAAACAGGACACAGCCCCGATATTATAGAATTTTTTTTTTTTTTAAATCCAGAGAGGAACAGAGGAGAGATACCGTGGGTAGAGTATAGAGTGAGGGATACGTACATGGCTTTGCACAGTGTACTATGGGATCAGAGGCCAAGCATCTAAAGAAGCCTACAGTGGGAGGGAGGTTCAGGGACATCCTCCAGGTGGTGAGGATCACCCTGAATTTTGATTGAGGAATAAGAGTTATTAAATAAAGATATGCATATTATATACTAGATTAACGCATCTGCATCTTCCCATTAATTTCATTTCTGACGATTTGAAAGAAATATTCGTAGAATCTAGTTATCACTTGAAAATATTCACAATATATTAACAGCTCAGTTCATTTATCAACTTTTCAAAAGTAATTCCTCTATATTGTTAAAATCATCAGATGCTAAACAAAAACCAAAAGAAGTATCCTTAAACCTTGCATTAAACTGCGTGACACTGTAGTACATGCAGTAAGCAAAGAGTGTAATTAATTTGAAATTATGTGCACATTATTTCAGTCCTTTGATCATTTTTAGATACTCATAGGCCAAAAATTTTAGCACCTAGAGTGTCTTAAAGTGTTCCAAAAATTTAAACCTTTGTTTAAAAAGTTTGAGCTCCTGTAAAAGGTGACTGGAATGAGAAGCCTATTTCAAGATAATGATATTTAGATTGGACACTTTTAGGATCGATACATAGAAAAGAGGCTTTAAACCAGTAAATTCTTCACTAATTCAACCAACTGTTTCATTATTTCATCAAACTGTTCCCCATTATTCACAATATTTTGTCACCAAACCATCTGAACATATTAATTCATTTTTGTTTCGCTTTTGAACACCCAATCCATATGTGTTCCTCAAGCACATATAAAACAATCCATTAGAGCTAGTAATAACCTCACCTTTCAAAATGGTGAAAATTCCAATCAGAAGCAAAGTGAATGGGCATTTTACCCAGCAGAGTCTTCTTATATATAAATGTATAATTTTTGTAGAAATTGTTGAAACACTAGAAAGTTTATAATTTCTAATTACTTTTTAAATGAATCATTAGCATTTTAGGAAACATTTAGGTTGAAAATCACAGTACTCTTACAAAATATGGAGTGTTGGTCAGAAAATTGAAATAAGCTGATGATAGGACTGCTAGAGAAGATAGTTAGAGTTTGATTGAAGCTGATATTCCTCCACAGTATCAGGTTCAGTGAGGTCCCTCTCCTGTAATACTCTTCCCTTATAGTAAAACATACATTCAAATATATTCCAACTACAAACCCTAATCTTCACAGTCTTCATTTGCTTATGAAATGCTTTCTTTTAATATATTATACCTATAAAAAAGATTTGTCTTCATCTTTTCTTGAAAGGAATCAGTTTTCAAATGAGGATGTAGTTTTTGCTGTTGTAAACTGCCTTTTTGTAAATTTACAAAACAATAGACATTTGTTGAGTATTTAGGAAATTTGAGTATTACTTCAATCTTTAATAATGAAATAATATAATAAATTTTATCCAATAAACTTTAAATGTTTAAATTTTTCCTATTTTTCCATTCCTTGGATTTCTCTATTTTAATAACATTTTATTTACAATCTATGCATAAGAATAAAATAGGACCCATACATATATTTTATTAAAATATTAGGCATGAGTTACCTGTGAACATGATACAAATATTATATTTAACAGCTCTCTAATTCACCCATTAGTTTATAATCTATGATTCATATGGCTTAATAATTGGCACACTCAAGTTTTAAACCAAAAATTCTCCCCTCACTACCACTACCCACTATCTCTTTAAAAACCACCTAGATCAATATTAAATTTTAAATATTATAAAATTACACTCACTTTTTTATCTTTATTGTATTTGGTAAATATCTCCTGGGCTCTCTCTTCTCCTCCATCCGTGAACAGCATAATAATCTTATTGCAGTTTGCTCTGGAAACATTATACTGTTAAAAACAAAACCACACAAAACAATACACGTATCATTCACAATATAAGAGAAAATAAAGCTATATGGAAAGTGCATGAGCAGGTTGCAAGTCATTAATGAAATATCTGCTCACAAAATATATTCTAAGAACTGGTTCCTGGATCAGTTCAGGCCCATCCCCTTCATCAGGCCTTCCCCGCACCACCCAGATAACCATAGGTCTATCTCACTTCCTTCAGCCTTTGATCAAATGCCACTTTATCATGAGGTGATTCTTCATAACTATGTTTTAAATTGCAGTCTCCCTCCCAGATAGTATCTTCACGGCATTTTACTTTCTTTTATTTACATATTTTATTTTCTTGTTTGTTTATTGTTGGTGTCCCCCAACAGAATGTAAGCTACGTAAGCAAAGGAAGTTTTGTCTTTTTTGCTCAGACTTTTTTGTCCCTCCCTAGAAGACTGCCTAGCACATAATAAAATCTCAGTAGTTTCTTAAAAAATGAGCTTTTAATAAATGCTTATGTCAATTTTATGCCCATATAATTTTATAGTATAAACCAAAAATAACATTATTTTAAAATGTGTATCTTCAGTCCACTTCCAAATAAGTGTTTTCTTCCCTCTTTATTCATTCTACTTTATTCACTTTACCTGTTTGAAATCACAAATCCTAAAACTGATCACCTAAAATCCAGTACTCTTTTGTTCCTTTGTAAAAGCCGATACCTATTCCCACGATATCCTCCTATCCTCTCTCAACCAACCACACATATTCTAATCCTGAAAGACTCAAGTCCATGGTAAATCTTCTTACACTTTAAGGTCTCCAGAAGAGTTAGATATGGGAGAATGATGGATTAGCACCAAAGGGCCATTAAAATGAACAATTAATTTAGAAAGCTAGACTTCTCTGAGGTCTAAAATTATTATCTTAACTTTTCCACTGTTATGAAATGTGTTTGCTTTAAATGCTGAGAATAAAAGATCACACTAATTTATGAATGCTCAGCTTCTTTGAAAATGTCAACCCTAGGTTCAGTGCTGTCCAAAAGAAATATAACATGAGATTAATATAGAACTTTAAATTTTCTAATAATTACTTAAGGGGAGT
>NW_012103065.1:3112313-3112883 GCF_000951045.1 Mandrillus leucophaeus
TTCCAACCTCTGTTATGTATTCTGAATTTATTTGTTGTGATGTATTAGGAACTATCATTGGATCTGTGCTCTGGGCTGCATGCCTAAAGTTCACAGTTAAACAGGACACAGCCCCGATATTATAGAATTTTTTTTTTTTTTAAATCCAGAGAGGAACAGAGGAGAGATACCGTGGGTAGAGTATAGAGTGAGGGATACGTACATGGCTTTGCACAGTGTACTATGGGATCAGAGGCCAAGCATCTAAAGAAGCCTACAGTGGGAGGGAGGTTCAGGGACATCCTCCAGGTGGTGAGGATCACCCTGAATTTTGATTGAGGAATAAGAGTTATTAAATAAAGATATGCATATTATATACTAGATTAACGCATCTGCATCTTCCCATTAATTTCATTTCTGACGATTTGAAAGAAATATTCGTAGAATCTAGTTATCACTTGAAAATATTCACAATATATTAACAGCTCAGTTCATTTATCAACTTTTCAAAAGTAATTCCTCTATATTGTTAAAATCATCAGATGCTAAACAAAAACCAAAAGAAGTATCCTTAAACCTTGCATTAAACTG
>NW_012103065.1:3115353-3117490 GCF_000951045.1 Mandrillus leucophaeus
TGAAATGTGTTTGCTTTAAATGCTGAGAATAAAAGATCACACTAATTTATGAATGCTCAGCTTCTTTGAAAATGTCAACCCTAGGTTCAGTGCTGTCCAAAAGAAATATAACATGAGATTAATATAGAACTTTAAATTTTCTAATAATTACTTAAGGGGAGTAATAAGAAATATTCAACATTAATCCTAATAATATATTTTCTTTAACCTAGTCATCCAAAATATTAATCAATATGAATATTGAACATTAATCAATATTGAGATGTTATACAGCTTTTTCTTCCATAATAAGTCTTCAAACTTCAGTATGCATTTTATACTTATACAACACATCAGTTCAGATCAGCCACCTTTCAAGTGCTGACTAGCCACCTGTGATTGTTGTTACCATATTGTACAGCATGGCACAGCCCTGGCTTTTAAATGACTAATATTTTTAAAAACTCATTAATTTTTCTTTAGTGTTCTAAGTCATTGAAGGTCCATGCTCTACCTTATTTTTTCAAAGAAGATAAAACCCACTTTCTTGTTGGTTTTATAAAACCCACTTTCTTGTTGTGAAAATTAATATATACAACATTTTTCTTTATTAATGAAAAGATCCTGTTTCAGGTCATCTCACTCCATTGACTCAGCCATTAGAACACTGGCAGTAAAAGTTTTTAATCACGCATTGTGGAAGCACAAGTATTAACTAATATAATTTGTCACTTTCAAGCATGGCTCTTATCTTTGAAGGTAACCTATCTGAAAATCTGACTACACAAAAAGTTGCATATTTTATCATCAAAATATTTTTGTGAAACGTGCCTCAAATCTCTTAACTAAAATTAGTTTCTCTGGTGATTTGTCTTTTTTATCTGCATGTGTAAAATAGGCAAAATAATATGTACCTAAAGAACTATCCTGTAAAAATGTTAAACAAAACCATAGGAAATGGTTTTGTTTTTGAAGTACTGAAAGTACTATTATTGGATGCAAATATCAATGTAAATTAACGCATTAGGTCTTGCTGATCATTTGTATATTTAAGTAAATAAAATTACAATAACATTTCCCAAGTGAGACTGATGTTAGGGCATACACAAAAGAAGGAATATGGGGAAAATAAAGAAACTGTTTTGCCTACAACATAATTTTTCCTAGGAGTAGCCTCTCAGGACTTGTGGTGGAGCCAAGTACATATTAGCAAATTTTCAGTGCATTTGCAATTGTCTAAAGAATCACACAGCGACAACAATTAACTGGCTTTGAACAAATTAAGCCAAAAAAACTAGATTATTTCAATAAAATTACAATTAGTAGAGTTGATAACTTGCTTTAATATGGTACTTTGCTGCATTTCTGTGTGCCAGTATATAACACAGCATCTATCATATATGCACTCAATATAAATGTTTTTGAAAAATGCATATATATGGTAATATTTTATGAAATGGTACCTGAAGATTAATTCAAGTCTAAATGTAAGTTTTACTTTGGGACTGATATGTCTAATTCTATTTAATACTTGCTTCAGTGATCTTAAAGGTGGATGCTGCAAGGACCAAAAAAAAAAAAAAAAGCATTTGAGTGATAAAATGACTGGAAGTGTTTGAAAGAAAACAAAAATATGCTTCAAATTATTTTAATATAAAGAATTTCAATATATACATGAGATGTATGGAAAGCAAAACATATTAGACTTACTCAGGGAACAACTGGGACCATATTTTTAAAATCATTACAATTGTAGCAGTTACAAAGGCAGCAGGAGAGGCCAATAGGAGTTAAATCATATTTTGTCAGCAACTAATAAATCTGGAAGTTAATGTGGCCTCTCTAGTGAGGCTGCCTCCAAAATTGTACTTTACACTTGAAACTCCTGATCATCTCACAACTGAAACCTAAACAGAAGGCAATGAAGCGAGGGGAAAAAATACTAAGAAGAATAATGAAAATGCCAAAATCAAGGAAACTCAATTATTGACCTAAGCAAAAAATAATTTTTATCAAAAACAAGCATATTCTTTTACTAGAGGAAGAATACATCTTAATCTAATGGTTAATTACATTACAATTTCATAGTTTTGAGCTTTCAATTTTTATTAATGAACATACAACATTTAACAAACATATGAATTTTGCCACGCATTAT
>NW_012103065.1:3117540-3119251 GCF_000951045.1 Mandrillus leucophaeus
TGAGGCTGCCTCCAAAATTGTACTTTACACTTGAAACTCCTGATCATCTCACAACTGAAACCTAAACAGAAGGCAATGAAGCGAGGGGAAAAAATACTAAGAAGAATAATGAAAATGCCAAAATCAAGGAAACTCAATTATTGACCTAAGCAAAAAATAATTTTTATCAAAAACAAGCATATTCTTTTACTAGAGGAAGAATACATCTTAATCTAATGGTTAATTACATTACAATTTCATAGTTTTGAGCTTTCAATTTTTATTAATGAACATACAACATTTAACAAACATATGAATTTTGCCACGCATTATTTCCCTTGAAAATAGCAGGGCTGCACATCTCTGATTTTCTGTCTTCTTACTTGTCTAACGGTGTCTATTAAATAACATGACCTCAAAATTCATCATATCTGAAACTGAGCTATTTCTACCCCACATTTCCCCTATGTGGGTTCCTGTGTAATCATCTATTTACTAGTTCAGTTCAGAGAATGCAGTCACCTAAGCCCCTCTCACTCTGCAACCCAGCCCACACCACTTAATCAGTTCCCATGCCACGCTCCTTAGTAGCTCCTCACTTCTATTCCCACAGCAGGATCTCTACAATAGCTTCCTTAACTGAGAACACTCCAAGGCCATATTCTAAAGTTTTCCTTTGCCCCTAAACACTTCCTTAACTGATACCTAATGGCCTTTCCATTTCCATCAGGTTCCTATATTGCTCATGTCCTAACTATGGCAGCCATTTGCAATTTTTTACAGTGCTATGTTGTATCACACTTGTGTGCTTTGTCTACAATGTGATCCTTTTTCTGAAATAATTTTCCCTTCTTCTACCTACCTAAATTCTAATCATTCCTCAAAATCTCATTTTCACGGGATTGCCACACTTTTCTGACCTCCTTTGAGTGAGCTGAGCCCATTCTCTGTGCTGTCCCAGGGAACATGCTAAATACCCTATAATGGCACTTGCACACTGTTCTATGGATGATGATTTAGCACATTATGCTGGGCCTTCTGAGAGCAGCTGGTCCTGTTTACTTCTATAATTCCAGCACCAGCACTATAACAGGAATTGGTGATGCATTCAATAAATATTGGCTGAATGAATAAATGAATCATCCAATTGGGTATCTCAAAAACTATTCAGAATACTCACTCAGGAACAACAAACTCATATTTGCATAAAGACCAAATGTAACAGTTCATTCAGTGATTCAGCAAATATTAACAGACATTATGATCTGACTTTTTACCAGACATGGGCTAGTAATTACAGCAATAACGACCATGACTCCAATACCACCCAGCAACCTACACCTGTGTGTGGTTTGCTACATGCCAGGTTCCATGGACAATCTTATGCACAGTTCTCTGAGGTACATGTTATAGTAACCTCTAATGCATACATGTGGAAACCAAGGTACAGAGAAGTAAGGTTGCTACTCTCAAACATGATAATAATATTGCCTAGTAAGAAATAAAATAATTGAATAATGGTCCCTTCTTTTAAGTAACTCAAAGTGAAATAGAGGGCAAGGTAATTTAAAAACACTAGTCCACAGTATAAGACACACACTGTAAGGCCAGGTGCAGTAGCTCATGCCTGTAATCCCAGCACTTTGGGAGGCCAAGGCGGGTGGATCACCTGGGGTCAGAAGTTCAACACCAGTCTGGCCAACATGGTGAAACCCTGTCTCTACTAAAAATT
>NW_012103065.1:3120496-3159762 GCF_000951045.1 Mandrillus leucophaeus
ATGTAGAAAAAATAATCCAAAGCAATGAAATATATGCAGAATCCAGAAATGATATGGGATGCCTGCCCCGGTTGTGGGGACATGTTAAATATTTTCATTGCCTCTTATTAGGAAAGATTGGTTGGAAAAGTAATACACTGAAAACATGAATCAATGTTTAGTCATTTTGAAATTTGAGGGTACTGTTTTTCTATGGAGGCTAACAGAGCAAAGCAATCTGAATCAAGAACAATTGGTGGCCTTTTAGAAACATCACTTTAGAGGTTACTAAAGAGTGCCAGGGGAACCATGGAGGCAAGGCGATGGGACCCTGAACAGCAGAGAGGCTGTGGGAGAGAAAACATCAACTCCAACGTTAACTGCCCAAGATGGAAAATTTAAGAAGGATCATCAAAGTAACTTCGTCAGCCCCATAAAAAATATTCACATCGTTCTCTGGATATTTCCAAAAAGAAAGAACAATAGGAATGCTGCAACAAAATCCAGGATAATAGGATGAGTGGAGTCATCCAATCATTTATTAACTCTGTAATCTGTAGAAGTTGTTTAGCTCTTGGCACCTAGACTGTCACATCTGCAAAATGGGAATAATAATAAAAAGCATACTTGCCAGAAAAAAGGGACTGGCCAGATAAAATGTTAAAGATACTTTCAGATCAAAAACATATACTTCTTTTAATGAGTGGGTCACAATTTATTACATATTCTTGCAAATATAATTCATCATTTTTTCTCTGAATATCACTGAACCTAATTATAAGGTGCACTGCACAATTCATCAGTTTATTAAGCAAATATTTACTAGCAGCCTATTATATACCAAGAATCATGACCAGTAGTTTTACACTTTCAGGCATAATTATTTGCACACACACACAAATACCATAAATATGTAAAGTTATATAGTGTCTACTATGTGCTGCATTTACTATATATTCTACAAATGTAAATCATTTTATCTTTACAAATGCTCCTTAAGATAAACATTATCATCCCCATTTTATCTATGAAAAAACTCATCCTGTATTGCCTCTCAATATAGTGTAATAAATTATGATTAATTCTATAAAGCAGTATAATATTATGCTCTAGAAGACAATATCAGGAGAGGCATTTCTAATTTGGACTGTGAACATTTGAAAGAAAATTCTCCTAAACAACAGCATTTCCTGTGATTCCAGAGAAATGTTCCAGTGAAGAGCACAAAGGAAGAACATTCCAAGCAAATAGAACAATATGTGCAAAGGCCCTGACATGGAAACAAAAGAATCCTTTTTAAGAAAACATAAGGAGAGTGAGTTTAGCTCGGTCTCATAGGAGGACAAAAGACATAAAATGAGTTCAGAGAGGGAGGCAAGGGCTAGATCACGTGAGGTCCAATGGAATTGTTGAAGATGATTTTATTTTCTATGAAATGGAAAGTCACTGGGAGATCTTAAGCCAAATGTAAAATAACTGAATCTAGAATGTTAAGAGTGCATCCTAGCTGTTGTGTGGAAAATGGACTTGAGATGAGCACAATATAAAGGAGGGAGAGTAATTAGGAGGCTTTACAGTAACCTAGCTGAAAATACATAGTGGTTTTGTTATTTGTGGAGATGGTTAGAAAGAAAAGAATTCAGGAGATATTTCTGAGAAAGAATCAAATAGGACTTGGTGGTGGATTTAGCAGGATGCATAACAGAGCGGTATCTTGAATAACTGCCAGGTCTCTGACTCAGGCATCTGGAAGGATAGAGGACTGGAGGGATGACTGGTTCAGGGATAACTGAGGAATAGAGAAGAGAGGCACAGAGTGCAACTTAGGGTGAGATTTCAATAGATGTGAGATATGCAAGTGTACATGTCAAGAAATGATAACATTTAAAGCATGAGGCTCAAAATAAGTCTTGGTTAAATAATTTATAAAAGAAAAAACAGAAGGCTTCAGGAAAAAAAAATGGTTTAAAGCCATATGAAAACAAAACATAAAAAGTAGAGTAGAATAGGAGTACCTGAGAAAACTAAGTAAGAGCAAGTTTCCATGGAGACAGGAGGAAAATCAGGAGATTAGACTGTTTTGGATGAGAGAAAAATGTGCCAAAAGGAAGATATTATGTGGAGACAGAGAAGATGGGGACTTAAAACTGCCCAGTAGGGCTGGGCACAGTGGCTCACACCAGTAATCCCAGCACTTTGAGAGGCTGAGGCAGGCGGATCACCTGAGGTTGGGAGTTTGAGACCAGCCTGATCAACATGGAGAAACCCCATCTCTACTAAAAATACAAAATTAGCCTGGCATGGTGGTGCATGCCTCTAATCCCAGCTACTCGGGAGGCTGAGGCAGGAGAATCGCTTGAACCCAGGAAGCAGAGGTTGCGGTGAGCCAAGATTGCACTCCAGCCTGGGCAACAAGAGCGAAACTCTGTCTCAGAAAAACAAAACAAACAAACAAAAAATGCCCAGTGAACTCATCCACATTATGTAGGCAGCCTTGGGTGGGCAGAGGGAGGGCAAAACCAATGGACAGCAGAAGCATCTGAATACAGGGAAATCCTCAAAGTGCCTTGGCTGGATGCAGAGCAGGAAAACAGGGTGTCATCTGTAGGGTAGACCAGGGGTCAAGAAAAGCCTACTTTAAAGTTAGGGGTCACTAGCGCATGAGAAGATTTGTATCAAAGAGAGGAGAAGAAAGAGATGCAGGAAATAGAAGAGAGGTAAAAAATAAAGTTCGTGGAAAGGTAGGAACAGATGGATCCAGGTGACACACAGAGGAATGGCCCTTTAGGAAAATGCACATCAACTTCATTATTCTAGGAAAGAAGAGTGGAAGCTGACCCAGCCAGGTGGTACGTGGATTTGGATGATGATCGTTACTGTCTGTCGCATTTGTATCCTTTAACAATGAGGCAAGGTGATTAGGATAATGAGAGGAGAAGGAAGGCTTAGAGAGAAGAAAGATAAAACAAGAGGTAAAATATCCTGCACAGATAGTGAGCCCTTTTCCACGTTTATTTTGAACACGACTTTCATGAATATCACCAGTGTGAGAATAAAGTTCCAGTATATTTATTTACCATTTTCTATAAATTCAAATATTGAAAACTGGGTATCTTCAGGTCCAAATGACCAGTCCCACTGCCTCTTTTATCGCTCTTCTATTCTTTGGTTATTGGATACAACCTTATTCCACAGGTTCCATTCTCTTTTTCTTTTTCTTTTTTTTTAAATTTTGGTATAACAGTGAGTTTTTTTTATTATACTTTAAGTTCTAGGGTACATGTGGATAACGTGCAGGTTTGTTACATATGTATACTTGTGCCATGTTGCTGTGCTGCACCCATCAACTCGTCAGCACCCATCACCTCGCCATTTACATCAGGTATAACTCCCAGTGCAATCCCTCCCCATGATAGGCCCCGGTGTGTGATGTTCCCCTTCCCGAGTCCAAGTGATCTCATTCCATTTTCAAAACAAATAAATATTAGAATTCCCCTGTATTGGTAAGTAAAAATACAGTTTGCCAATATATTAATAGTAAAGTGACCTTAGAGAATTATTAGAAATGGTTACAGGAAATGTTATCAACTGGCTTATTTAAACCATGAATCATCATAAAGGTACAAGTTATGCAGAAATTGAGCACTGAATAATGTATTGCTCAGAGTCTTTCAGTTGACCTTGACCTGCTTTTAACACAGAAAAGTGAAGCATCTCATTAAGTCACTTTAACACAAACTGGTTAAATGTGAATTCAATTCATTAAATACATATTCAGTAGTGTATAACAGAATTACAACAATTGCACTCATAATAAAACTCAAATAATGTACAGAAAGGAATAACTTACAAAGTATAACTCCCTATACCAAATCTTACTCTCCTAGGAAAGTGATGAGAAATTTGAAAGTTTACAATCAGATAAGACTATATTTCACAGGTATCTTAGACTCATCAGCTTATATCATATTATATATAATTTAAATTAGGTTAATTTTCATGGGCTGAAGTGGCAGTCTTAGATAACATGTGCCTAGATACTAATTTAAAACCACGTATTAAAAACCTTAGAGTGAAAGTGTAATAGTAATTACATATTACAAAACCTTGAAATGGTATATGGTGAGTGAAAAGAGATTGAAGGAGCTCTGATTTTTCATCTATTAAGAAAATACTTCTTGTAAAAGTATGTATTTAACATGACAGAGTCAGAAATTCAAACTAACATTACATTGACTGCTTTTCCAATTTCAGAAAATTCAACTAAGTAGGTCACTCATTAGAACTGCTGAGAACAATTTCTGTTACCCTGTTTAGATAGGAAGGCACGTGCGTTAACATGGGCATCTGGGGTAAAAATCCTGGAGGGCTTTGTATTTCAACTGCAGCACTGGGGCATTCTTTCCTTTACCCTTCCACATCTCTTGTTCCTTCTGCCAAAAACACTTTTTCCCACTATATATACTGTTCCTCTGCCCACAATACTTTTTCTCCCTTCTTCACTCAGTCCTCATGAAAGTTTTCATGACCTTCCCTAACTAGATTAAATTACCCAGTACTAAGCTCTCCTAAATCTCTCTCTTTTTTACAGAGCACCAGTTATAATCTCATATTTCTCTATATCCTAGCTTGATAAATCGACCCTCTATTGGATTATTAGCCCAGATTGCCAGAGAATATGTCCACTTCACCACTGCATCTTCTGTGCTTGGCATGTAATAGACATGCTATAAATATTTACTAAATGAATGGATAAATGTTTAAACTCTTTGGCTGTGGGCTTTAAGAAAATTAGAAGCCAGTGTAAAATGTTGATCAATAATCGAGCTATAGATTTATAAGTAAATCAATTGCATCTTAGCTCTGCAATATGTTGTTAAACTTCTACATTCAAAAGGACAAATATTCTGTCCAAATAGACATTAAAATAGTCAAATAAAGATATACAGAACATTTAACATAGAGTCTGACATACAGTAGATGTTAAATGGCAACTGTATTGTTTTAAAAATTATTTAAGTAAAAAGCATTAGGATTCTCAGTACTAAAATTAGAACAGATTCCTAATTCGTAAGATTCAGATAAACTGCCTCAGCTGTACTGAGCTTGAAATAAAGTTTACTAACAGGATGATACAAGTGTCCCTCAAACATTAGTTTAGTGTTTGAAACAGTTTCTGATAAAACTATGATCCATGCATTTCAATTTTCCAAAGAACCTTCTTATTAAATATCACCATCAAGTACACAAATCCACAAATTGAAAGATGCTTTCCAGTCAAAACAAAGTATCAGTATCTCAAATGAAATAAGCCAAGCTTTTGGTTTTGTAAAGGCAGTCTCTATTTTTGCTCTAATTTCCTCTGCTGAATAAGAAATAATTCCACGAAACAGTTCTGAGAAGAGGGACTCTGCTCGTCATCACATTATGTCAGGATACAAACAATGAAATATTCCTATTGCCTTAATATACACTACAAGTCAAAGAAGCAGAAAGTTACTGGGAAGTGCCCTTTGCCTGGAAATGGCAACTGGAACACATCTTCTTGGAGTCCCAAGTCTTCCTTTGAATGGTTTACTGGAGTCAAGTAGTTCAGAACTAGAAACATGAAGAATTAAAGATGAAAGATCTTCTTAAGGTCATATCTTCTACTTGAAACTTCAGTGAAAGAGAAGCAGCTCACTTATTCTTTGCCCACTTGATCTGTCTTTTTAAAATTATTTTTAGTTTTAAAACATGAGACAGGGTCTTACTACTTTGCCCAAGCTGGTTTCGAATTCCTGGCCTCAAGTGATCCTCCCACCTCGGCCTCCCAAGCAACTGAAATTACAGGCATAAGTCACCGTACCCAGCGCTCAATATGTCTTTTAATTTGCATCCCTTCCCTTCAGAAAGACTGTTCTCCTATGCATGGATTCTAAATGTTTAAAGGCAGGCTTTCTTTAGGGTACTTTGTACATTGTTTAGTCCTAAAGCATTTTTAATAAGCAAAAACAGGACATAACTATAGTTTTTGAAAAAATTGTTCAATATTTATTACTTAACATGTCTTAATGTTTTGTTTTCTCTATTTTTGGCATGCAAAATAAATAATGGTGCAAAATTGTTGGCTCAAGTCATGTAACGATCAGCAAAAATAATAATTCAAATCCAGACCTGACTGCTTTGGAAAAGAATTTTTTTAATTAAAATAATATTAGTAATATTATTTACGCAAGTTAACTGTGATGGATAACATATATAACAAATTTATATTTTATAAGCTATATTAAATAATTTAAATAAGAAACAATAAAATTTTGCAAGTTAGTAAGTACAAACAGAAATTATGGTATCAGACACTATTCACATTTTGGCCACCAGATGGCGATGCAGGAAAATAAAAGGAAAATGACCAGCGGCTGTGCGCTCCAACATTTTGGCTATGCTTGTTTTATGTACTTATTCCTATTTTTAAAAAACTTTCAAAATTTATTTTTATTTTCATATTTTTCATAGTAAGTTTGAATTATAACAGATTATATGAAAATGATTATTCTAAAATCCAGATAAAATAGCTGATAACATTTATCCGTACAGATCTGGATACATTCCCAGTTAAGAGTTATTTCTGGAAAACTGATGAGAAATAAGATTTATAAAGTTGCTGTTTAGCATTCAATGTCTGGGTGAAATGTTGTAACTGCAGTCAGGACTTTGGTTCATTTGTTACTGCAACTTAGCTGCATTTTTGGATGTTTAGTACGTCTTTGAATTTCAGAAGTCAATAAATGAATAGAAAAGTCCAGATGAATAGGAAAAAAAAAAATGCTTGCTGGGCTATCTGTTACCAAATTACTTTCCAAAAACTTTGTTCCAATTTAAAGTATATGTGTGCTAGTATCATTGTAGTCTCATAAACACTTCCCATTTTTGGTTTGCTAAATTGTAAATAAAAATATTTCAATATTTTAACTATTTGAATTTGATTGCCAGCAAAATGACCCTTTTTCTCAAATAATTTTTTGTAGTTCTGTTTTTCCAGATTGTTGCTTATTATTTAATCTAAACCTGTGAGCCTATTCCTTTATTATTTCTTAAAAGAGTTTTCTACTTAGAAAATCAACCATCTATCAGTCAGGAAATTATTCATCTGTAACCTTACTAATGTTTCATGGATTTTGGTATATAGTCACGGTGGAATTTATTTTCCCCAATACTATGAGGTGATAACAAAATTAGGCAATTTGTTTTTACAAATAACGAACTTTCCCTTTTACGAACAAATACATTCATGATCCATTCCTTATAACAAATTAAGATTTTTGGATATATTTCTGTAATTTCTTAGTTCTTTGTCCCTCTGTTATTTCATGAGCTTACTTTTTAATATGAATAATTTTTAAAAGTATTAGCTAACATGTATTGAGAATCACCTGCGTGCCAGGCTACACACTTGATATCCATTAAGTTAACTTTCAACAAGCTACAGTTTTAGTTTTAATAGGCTTCCCATTATATAGTTGAGGAAATGAGGTTTATAGTGTTAAAGTGTTCAGAGTCAATCAAACAGCAACCAAGACTCAGAGCTCAACCCCAAGTGCAAACTCCCTGACGCATTTTTCTCTAAGGTCTTTAGTCATTTTCAATTACAGTTTAATAACAGAGGAGAAAGTTGCCACATTGTGTCATGTGATTTTTTTTTTTTTTTTGAGATGGAGTCTCGCTCTGTCGCCCAGGCTGGAGTGCAGTGGCCGGATCTCAGCTCACTGCAACCTCTGCCTCCTGGGTTTACGCCATTCTCCTGCCTCAGCCTCCCGAATAGCTGGGAGTGATTTTTTTTTTTTTTTTTACAACTCTCTTCCTATTGCAATAACCTTAGAAATTTTTGTCAAATTAAAATTGCTTTTATGAGTAAATTAGAAAGATTGCCATCTTCACATGGGTATCCTTTTCATTCCAGGAAAAATTATTCATTCATTCCAAATTACAAATCTTTTAAATATATCTCTCACATTCTTTTCTCTATCTTCAATATAGGTCCTAAATATATTACTAAAAGTACTGCTAGTTAATTCACGATTTTTGCTAATGTTGTGAATGTGATTTTAATTTCTGTTATTAATCCCTGTCCAGGGAAAACTAGAAGGTGTGGTCACCCCCTCACAGTCACAGACATAAATGTCTTCACTAATGACACTCGTGGAGTTGGCCACTCCACTCTTCAAGTTGACAGTGCTGTTCCCAACAGTGGCTGCGGGTTTGCGGTTTCCTTGGTCCATTGTATAGAAACAGAAACATATTGAGAATGAATTATCTCTTCTTTAATCAATTTAGGAAAACCAAGTCTAGTCCAGGCCTTGCCTTTAATAAGCATCACAGCCAGAACTGATTCAATTATCTCCTCTAAGCTGCAGATTGCTCCTTTCTGAAATAAAGGGTTTCTCTAGATCAGGTGGAAAGTCCTTCAAATTCTAAAATCATATAATTTACATCAGATAGTTTAAGAATCAGGAAAAATATATAAATATGGAATAAATTCTATATATGTCTAAAAAATGGCACCAGTAGAGAAAATTGAATACAATTCTCTATTATAATTGTAAAGACATGAATTGTGTTTGCCTATAAATGTAAATCATCATTCATCAAATATTTCAATAAATATTTTCATTTTTAAACAAATATTCCAAACAACTGGAAGCATGATGTAACCTATATTTAGTTCATTTACCTTGTTGAAATCTTGGATAGATTTCTAAATAAGTCACAATTATCATTTTTCATATATTCTGTTTATATTTTGATAGATAAAATTTTATAATTCTCTAATCATATTCATTTAAAAACATTTGAAGCCATTGGAAGTATGCCATTCTTTTACTTGAAATGTAAACTGAATTTAGCATCCCCCTGCATCACTACCTGACATTTCTGTTTTCTCAACCATCTTTTAATCAACTGTGCACTCCTGAGTCCACAGCACTTTTCCAACTGGAAAAATGGGCAGCTTTCTTTCCCACCCCATCACTCTCCAGGTACAATAATCTTATCAGTATTATTTTCATTACAAATGTTTTTTGCATAGCCCTCTAGAAATTTGAATGTCAGCTCCTGAAGACAGAACCTTAATGAAATGATGAAACAATCACATACTCTCTGATCTAGTCCCCTTTACCAACACTGTGATGCAGACAATGACCAAAATGTACAATATTTTCATGATACCTGAAACTGAGTACTTGGAAAATTCCCTAGTTGAAAAATAAAATAAAATAACAGTTACAGCATGGTGATGGCTCAGTTTGCTTGAAGAACACAAAAAGAACTGCATACGTAACGAATGTGTTTGCAGAGCAGAGATACTGCAATACTGATTATGTGAGTGAGGATGACTGGCCATATAAAAACACAAAGTTAACTTATCACTGATTGAAACTGTTTATAAAATTCTGACATCCATCTAGCACATTTTTTGTTCAGCACTGTTCTGACTGACAAAAAGGTAGAGTCAATTCAAGAACCACCACTATGTGCCTTGAACTATTCTATGTACAGTAACATTAGTACAAAAAAGACTCTATGCTCAAAGAAGCATGCATTCTTGGAGAGGAGGGAATACAGAGATATAGAAAATGAACACAGGTAAAATATCAACTGAAGAGAAATGATAGAAAAAATGAAGTGACATGAAATATTAAATAAACAAAGTGGTTGAATAACCAATATTGGAATGCTGTCTGAGAGACAGTAGTCAGGGAAGTCCTCTCTATCAGGCAGCATCTGAGCAAAGACCTGAGCTGGGGGAAGATCTGCGGGATGATCGGGCAGCTATCTAGACCTGGAAGCATCCAGATTCACATAATGGTAAGCAGAAGTAATGTCTCATCTGTACACATCTGTAAGACATGCACTAGACAGAAAGGATACATCTGCCTCTCAAGAAAGTTTACTCACATAACCAATGAATTCTTTTAAACATGAAATTGTAGCTGGGATGCAGAAACAGCTGATGACAGTTATCAACTAGGGGTGAAGGAATTATTTGCAATTTAACTCAGTTCCACTGAGACAAATTATATACATCTGGAAAACTTAGAGCATGATTATGATATAAATTAATGACCAAAAGATAGGTAAAGAAGATACCTACCAAACTACACAGCAGGAGAGATTTCACAAGGATGGAAAACATATTTTAAAATATATTTTAAAGTGTGCAATAAGCATGAATTACTGAACAAAACATTACAAACGTGAATTAGTTGTAGAAAAAAGTAATTGCCAATATTTTTATTTGAAGCTTATAAGAGAACTTATACAAATTGTCACTTTATGAAAAATCTCTTATATTTTAACATAAGGTAAAAATATTTTCATGTCTTAGCACATTATTTTTCAAGCTATAATATATACATCAAAATTCTCTAAATGCTTTTTTGTTATTCCTCTAGGAATTTGATGAAACAGATTTTGTTTATTCAACAATAAAGATTGAAGTGTATGCATTTTAGTAATAAGTTCTCATAGAGTAAATTTATATTTGAATTTCTTTTGAATTTTAAGCATACTAAATAATTAACAACAAATATGATAGTTTAGTTTAATTTAAAGAACTCTGAACAATTCTGCTACATCTATTGCTCAGGCCAGCCCAAGTTACTCTCTTTACCTACACTCAAAATTAAATGAAATTATAATTTAAAAAATTTCATCTAATAAGTACTGACACACATGGTATCTTTTCCTCGTCCTTCAAGCTCCATCAAATAAGTCAATAACTTTTATAATTTTAAAAACAATAGTTCAGTTCGGAATAAAAGTATTCCCTTTGCCTCACCCTGAATATTACTTTGCTATTTCCTTTTTACATATACAACTAATTTCTAGGTGCCAAAAACTGAGTGTACCATGTAACTAATGGGAAAAAAAATACTTATCATACTTGTCAACACCTTCTTATAAACTCTCTTTATATTTCCAAAGCAATTAAGTTATCTTCTGGCATCTCATTTAAAAAAAAAGAAAAAACCTAAATAACCTTGGTGGCTTTGCCCTGCTATCATAACAACTCAATTTGTCTTTTTCTTCTATCTTTTCTTACTGTCCATAATTTCTTTATGTGTCTTTTAAATGAAAATACTTTTATAAAGCTCCTATCTTTACCTAAAAAAAAAAAAAAAAAAGGGACAGAACAGGTTAGAATTCTGGTTCTTTTAACAAATTCTCTTAATTCTATTTCTTCCTGTTTTAAGACCTCCTCCATCCCAAAGAAGCAAATGTCTACAAAATAAAAATATTCAAATATCCATAGTATTAAGAATTCTATAAATTACCAAGCTCTTAAAATGGGAGTCAGTGAAAAATATGATTATGTATAACAAACCCCAGTTAATCATCTGCTGAGTTTGCTAAATGTACCTCTTTAGTATACTGATTTCCTCTTCTCTAATGACATGAAGCCTGCTAGTTATACACACAGTTAACAGTAATGTGATAAAAACGCCTACACAGGAATCACTCGGGGGACTTTCCAAATGCAGATGCCCTCCTTTGCTCTGGAGTGGAGCTGGAGATGCTGCATTTCTACCCATTGCTTAACAGAGCTCCCAAGCAAGGCTCAGGCTGCTTGGCCACAGGCTCCACTTTGATGGCAAGAGAATAAACTATAGTCTTCTTGTTGACATAAATGAGCAATAGATCAACGTAAAGTTTTCCTGAACTTTAGATGGATGGCTTTTGATAAGACATGAAATTACTCTCTTAGATTTGTCACAAAACTGTATTGGCATGGCAAATATCTTTTATTTTATTTGAGCTCTGGCAAAAAGAGGGCCTGTTTGGTAAGAAACTTTTAGCATTGGGGGATACAAATTGCTTTTAAGTTCAAATCGTGCATAATTTACAATTGTACCTGTTTTCATATGCTGAGTAGCGAAGTTCCTTATCTAAAAAACCAACAAAACATGTCCTTGTAGGAATACATTAGGCGTATTTTAGAAGGAAATCTGAAATTTAAAGCACATAGGAAATGGAACAATTGAAATCATCTCATCTCTTACTTGCCTACACAGCGCAACTCCATATTTAAACAACCCCCTGCTCTGATATTAGTTGGTGTTAAACATTCAAGTCAGGAACTGTGAAATGTCTGAGATTTTACAGCAGTTGTAAGCTAACAAGTTAGCCTCCTACGGTGTCATAGATAAAAGGCAGAAAAAATACAAGCCCTCTGAGTCACAGACAAAGAGTTTATTACTCATAGCAACAGCAGGAGCAGAGTAACATCTTTGTTTATACAAGCTGCCCAAACCTCCATTCCCATAGGAAGACAGGAGGACAGGCAGGGGTCACCTGCATAGGTAGTCAGATGGGTTTCCAGCCAGGAGTCCCAAGATGAGGAAGTCCCTGATCTTATACTGGGGCTTCTGACAGCCCACACTCATCCTCCTCTCCAGAGAGACACAATAGTTTCATTACTCGGCAATGAAAATCTCTTTGGGAGAAGGAGAAATCTCTTTACTATCCTGGAATGTAAATAAATCTGAGTAAATTGGCTGTTAATGCTTAGACTTAAATGTGAAAGATTCATAGAGAAATGTCTCCCAACAGTTGGTGGAAAAATGTTGGAAGATGACACTAATAACAATAATCATCATAATACATGATTACAATATATAAGCACTTTACATGTGACATTTCACTTGGTACTCAACATTTTAGCAAGTTAAATTATCCTGTTCATTTTTAAGATAAGGAAACTGACAGAAGCCCTAGGTTACTTGTGTAAAGTCATATAACTAGTAGTTTCCAAAGTTGTACATTATCCCTATGCAGTTCTACCAGTCCATCTAAGAGGCAGGATTGCCTGTGAAGAGTGAGTCAAACCAGATGTGACCTTACTAATACTGTCCATGCAGGTATAATATGTTGGCACGATCATTCCATCCTGTTGCTCTTTATTTGATATAAACCAACCTATATCGGCTCCTTGAACCACATACTGTGGAAAGCAAAGACTTTTACAACCTTTAGAATACCATATTCAGAATTATTGTTTGTTTATATAGACAAATAATAAGCACAGACCTGTCTCACACAGAGATCTAGACCCAGGAAATCTGCAAGCTTTTTTAGCAGTTCCATCTAGGGAAAACCTTCCAGCTGGAATAGGGCTCACCTTCCTTTCCAGCCTCCTGTTTAGCTATGGTTCTTCACTTTTCATTTTGTACTTACATTTATAAACTGTCACTTCTAGGACTGTTGCTTAGCGACTACAATCTGGGCAAAAGATACAACCAATTTTTTAAAAAGTTATCTCCTACAAGCAAGGGCAAAGATATTATAAGGAATTATATTTTGATCATATTTTTTTCTAGTGAAAAATCAAAGACAGTATTTTATAATGACCATGAATTGGAAAAGTTTCCATGAAGAAAACTGAGTCAAAGATCCTTAACATAATCATAACATGTGCATCTAATTCTTTAGTAAGAAATGTGTGGTTTTATTAAAAGACATGAAGATCTTCTTTGGTTAACTTTTAGCACATTGTCTACAATCCATATACATTTTCCCATCATCCTCCACCGGCTTGCAGTATTTTACTCGTAAAATGTCAAACTCCCTCACATTCATAAACAAATTCAAATCGCTGTGTCAACATTTGAAATTTTGCCTGCAAATCAGAACATGCTGTGATTGAATTGCTGCTCGTATCATCTACCACTGACTCCTATCAAAGCATATAACTGGATTAGTGGGAAAACAGCTACATTATGCTTGCATTTCAGCTTTGCTAACAGCAGGTTTCCTTTCTGCAACAAAGAGTAACCCTGGAGATAGTAGAAACACTCAGAAATGATGCAGCATTAGTTCTGACATCTTATACATGATTTAAGCATGAAAAATTACTGTTATTTTTAAAAAGAATGAAAGAAACCTAGACATATAACCCTGAAAATGAGAGGCTACTTGATTTTTCTGTCTGGTGGCTTCTGGGCATCTTTGGGAAAGTGTTAATATAGATTGCATCCGACGTCTTTGGATGACCCACATTATCTGGGGTATGAAGATAAAGAGGAATGCATGAGGTCTCTAAGGAAAAATTACTGTCAAAGTTACCTATAGAACCACTCCCTGCTTCCTCAGTGCCTATGGATTCTTGAAGTTACAAAAGCTAAAGGTATATTGTTGCTTTCCTAGACTTTCAAACAGCTTTAGAGAGAAAATAAAATACACATGCACATGTGCACGTACGCATACAATCTGACATTATAAATATATTTTGAAGTTTTTTTTCCTGAGAATTTCCGTATCATTAAATTATTAAATCTGTATTTAATGAGAAGGGCCTATCTGTTAAAGACAAAAATATAGTTTTACTTTTTTCTTACCAGAATGTTGCATAAGAATCAATTCTCTAAATGTATCAGTTTCAGACAGTATATACTCAAAGCAGAGTAACTCATAAGACTGAAAAATTTCTTTAAAATTATGAATTTAATGTGGTTGACACTAAAGATTATATATAATGTGGTTAACACTAAATATTGTAAATGCAAAAAAGGCTATATGAAGTTTGATAAGAGCAAAAGATACATGGTAAAGAAAGTAAATATTCTTGAAGATTTAGCCTCGTAACTTTTCGGTGAAATCTAGACTCATGAATGAAGATGGCTATGCTCCAATTCTTTCTCTTTTCTTGGAAAAATTGCTAAGACTTTTTCTACCTGTTTTCTTATCTGCAATATTAAGAAGAGTAGTATTGTCAACCTCACAGGGTTGCTGTAAAGACTAAACAAATTACCATGAAAAACCCTTAGAACAGTTTCTGCCACATGAACATTGCTTTAAAAAAATTAAATAGCCTGTAATCCCAGCATTTTGGGAGGCTGAGGTGAGTGGATCACAAGGTCAGGAGATCAAGACCATCCTGGCTAACACAGTCAACCCCGTCTCTACTAAAAATACAAAAAATTAGCCGGGTGTGGTGGTGGGCACCTGTAGTCCCAGCCACTCGGGAGGCTGAGGCAAGAGAATGGCATGGAGCCGGGAGGTGGAGCTTGCAGTGAGCCAAGATGGTGCCACTGCACTTCAGTCTAGGTGACAAAGTGAGACTCCATCTCAAAAAAAAAAAAAAAAAAAATTAAATAATTACCTATCAATTATGATTAAATAGAAGGTTAAAGCACAAATAAGAAAAATAATTAACACATGTTTAATTTGGATCTTATTTGTACTGATTTTCTGAGGAGCAAATCTGTCTCAATATAATCACTTAAAATTATTTAATGAGTTTCAATCATAAAAATATATTATTTTGAAATAATAAAATTAAACAAAAGTGTACAGTTAACAAAACTTCAGAGTGTAGTTGACAAAAAAAGATCTTTTTATAGTAAGTAAGAGCCATAAACAAGTAAATAAGTAACCAAAACTAATTAAGCCTAAGGAAGAACTAGGAGCTGGGACCAGTAACACCAGGAGCCGAAACCAGTAATATGTATCTCCAGAAGCAGAGTGGAAAGTTACTGTGACCTCATCTTCCAAATGTCTTCCTAATTATTTATCTTTTAAGTTCCATGAGTTGTGCATGTTTCAATATTACTTTTCTGTCCTATTTCTGAGATATTAACAGAGATATTTTAATAACTTTTAACTTGAGGTACTGAGGTGCATACTTTCAGGTCAAATGTATTCTCAGTTTTTCCTACGAGTAATATATTCTATTTTCCCATATGCTTTTAGCTCACACATTCAAGCCATACCGAATGAGTATACCCAGCTTAGGATTTACAAAGAGCTGTCAGTGCTATCAGTAAAGTCTGTATTAACTTGGTTCACAGGAATCACAAGGAGATCTCCTGCAATTGTGTTTCTTAAGAAATTATTTAACAATTTTCTTCAAATAAATACACATTTAACAACATAATATTTTTAGCAAAATCAATAACCTTTAAAATTGGCAGGCATTAGGAATCCCAATGCCCATTCTAAGTTCTTTAACTGGGAAATAAATGTTAGTTGCTGAGTAAACGCTGGCAGTATAAAATTCATTCAAAGCTTGCTTAATCGGAAATTATTTTAAAGCATTTTATCGATAGTATTATTCAGTTTCAAATTGAGCTAGATGATATTGATGCCCCATACATTTTTCCATTCATGTCAACCCAACTTTTAACTGCCTGAGATTGCAGGGAGCCCTCTGCTCTTGCACATGGTGGTCTGGGAATGCCCGAGAATTAACATTACTTGGGGACAGTCATCAACTTTATATACTCCAGCACATTTTTCCCCTTGGAAGGGATAGCTCTAATTCATGAAATCTATACTCATTTCCAGAGAAATAAGCTCTGCTCACTCACAATGGAAACTTGTTTGAAGACGAATTATTTATTAATTCTCTGCCTTGTTTTAATACCCACAGTTCTCTAACAGTCTTTCCTAGAGTTACTTTCCAAATAAACCATTTAAGCTTGATTTCTTGTCTCAGTGACTATTCTGGGGAAACTCAATCTAAGCAGATACCACCAGTGTTCTTAGTAAGCAGACCCTCAGAATGGGATTCCAGAATTGAATCATTTCCTAAACATATGGCAACAAAGATCCTATTGGTACCTGGGTGTACAGTCATCACTGAAGTCAGAAAACTCCTCAGATGCTGAGGCAACACAATTGCTAAGATTTTCATCTGCAGCGATCAGAATAAAATACAGATTAATGGGGATGCACCTAGTGTTTGAGAGAGATGGGGACAATAGTAATCATAAAACAGTGAGTTGGCTGGTTGTTGAATTTCACTGAAGAAAATGATAGCCTTATGTCAGCCAACTATCAACTAAGGGCAACGTAAGAAAGCCAGAAAACCTATGTGGCAACTAATTAAAAGATTCTCATTTCCCATTTTGGGAAGGTCAGTACGTGCTAGAAATTTGGCTCAGAATTTTCTTTTGAGAATCTCAGAATTACAAAATACGCTGCATTCATAACCTTGGCAGCTTTCTGTGCAAAAGTCAGAACATCAATAGCCAAAGAGAGGCACCCTTTGTACTAGGATGAGGACATCTAAGTGGATGCACTTGAGAAGATAAAATTCTGGATTCCCCTATACCCTCTGGATAGGCAAAAGTAACCTGTGACCCTTAGTTAGAGGGTAGTAGCTTCTGTGTTCCTAGAGACCATAAAAGATGATGCATACTCTCCTCATGATCTGATCATATCTCATCTAATGGCTTTAGGCAACAAAAAGGCCAAGTATCAACATGGCCCACCTTGAAAAGTACAGTCTCTACTCCAGGAAAACAAAAAAGAAGATATTTGACAAAAAAGTTTCAGGATCTGCCTAATATGAACCAGAAGATACTGACATAATATGCCAGGGAATGGATGTTTAGGGATATTGAAGCAAAATACAACTGGTCATCAATATTGTTGTGGAAAATAAGTAACCTACAATTAGAAAACTCATGTACTCCTATACAGTTATAAATGGCATGGCTGGTTGGCCAAAGTCCTAAAAGGATCAAGATTAGAAGATGTTCCTTATACAGAGTTTTGGAGAAGCAACATGAAGATGGACCTATGGAAGCAGGCATGAAGCATAAAGATGTCTTTGTTTTGCATTAATGTTAGTTAGAGAACATTCATCACAGAAAAGACACTAAACAATTGGGTAGATAAGACGATCTGTCCACTGGAGATCATCAGCTCTGTATGTGACAACTGTACTGCTTGCAAAATAGGCCCATGAATGGAGGAGCTGGATAATAGAGAGGGAGGATATACAGGGGCCTAAAATCATGGGTCTCTCTCATCCAGTTTGATGCCACTGGTAAATAACCAACCCATGAGAATAGTGCGATGCCGAGTCTTCAGTATAGTACTACTTCTTAAAGAAAGCAACCAGCATTTTACCCCCTTGGAGAAGGGGTAAAATTTGTTTTTTCTATTATGGATACAAATTCCAGTTATGGGTTCCCCGTTCTTGTTCACAGAGGGGGTGTCATTAAGTATCACTAATCCTCAGGTTCACAAATACTGCCTGATTTATCGTGGGATACTGAATAACATCTCAAACTAAGCAACACATGTTATAGTAAAGGGAGTCCAATAATAAGCACATGACCACAGGACTCACAGGGTCTACCATATGTTGCATCACTAGAGGCTGCCAGCCTGATAACATTGGGACAGTCTCCTCTCAAGGTACAACTAAGGTTCCAGCTTACAGATGACGATCTGATTTGGGATGTTGTCTTCAAGATGCAATATGTATTTTGAACCACAGTGCTATGTGCTGAAGCCAGCTTGTAACTGCTAATAAAAAAAAAAATGGTTGAAATTTTCATGAAATGTAAAAGCCAGTCAACCTCACATTGGTAGCTTAAAATTGGTCATAGTGGGAATATTTACATCATGAAAATTGGCAAATGCTACATATCAATTTTCTCCTGCACCCCCTGGCTTTGCCCCTAAAATGTAGAATGTATGAGTATGAAAACCAAGGGAATGAACTAGGAAAATCCCCTCTTACTATAATTAAAAGTGATCCACTTGGAAAAGGTGTACTTCTTGTCACTGAGACTTCAGGCTCCACTGAAATAAATGTTCTGCTTTCCAAGTGTATATGTGTTGGGGTAAATGGGCAGGTAATGCAGTACTCCTACCAGGGTCCCAGAAAGAATTTAACTAAGCCTAAATCTATAGCTACTATCTGAATATGCTGCAATTCTCATGCCAGTAGACGTACAAGAAAAAAAAAAAAAAAGTGATGCTACTGGCAGGGTTCCAGTTGACAAGAGGAATATCACGAGGGTTGCTGCTATATAATAGTGAGAGGGAACTCAGGATTCGTTCAAGCATATCTGTGGTTGGAGATAACTGTGAATGGACAACTGCAGAGACCACCATTTGAAAGGGGACAGAAGCCATGGATTCATAGGGCCCAGGGGTAAGAGTCTGGTTCGTCCTAACAGGTAAGCCACCAGCACAGGAGTTGGCCAAGGCTGCAGGGAAATTAGGAAAGGTATTAGAGAAAAGAAAAGATAAGTATGAAGTATATCCTTGGTTCTAACTCTAGAAGCCCACCAACCTGATGTTCCATGTTTGTTTATTTAAAGATTGTGACCAGTCTCCATCTTTAAGAATCACTGACTGGATAGATTGGATCCTGGACCAGGCTTCTAACTACCAGCACCTACAACTTTTTGTTTCAGTACTCCCTCTTGTGGCCAGTCTGTTTTTCCCACACATAGGGAAGTCGGCTACCTAAAACCTCAGCTCCTTTGGATTTAGGGCAGGTTAACTCTGAAGTGAATATTATGTATGGCTTCCAGAATTCCTCAGAGAATTAAGTTCCTTTAAATTAAAGTAAGATTCTGTCATTGTTTCCTTCCATCCACTGCCTGACTTAAGTAGTAGTGTTTTCTGTGATCACCACCCAAATACACTATTTATATTTGAATCTACAAGTGAAGTTCAGCTTCTCGAAGTCAGAGTAAGACATTCACCACACTGAATATCTGCTACTTTTATATAAATTTCACCTAGACATGTCAAATCTGCGCTGAATTTAAGACTTTCTCTTTTACCATGCCATAAATAGTCTTTTTTTAAAGAACTATCTCCATGGTTTGTTATGAACTATATGTTTATATACAAATAAAGCCAAATAAGTATCTTTCCTGATAATCTTATTTGAGAGATCAAGTATTACATTTTACTTGTTTGTATTCTGTTGGAATACATAGTGAGCTGACACAGGGTCAGAGAGATTGTAAAATCAGACTTAAATGAATCAGAGATCTTATGCAGTATCAAGTTTTAGTAAATAATGTGGAGAATACAGACAAGCTAAAGGACTTCTGAAGGTTCAGATGAAGTAGATAGAGGCCTCACATGAAGGAGGGCTTCCCAGCTCCTCCCTCCTGTGTGGAACACATTCTTCTTGCCCACATGAAGGGAAATCACAAAAAGAGTTTCGCAGGGCTCCTTGTACTATAGAATACTTCCAGTTTATTCCCCAGAGAATTCTATCACCTGTGAGAGAGTTTTGCCAAGAACCCTGCCTCATAGGTATCATGTTTTATCATACCTACTCTTAGGCTGCGATATACCACCAAAAACATTTCAGGGGTAAATTCTCTTCCTCTTAGTAAATATCAATAATCTAGTTACCTGGAGCTTCAGGTGAAAGAGGATTAAACAAGGTCTCCTGCCTTCGTATTTCTAGTTCCCCTTAGTGAGTAAATCAATTTCAGACCAGCTGCTTTAACTTCTTCCTCCCAAGTCATTTCAGAGACAGATCCATTTTCAATACAAAATAACCTTACCACAAACTCCTCCTCTTCACATCTCTATGAATATATTTACCTCAAATGTAAATACATCCTCCAGAAAATGGCCATGAAATATTTTGCATAAATTCTATGAATTAAAATGAGACATGGTAACATTTGTTTGTCTTATTTCATTTGCTTCACAGTTCAGTACTTTCTAGCTATGAGTAGGAGGGTCTATGATGGTTCTGAGAAGACTTTAATGAGAGCACATTCAAATATCTATTGGTTTTTATGTTAACAAGAAAAACATACTATAAAAACACAATACATTATAGATATGTGTCCAAGGTGAAATGAGGATGATAATGAATAGAAAACTGCCATATAATCATACTGCCAAGTTGCTATTTTCTAGGAGTTTCAATGGTGTCTGTGCGTAAAGGACATCTACTCAAGCTCCTCTGAGTGAAGCAGGAAATGTGGAATGCTTCTTTTTTTTTTTTTTTTTTTTTTTTAACAGTCATTACTTCAATTACTTTACCCAGGGGTAAATTCTTAGAAACTCAAAAAGGATCCTGGCATAGAATTATAAGAGGATCAGTCACTAAGATAGGACAGGTCAATAAGAGAGTCTTGCAATATATCAGAAATGTCTCAGCCTCCATAAGATAAAAGTATAAAGTACCTAAAGTCAGGAGAAGATAGAAATTCCAAATTTAATTCAGGAAAATGCAGTCATCTTATACTTACTGAAGCTACATTCACGAAATCATCATCTGAGAGGGTTTCTAACATTTCGGAGACAGATGTTCGGATCAGTTTAAGTGTCAATCCACTAACACTTCCACTCCTATAAATAGACAAATGGGTCCATATATGTTATTCATCATTTATTTAATCAAGAACATCATAAGGAAAGACAATGTATGTACTGATGCTAGATCTTTTATATATTATTTAAATAATAATTTTGCCCTTGAAAATCTTGGTGTAAAAAGTCACATTTTTTGATAGAAGTGGAAATTATAAGAAATCCTGCCTTTCTTTCCTCCCAATATCAGTACATGTGCATTTCTAACTGAAATTATCACAATTACATGGTAAGTGACAATTCAAAAAAAATGTGGATACTGATGGTATAGTCAGTCATTCAGGAACATGTATTAAATACCAGTTCTGTTAGCCAAGTTAGAAGAGAGGAGTAGAGAGATTAATAGACATAGTCATTGCTCCAGGGAGCCCACTGTTTGACTTAATTAAAACAGTAATTATAAATCCACATAACAATTGTGATAACAGATTTGCAAAGAAAATGCTTTGTTCTGCATCCTAACGTAAACATCCTCTAGAATTTACTCTTCATTTTTCTTTTCTATACATATTCTACAATACTTGGTGACTTCACCTACGTGCAGGGCTGGCTCAACTCTAGGTGACTAACCCCTACTTCTACATTTCTAGCTCCCAACACTTTCCTGGTTTTATCCTTCGAGCTGCCTGCTGAACCACTACAACTGAATGTCCAAAATGACAAATTATGTCCAAATGTATTTTTCATTCCTCTTTATGTTCTTGGTACCAAAGAGTCTATGTCTCAGTCATCCAATTTGTTCTTCCCTCTCAACCTTCCTATGCATTCAGGCAAACTCCCTTATTCATTCCATGTAACAGTGTTCCAAGGCTGTGGTCCCCGCTCCACCCTCACTCCTCTCTGGCTCAGTCTTCATTATATGAAGGTGCTGAGCTAGAGTAATAGCCACTCAACCCAGCAATTAGTCTCCTTCACATGCTAACAGGTGAAAGTTCTGGAAACACATCCTGACCTAATACTTTTAACAGCTCCTAGACACCGCATAATAGCCAGTAATCTCAATAGCCCTGTATTCCAGTCCTTTCATTTTGGCATCTTCTCTCTCTCCTTCCTGTAACCACCACAGGTTCTTCCTGCCCGCTGCACTAACAAAGAACATGACATTGCAGTAAAGAAAGAGTTTACCTGATGCGGGGCCAGCCATGCCAGACAGGAGATGGTGTTATTACTCAAATCAATCTCATCAAAGGCTCAGAGGGAGGTTAGGAATTTTTCAGACAGTTTGGTGGGCAGGGGGCTAGAATATGAGTGTTACTAATTGGTTGAAGATGAAATCACAGGGGTGTGGAAAATGGCCCACATGTGCCAAGCCCACTTTTGGGTGGGGGGCACAGGACTGATTGAGTCACAGGTCCCTGTGGGGCCATCTGCTAGAAACGCAAAAGCCTCAAAAGATATCTCAAAAGCACCACCTGAGATTCTGTAATAGTGATGTTATTTACAGGAATAATTGGGGAAGTTGCAAATCTTGTGATGTCCAGAATAATGGCTAGTAATTATTTAACTACATCTACATCTTAGTAGAATTCAAGTTTCTCTCATCCTTCTAATTTGGTAGCCTTTCATTGGTTTTATAAGGGCAGTTTCATTTTAGGGAAGGGCTATTATCATTTAAACTATAAACTAAATTTCTCCCAAAGTTATCTTGGCCCACACCCAGGAATGAGTAGCCAATCAGCCTGTGAAGCTAGAAACTAGAGTCAACCATGTCAGATTTGTCTCACTGTCATAATTTTGCAAAGGCATTTTCAATCCTCTACCTCCTCCGTAAATGTCCCCAGACTTACCTGTGCAGCTTCACTTCTGGCAGGTCTTCCACCTGAAATTCCACTCTTTCCTCTCCCCTCCCATGCTTGCGTTTGAAAATATGAGCCATGAGGGGTCAATCCCAATTTTATCTCCTTAATGCTTTCCTGACACATTAAATCAAGTTGCTATCTCTTACGGATTCCTTTAGTGCTATGTCATACTTTATATCTATTAATTTCTACAATTATTTTTATTTGTTAAGGTCCAGTTTACCTAATACATTTGGATTATCTTTGAGATCAGGTACTATGTCTTTTTTTTTTTTTTTAGACAAGCTCTTGCTCTGTTGCCCAGGCTAGAGTGCAGGGCATGAACACGACTCACTGCAGCCCCCATCTCCTGGCCTTAGGCATCCTCCCACTTCAGCCTCCTAAATGTAGCTGGAATTACAGGTGCGTGCCACCATGCCCAGCTTGTCTTTCTTTTGTATTTGTTGTAGAAATGAGATATTGCTTTATTGCTCAAGCTGGTCTCAGACTCCTGGGCTTAAGCCATCCACCTGCCTCAGCCTCCCAAGTGATGGGATCACAGGCATGAGTAACCACATCTGGTCTCAGGAACTATGTCTTAATCATCTTTGCTTCTATGTTACTACACTGTATGTAAGAACACCTCAATACATTTCTGTTGAAATATTTTTAAAAACAGTATTTCAATTTCATATATATTTTCAATTTTAGGATATAAATTTGGCTTCTATTTTGAAATGACATTATTTCTGGACATTATTATACATCCAATGGGATTATAATATATTGCATTAATATATTGATTTTACTTAAGAAGATGATCAAGGATTAGCATATAAGATCCATAATTTAATTAAAGTAACATGAGGCTTAAATGCATCTTAACAAAATAAGAATTAACATTTAAATTACATTTGTTGAATTCATTTATCTTCTCTTTTTCAGGCTGGGTTATAAGAGTTTGGACAACTAAATTAAATTGTTTTACTTCAGCTTAAAATGGGGAAAATTCAAATGTTAATACTTGCCTGTGGGATTTAGCTGTCCCCAAATTACTAGATTTTGTTTCTTCCAATGAGACAAAGAATTTTTTTATTTTTCTCTCAGGGAAAAACATGAGCATTTTTTTTCTCTTGGGGAAAAACATGAGTAACCTAAGCATTGTACACTTAGTGTTTAATTCCTTGATTATTGCTCTTTAAAAAAGTAAATCTCCATAGCAGGATATAATCTTTTCAATTTCTGCATCTTCAACCTTATTAGAAAATGTGTACACATTCAAACATACACATATATCTTGGATTGAAGCACTATAACAAATAAACAGACCAATATGAAAACTCAAGGAATTCTTTCTTGTATATCACCATTTCACTTTTAGAAATCCCAGATTTTTTTTTTTTTTTTTTTCTGAGACATTGTCTCTGCCACCCAGGCTGGAATACAGTGGCAGGAATATGGTTCACTGCAGCCTTGATCTCCTGGGCTCAAGCAACCCTCCCACCTTAGCCTCCCAAGTAGCTGGAACTACAGGTGTGAAACTACCATGCCCAACCAAGTTCCAATATTAACTTATTTAATATATTTCATATTTAATATTATATATAATATTAATATATTAATACCCATATAGATTGTCTTCATTTTCCATTGAATAATTTGTTTTGTTATTATCCTGATATGGGTTCATTGCCTGAATATAAAAGTCATCATAATTTTTCTTTGTTTCTTTTTTAACCTATCAAACATTTCTTAGTCCCAACCTACTACTGTTATCTACAAATCCTCCCATATTCTCAATATATAAATATGTGGTATTTAACTACTCACACATCCACAAGAATAAGCATGTCTTTAGGAGATGCAGCTCCTTGGATGTACCTGAAACAAATATCATAATAAATGCTTTTCCCTTCCAAAATATCAAACACTGATATTAGTTGAATTGATATTTACTGATCTCTGAGACAAGGTTTTTTCCCCCAAGCAAAGACCCATTTCTATCTAAGCAGACAATGGTTTTCTTTTCATATTCTTCAATGTCAGTTTGATAAAAGCAATATTCAATATAACAATAGAGATGTCAGAAGCATAACATTTTTCAATATTTATAACAAAAGATGAAGAATTATATTTTAACTTTGAGAAGAACATTTTTCCTGGGAAAACAATTATCTAAACTCCAATTGTTGACCAATTAAAGGTTTAAAAGTCACTTTAATGAATAATAGATTGTCATATTTTTAAATGTAAAAAAAATAAGCACAAAAAAACAGATAAGTTGTTAGGAACATTAAAAAGCAGTATCAACAGAAAAGAAATATAAGTGGCCAATAAAGAGATTAAAATTAGGCAATATGTGATGTTATTACCAAGAATTTCAAAGGCTCTCAAACTTTACAGTGTTTAAGAATCACCTGGGGTATCAGTTCAGAATATTAATTTCCAAATTCAGCCCTGTGGAATCAGAATCTCAGCATTTTAAAGAGACTCTAGAAGACATTTACACAGATGGTTCAGTGGTTGTGGACAGAGATCAACTTGACTGTGTATGACTGGCCCAAAAAGCTCACTCACACTGCCTGGCCACCTACTGGAACGCGGCCTGACTTCTCCAACAGGAAGGGCTGCACCTGACCTCAATTTTTTACTCATCCCTGAAGCCATCACTGTAAATGTAAGTTCTCAGGAGGTTGCCAGTTAACTTTCCAGTTAGTTTTCAGACAACATACAGCACAATTAGTTCTATGTGTTGAGGAAGCAGTTGGAGTTTATAACCTGCACCCTTGCTTGATAAGAAGGTAAAGTGGCAGAGTTGCAGGTGAATTTTCGTGGACGGCAAACGTGGCTGATGCCTAGTATCTTAGTGCTGGTCAATGGGAAGAGGAGAAGACAGGTCATGTCTGCCTCTACTGATTGGCACCCACTTTCTAAGTCTCCTCCAAAACAACCAATTCCTGAATTCAAACAAGATGATATATTAGTTTTCAGCTCCACTCAACAGCCCTATGGCTCCACAGGAAGAATATGTAAATTAATAATAATTGTCACTATTAAACATAGTTGGTGTTGACATAAATTGCTACTGGGATATTTAAAAGGGCATCTAAAAGCCTCTAAATACATGTCTTTGGAATCAAACTTTATGCTCTTGCAATTTGTCTGAACCCAAGAAAAAAGTCAGAAATAACTTAAATGTCCAATAATAGAAGATTTCGTGAATAAGTTACCATACAGTCTTCATCCAAATGATGGTATGTGTCTTTTCTCATGCATATGTACTCAAATGTTATTGATATGAAAAGTGTGGGATACAAAGCACTATACTGTATATGTGAACTCATTTCTTAATATTTGCACATTAAATACTTTTTTAAAAAGCAATAAGGTACAATTAATCATTTTTAAAAAACCCAAAAGTAGTTGTTTTCCAGTAAGTCCAATAACAAATTATTGGTGTTCTTCCAGCTTTATGTTAGGAGAACAAGTTGCTTCAGTAGTGAGGAACAAATAAAACTTCATTTTGGAAAAAAAATCAAACCTAAGCTATATGAATATAACTAGGGGCAGCTTTTACCTTGGGGCCAATTCTCATTAGTTCACTGCCAGAGGCAAATTATCTCCTACTCTATCTCATCTCTGTTGGAGCTCTACTCCAAGCAAACTGGGATCCCTGCCATAGAAATCCCTACCAGCTAAGAGGTGAAGCACTGAGATTAAATATAAAACTTAAAGCAGTCCATTTGAAATGAATGTGATAAGTGGGTTCAACTATATTAATTAGCAGTACCCACTTGAACTCATCATTTTCATTTACCTTTACCTATATTTACTTATTTTTAAAAATCAGATCACTTTCAATAAGTAGTTAATACTCATCCTAATAATAAAAAGATTTCGACTTTTTAGCAAATATATATCTTCTTGCCTATATAATCTTTCATGGCTAGCTAAAAATTCTTACCATGGTCTTCTGCGTACATCATAAAGGTCAATCTTGTTTGGAGTTCTACTATTATCAACCCATGGTGAAGCTAAAAAAAAAAAAAAAGAGAGAGATATTAAATCAAAATATTAGACACACTCTAAAAATAATGAAGCTTTTTTAAAAATCACAAAATGCAATAGATACGTAAGTTCACTTATGTACTTCAATGTTCAAATGGGAGATGTCATTTTTAAGCCCTCATAATATATTGCTTTAACATGGAAAACACCACAGCAGTACAAGAAGGAAACCAATGATAGTCAATTCTCTTTTTACATGTTATTTCAAAAATAAATTTACATATACAGTTTTTTTTGGGTGCTAGCTTAATATGTTTTAGTAGGTGTCCAGAGGTTATAACATTTTTCTAACAGAAAACTTATGTGCCACTAATGAAAATTGTGCTTTCAATTATTTTCTCCCTATATTTTCATTCAATGTCATATTCTCTTGGTCTATATAAGACAACTGTTTTTCTTGAGTTTTTATGTAATAGAATTTTACCCAGTCCATGTTAAAATGATAACGAAAAGGTCAGCTGTAATTAACTCCATAGAAAGCTGTTTTCTTTAAATTTATTGTAATGATATGAAGTAATTCAAGCGCAGATTCAACAATCTTGTATGACTTTCACAGCCTTTATCATTTTGCAATAATCAGAAAAAACTTCATCTAATTGTATTGATTTTTAAATGCAATTAATTTAGATCTATTCTAATTAAATTGATACATGCTTTAACTAAAATGCTTTACAAAGCTTTACATACACGCATACCTTAGACCTAATGAAAAAAATAAATGCTGATGAATTGGATGATAATTTCATGCTAAAGAAGTCCCTGTCCTTGAACATGTTTAAACATATGACTCCTGGGAAAATGCCTAATTCATATGACTTATGTTCCCCAATCAATTTCGTTTTTCTGAGGAACTATGGAAATTATGAAGAACTTTACTCAGAGTCAGGTTTATTAGCCAATTAAGATAATTTGGCCAATTAGGATACGTCAGAAACTATATACAACTAAACTCCTCCTTGACTGTGAAATTTTTTTCTTATTAGTAGCTATATTAAAAAATGATTTATTCATTTTAAATGACTAATCATATTTACATAAAATAGCAAGTTTAAATACAGCACTCTTCCAACCACCATTGACACAGTCAGTGTAACTGAAATGGTGAGCTTACTGAAATTTGTTCAATTTGCACTTGCAGAGAGTGAGAGTCTGCGATGTAAAATAATCCTTTGTGTGTGTGTGTGTGGTAGTGCTAGAATTAAGTAACAAGCATGCTGATACATACATCAGTTCACTTTCGTTATCCCTCTATAATATCTGACTCTCCAAGATGGGGTCTTAGCAATACCTAAAACTTTATAGAAATTGTATCCTTCTTTCAGTACCATGTTATGCTGATAATACATCTACTGCCGCTCAACTCCAAATGCACCCTTCTACCTTGCCCTATGAAAATGGATCTGAGCCTTTTAAATACTTTTCCTTTATCAGATGGCACATTTTCAAGGCTTGCCTGCAAATGATGCAAAACAGACACTGAGTGAGAAAAAGGATTTTGCTTCCTTGTTTTGGTTTGTTTGCCCACAGGCTCTTGTAGCATGTGCTGCTGTCTGGTGTCTGTCTCCTGCACTGACTGTATATTCTCCAGAGCTCAGCTCCTACAGTGTTGGAGTTTGCCCAAATTGCCCACTCCTGCAACATGGCCAGCTTCACCAGGCTCAGGCTCTAATTCTGTCACCTGTACCCCTCCAGCCCCACCCCCTGCCCCAGGTATTTTTGTAGAGGAGAGCTTACAAGGAAAGACCTGGAACCTCACAGGGTAAATTTGCAGCAAATCCTATCAGTGTGACATCACAGTGACTTCTCCACCTTGGTGGGCCATGACCATGGCCTCTACAAGGTGTGAACCTCAGCCTGGGAACTGGGGAATTAGGAGCTCTGCCTTGGGCACTCTACCTCAACCCTAGAGGCAGTTGTTATTACATATTAGATTATGTAATATTATATCTGATACTCATAAATCCTTTAGAGTTGTCTGTACTTTTAGCCAATCCCTTATTACTCCAATCCCCATTGTAGATAATTTTTTATTAAAAAATAGACTTTCCCTGTTCAAGATATTATTTTTTTTCTGTCTCCTGATTGAACCAAGACTGACACAAACGTATGGGGTAGATGAGAGAAGTGATTAGTTACCACTGCCAATATGACAGCAGCAATCCTGAGTTAAAAGTGGTGTGCAATGAATCTGATAAACAACTTAAAGAAATTGGAATTTGAAAGTTATGATTCAATTAGATTTTTGAATTGTTTGCCAATCACATTCATCTAGGATTTCTGTTGTCACTACCATTGCTAATTGAAATTAACTGTGATATATATTACTATGTTCAATAAAATGTATATCTTTCTTTAAGGAAAGAAAAAAGTTAAAAGGCTATCATTTACAGTATGAGCCAGGCTATTACATTTTAATACTGTTTATAACCTTCGGTGGTTTATATTTTAAAATATTAATAATCTTCTCTTAGAAGTTTTCTGAGATATTTACTCTTAGGTAGTAGCCCTTGATTAAACCAAATTAAGATATTAATGTTATGGTAAAATTGAACAACATAACTTCTTCTGTGATATTACTCATTCCCTTGTAAAATCCCATCATGTCATTTAAATAGTTCATTCCTTATATACACTCAGAATTATGAAAGATCAAAGAGTAAAAAAGCTAATAACCATACATTGTAATTCCCTGAAATAATCAGTTTCAAAACTATGCACAGTGAAAACTGCATGTTTAGAGAGGGAAAGAGAGCTTCCAAAATTCCTGTAAAAAGTGAAATGCTGCTCAGTTTAGATGACTTTTTACTGTTCTAGGAAGATTTGGGGACAGCAGAAGAGAGAACAGAAAATGACAGTTCACAATGTAGACATCTCCTTTTTGAATGTCATCATTAAAGGTGATAACAATGATTTACAGGAATGTTTTCCCCTAATCAAAAATGAACCATTAGTGTGTCCTTTACTAAATCTACTGGTCTACCATTTACTTCACCTTATACATAGGATGTGTTATATGTGTTATCAAATTGTTGATTTAAGCAGGTATTTACTTGTACATTAACTCAGAATACTAATATATGTAATAGGAAAATATTCTTGAGAAAGTATGCAGATTTTAGTGACATTTTCTGGTTAATATGGTCTAAAAATAATAGCAAAGTACCCATTTTTTTTTTATTTCAGCTGCTAGGAAAGAATAAAGCAAATAATGATGCATTGAGTACTGATTCTCTTGGTAGAAATGTCAAATGACAGCTAATTGCATTTCCCAATTAAAAAGTTCAAGTGTATTTTTTCAATTCTAAAAACTTCACAGTCTTAGTCTCAGGATAATTTTAAAAAGTAAATTTCATATACTCAACAATGCCATTAAAAGTCACTCCTGGTCCTTTGCCTAGATCTAATTGGTGGACCATTATTTTCGGTTTGTCTCAATCATCTCCTATAGAATATTAGTCATGGCTCTGAACTGCAAGCCAAGATAATCAATTGGGACTATTTTCAAGCCCAAATTATTTCACTAAATGTGTACTGCATAGCTCACACAATTTTCATAAGTTTCAATGTTGCTCAATTACTATCATCCCAGAATGGATTCTCCACAGTCCCTAATTTGCACCATGGCTCCAATAACCAAGTTCAGGGTAGATAACTGTCATTAGAAGAATGTGGATTATACCCACACCAAGGTGCCAAAAAATCTAGGAAAGTGAATAGCTGGCTTTTCAGATTTTGAGTTATCTGCTCCCGAATACAACTTTTAACCTGGAAAATACTGAAAATACAGGAACAAGATTCTATGTTAGCCAGGGTAGCACAAATGCCTTAATGAAAAATCTGAAATCTTTGGTATCTTAGTATAGTAAAGTACTTCTAACTCAAATAACAGGCTAAGTTGTGCAGGGTGTGGAGAGTGGTAGTGCATGGATAGATTGTGCTCCAGGCAGTTATGCAGAGTCTTAAAGCTGGCAGAGCTTTTGCCTCCTTCAGCACTTGGATTCCAAGGGCATCCAGGACATTGGGCTTGCAGCTGCTAGATGGAGGGAGGAAGTGTGGAGAAGGCACACTCTAGTCCTAACGATCTCAGGCTGGAAGTGACACATATTACTTTCACTCATTTTCTATTGGTATGAACTTGCCACATGGTCCTACAGAGACCAAAAGGTGGGAGAAATGTAGTCCCTGCCTAGCCAGGGACTACATTTTTCTTTTTTAAAAGAAAATTTTAAAAGAAATTTTTTTTTAAAGAAAATTTTTTAAAAGAAAATTTCCCAATGGAATGGGAAGACAGAACTTTGGTGGACAGCTAGCAACTTTGGTGGACAGCTAGCAACCCTGGTCACAGGTACAAATGAACAATTTAAAAATTAGTAACATCCAATACCTATTAGAACATCAAATTTTCTGTACTCAGCAATGTCTTCAAGTAATCCACCATGGAGATGACGGAGATGAGGATAAGCTAAATTTAGAACCTAACAAATAAATAAAACATACCAGTATTAAGAATTATTTCTAGACTAAATTTTAGGACTGAGGTGGTTTGCACAAGAAATTTACTGGTGAAAAGAACAACTGGAAGTCATCTGGGCATTGTTGTTGATGTTGTTTGTGTTACTAACGAAACCACAAACCTGGCCTGTAGAAATGTAATTGAACCCTAAAGCAACTTTTGGGCACTAAACTTGCACCAGGAACAGCAAGCTATAAAAGTTCTTTAGCCTCAAGCACACCCCTTCAGATGTGTCAGAAAGTGTTTTAGACAAGATAGTTACTCCCACAGAACACTACCAGAAACAGAGAGATGAGCTAACCAAGAAATACAGCTTTACACAAGAGTAGGAGTATTTCTTTGTATTTCTTGCCTGATAGAATGGGATAGGGTGAATGGGTCAGTGATTGTCCTGTATTTCTCACTCTCATTTCACAGATGGGAGTTTTTATCATAGTTACGCAGCAGATATGACCAATGAGTATTACATATTTGGGCAGCAATGGGAATAGGGTAGAGAAAATAACTGGTACAAGGCTCTATTATAGGTAGTCAAATTAGGAAACATCCTACCTGATGGAGAGAACTGCATGTGACTCAGAGATCCTAGATTTTATTCATTTGTTGGGAATTTGAATCATCTACGGGGAGGAGCTGAGTATGTTCTCCACGTGGGGAAAAATGGTATGCACAGATATTTGAAATGCCAGAAGAATGAACTGTAACAGGGCTTCAATATGCATTTCCTCCTCCTTCCTTCTAGTAAGAGTCCTCATGACTGCCCTGCCAGAAATTATACTTTTCAGTTTCTCTTGTCATGATGTAGCCATGTGATCAAATTCTAGTAGATAGGATGTGAGCAAAAGCGATATATGTGTGATCCTTCAATCACTCTTGTTGCCTTCTACTAATTTTCCCCTGTCTTCTCTTGGCCTCAAAAGTTTTATGATGGTATTGAGCCCATGTTAACCAGACAGATGAGGACAACAACCTAAGGAATGGCAGATAGCTGAAACCTCAGTTGCTGGATGACACCATGGACCAGGGTTACCCTAAGCACTGATTACCTATTCGGTAGAAATTTTACCTCAGAGTATTTTTTAAATGTTTCATTATATTGATTATTAAGTAATTGAGTCAGTACCTTGATACAGGTCAGGACTTTTCTCAATCATGCAACCTGGGTCAAGTATTAAAGCTAAGAATGCACAGGAGGCAAAATCTTCAAGGGGTGTTTTGAGTAACTGACGGAGTACAATTGGAATGTTCGTAACACAAAGAGATGATGAACGCTTGAGGTGATGAGTACCCCCGCTAACCCTGATGTGATTATTATACATTATATGCTTGTATCAAAATTATATACCTGCTATGTGCCCATAAAAATTAAAAACAAAAATAAAAAACTTAAAAAAATCTACTTCACTGTATTGCTCTCATTCCCATATACTTTTAGGAGAGTTTTATTTTGTTCCCAGGAAACTGCTTATTGCCATATAAGACTTCTAGTGAGTCCCAAGTAAACGGTCCCAAGTAATCAGTTACTTCTGAAAAATAAAAATCATTCCCAGATGGAATTTTCAAATGTTGAATGTCTCAAGCTTTATGGCTTAGAATCATCAAGGAGATTCACAGGCAGAAGGGAAGCCTGGAAAGCAAGTATTCCAGGTGAGTAAATGTTCATATGAAGAGTCTATTCTCTTGTCATTTTGAAATTGTCTTCCCACGTTGGATCTAGCCTAGTGCAGAAATTAAAATCATGAATTTGGGAACCAGCCTACCTGGATTTTTCACTGGGTGCATGAATTTGGATAAATTATCTTTTTTTTTTTTTTCCCCCCCCAGTAAAATGGGACTAATAATGCCACTTACTAGGATTACAGCTAAGACGTAATGAATTGTGCATATAAACACTTAGAACCACATTTGGCACAAAATAAGCACTGCATTTACAGATACCTGAAACAGTATCACTGAGTCACTGGAACTACTTATAGATTAAAGATTTTTTAAAATAATAGATTTTTATAGGATATGCTTAGATGTTAACCACTTAAAATTATGTTCCTGTGACTGAGGCTTGAACATGATACTATTTCCCCATCTGACTCCATCTCCCTGATGCAAGCTGGTGTCACACTGTCAACAAAACTTTCTAGACATCTAAAACTGACTTCATGATATTAGCCTCAGAAACCTCATGGAGAATACTGACACAGATGAGAGGACAGGATGGGCAAGATATGCAGACAGGGACCTAGAAAACAGTAGCTCTATGTTCCTTAACGTTCTCCAGCTGCTTGTTCTCCTTGTTTCATTTTTATTTAGAAACTGATTCTCTACAATTCTACTCTAAAACTCTCTTTCAGTTATAGTACTTATGATCTTGACTTATTTATCCAGCTTAAAAAATACCTATTATACACTATATACATGAAACTGTGTTAGGTGATATGAGGCACACAAATGTGTAATTAACTATCTCTCACTGCATAGATTGCAATGGTTTTTAAAATGGCATATGCAAAATAAATTCTGGAAGAAGGTAAAGTTCGCTATCTATTGTAACATATACAAAAACAGAATTATCTGAGAGAACAAAATGAAGAAAGACTGCTTTTGGGCAAGTCTTCATATATTGGTATTTTAATGTATTTATTTTATTTCAATTTTTTTTGAGATGGAGTTTCACTGTTGTTGCCCAGGCGTGAGTGTAATGGTGTGATCTCGGCTCACTTGAACCTCTGCCTCCTAGGTTCAAGTGATTCTCCTGCCTCAGCCTACCAAGTAGCTGGGATTACAGGTGCCCACCACCACAACCAGCTGATTTCTGTGTTTTTAGTAGAGATGGGGTTTCACCATGTTGACCAGGCTGGTCTCGAACTCCTGACCTCAGGTGATCCGCCTGCCTCGGCCTCCCAAAATGCTTTGATTACAGGCGTGAGCCCCCACTCTCGGCCTGCATTTTATTTTGAATGAACGATAAGATGCAATCGACCAGAGATAGGCTCTAGGAACTAGGCACACAGAGATACAAAAACAAAAAGGCAGATTTGTAGAATAGAAAATAAAACAAAAATATTAAAAGGGGAGAAAATGTAATACAGGGGTAAACAATGAAGTTTGAACTGTACATTAAGAGATAAAACTGGAGATGTAGGTTGAATTAGAATCTTTGGATAGTCTCAATGTCATGGTAAGAGAGCCAGATGCCATTAACTAGACAATGCCAGCTTGTATAATTCACCAGACAGCTGATAATCCAACTCTACCCCACATCACTTTTATTACTTTTTATTTTTTTAGATGGAGTCTCAGTCTGTTGCCCAGGCTAGAGTGCAGTGATATGATCTCGACTCACTGCAACCTTTTTTCCCAGGTTCAAGCAATTCTCCTGCCTCAGCCTCCTGAGTAGCTGGGATTACAGGTGTCCGCCACCACACCTGGCTAATTTTTGTATTTTTAGTAGAGATGAGGTTTCACTATGTTGGCCAGGCTGGTCTCAAACTCCTGACCTCAGATGATCCTCCCTCCTTGGCCTCCCAAAGTGCTGGGATAACAGGCATGAGCCACTGCACCTGGCCCTCCACATCATTTTGAAATAATTTTACTAGCTCTTTGCTTGCATTATATTTTAGTGTGTTTACAAGTTTTCATCCACCTATGAACTCCTCCAGAAAAAAAATCTCTTACTGGTATTAGAATCCTCAGGATATCTGTTTCTTCAGAAACAGGAGTTCTGCCTTGTTCTTATCAGTCTTTCCTCCTTTGTCCAGACTTAATTACACTGATGTAATCAAATAATTTTGAATTTTAATTTTGTTTCTGGGCAGTGAGTCTCGGTATTTAGGATATTCAGATGATATCACTCTATTGGTGGGAGAATGACTTTGATATTTCCACTGTAATATTTCCAAAAGTTTTTTTTTCTTTTTTTTTTTTAATTATACTTGTTCTGGGGTACTTGTACATAACGTGCAGGTTTGTTACATAGGTACACGTGTGCCATGATGGTTTGCTACACCCATCAGCTTGTCATTTACATTAGGTATTTCTCCTAATGCTATGCCTCCCCTTGCCCCCCATTCCCCGACAGGCCCTGGTGTGTGATGTTCCCCTCCCTGCGTCCATGTTTTCTCATTGTTCAACTCCCACTTATGAGTGAGAACATGCGGTGTTTGGTTTTCTCTATTTCCAGAAATTTTCTGTAACTTATAAACAATGGGCAGAAACCCATACACAGACACATGGTATTACAGCCAAGGATAAATCACCATAATTAAAAAAATAAAAGCCCTTTTAACAAAGCGGATTACTGGTAATACTGAAGATGCCAGATAATACACTTAAAACATTTTTACTTAAAGTGATACCTGTCTGTCAGCAGGAGTAGCAGTCAACAAGGACAAGTTGGGTAGTTAAATGAAATATTCAATAAAGTAAATGGTACACAAACACTTAATCCTTTAGATATCCCATAATGCAGTCATTAAGTGACTTGGAAATAAGCGTGAGCACAGTAAGTTCTATGAGGCAAGTGTTGGGGTGGGCTTACTGGGAAATAATGTTAGATATGTGCTCCATAGAGAAAACCATGAAGTCTGACAGGGAAACATGTTTCTTATTTTTGTAAGCAAATACATTCAATTAGATGACAATAATGACATCGCTAAAAACATAAAACAAACTATGATTCCATAGGAACGAGTTTCCTAGTTTTGTAAGCCAAACTCTTAGATGATGGTGATAGTGATAGATTTCTTTGAAAAGTTTATATTTAGCGTACCTGAGAAGGTGCTTGAAACATCTGATTTTTTGACAAAAAATCTTTTTCATTTTTCATAATCAAGTATACTGAACATAATGAATTACACAGCAAAGATGTTCTATGCATCTAAAAATGAATGACATAAGTATAGAAATTTGGTAACACATAAAGAAAAAAGAAACAGATTGAGATATGTATCTTAGAAGTTGAAAACAGCTAAAGTTTTGTAGCAATTCTTATTTACACATTTTGCATATAGTGTTATCCCCAGTCAAATTACAAATGGCTCCCATTTTTATATTGCCATCCTGTTTACCTACTCTAATCTGTGAGCAATAAAATCAATTATTTAGTCAGTTTAGGTATGACTGAATCCATGGCTGACCATAAGGTGAACAATTATTACAACTCTGTAATAATCTGTGAAAAATAAGACAGATTCAGGTAAGAGATAAGGTTATACAAAATGCAACAAAAATGCTACAGAATTGCCTTCATAATCAGGATGAATTCAGAATTTTAAAACAGTATATCATCCTTTTGTGTATGTGTAAGATGCATCCCACACACAATACAATTGGTGGATAGTATATAGCAAAGAAAACCATGTAATACGAAACCAGTGCTTGAGCGTAAACAGAGCTATTTGTACCCTCTTGTCAACACCTCAAACTTTACTGTTCTAAGTTAAACTCATCACTTTACTCCCAAAATAAAAACTTTTGATTGTTAATTTTAGTAAACAGCTTTGATATTCTCACCCATTCAGCTTAAAAAATGGTACTCAACTTAGACTCTACGTCAGTCATTAAATTCATGTTTTTAAAAAATGAAGTCTGATATCATCATTTCTATTTAAGAATTCTTAATTCCTATTTGATCCCTTGTTCAGATCTTTAAAATTCCATGTCTGACCATTAAAATAGCATATCCTCTGGTCAAGTTTCCCCATGTCTTTCTCCTTCTAATCATAATAATAAGTGCTTTAATCATAGCATTACAGTTCCCAAAATGTTTGTGGCACTTTGCCTACACATTAAATCCCAAACCATTCTGACATGCAAGGCCATATAATCCACATTAATAAAACTTTTGATTCAATATTACTTTTTCTATAACAAACTATTGGATTAACTGACCTCACTAGTCTCCAACAGTAGTTGTTCATCCCCTTGTATTTTTACTTCATGCCATTCTTCCCTCCAGAAACATTTTGCCTTTTCTTCTTCACTGACTTGATTTTCAATCCAAAGTTCATAAACCTCTTTTATGACTCTGATCCATAATGACCTCTTCTTTTTCAAAATTTCTATAGCAAATCTATTGCTACTGTCTATTTAAGTGACTTGGTATTTAATCATTTAATAATTTGTATTGCAATCTAAATTTAAGATGTATTTAATTTAGATGTATAAGTTTTGACTCCCTAGATTTAAATTTTCTAAAAGGCAGAAACAACTTGTTATTTTAAAACACAAATGTGCACATAGTAACCACAGCAGAGATGCTTTTTGTTTCCCAATATCTCTTTTCCTCTTCTTACTTAGTACAGCCCCCTGCCATTTAGCTGGATATATGGCCATTTTGAAGGTAGCTATGACCAAGAGACCACTAAATTCTGGCCAGAAACAAACAAAAGAGAATGTTTTATGTGATTTCCAGGAAGTTCCCTTAAAAAGGGGGGCACAGAACAACACCATTCTTTGCTTCCAATAAAGAGCACAAGTAACAACAATAAGGCAGAGGCCATGCTCAGAGAAAGAGTAATGAGATCTGGGGTGCAGATCCCTTATTTGTATAGTTTCCCTACCTGCCACAGTCTATGTTAACTCTGATTGACACGAGTAAAAACCCTTACATAGTAAAAACCCTTACATATAAATCACTATTATATATGTTAGGTTCCTTTATTATAATCTCATAGTTTTGAAATTAACAAATGAGGTAGGGCAGAGAAAGAACAAATAATAAGACATTAAGTAAATTTCACATGGAGATGAAGTAGATTTTTAGTTTTCTCTGTTTTTTAATAAATACAACTAATTGTCTAAAAAAAGAATAAGTGCTGGCTATATTGGCATTTCAATAAGCCACTGATTCCTAATAACAATTCCAATTACTGCAACAATTGGTACAATTTCAGGAAACATTAACAGGTGAAATGACCAGTTTGTACCTATGGTTTTTACGACGAGTAAGAATTCACAAAGTTGATAGCTATTGAAAGCAGTTTTTAATAACATTAAAGTTAATTTATATAATAAATTAAGAGCTTCTGAAGGAAAGAACTTGCAAGATAAAATGATTTTCCAATGAGCACATATTCAAGGAAGGCATCATTAAATATGAGTTCCTAATCATATCTATGCCATGAGCTAGCTGTATGACTAGGGCTAGTCACTCTACTTATCCTGCAAAACAAAGACTGTGGATGTAGCAAACGCTACAGCCGGCTATAAAGCAGACAAAATTAATGCTTGCTTTGGGAACCATTTTGTTCAACCATCCCAAGTTACTGATGAAGAAATAGGTACAGAAATATAATATGACTTAGTTGAAGTACAAAGTGATGCCGATGACAACTTTTATATGAACCCAGAACTCCTCATAGTCTACCTACCTTCCAAGAAGGAGAGGAGAAACAGAAAGAAGAGGGTGGAGAAAGACGAAAAAAAGAAAAAAGAAGGAAGAAGAAAAAGGACAGATACCAATGATTTTCATAGCTTATTTCCATATACATCAACAAAATTATAAAGCAGGCTAATGTTCAGTCCACGGACAGACAGCAAGAGTTTAAATCTCCACTAATTACGAAACTACTTTTTTGAGTCAGCATAGGTGCATAGGCACCTTTATATTACCCTAGCTCTAGAGATCTCACTGGAAGTCAGTGTTTCTACATTTAAATAATCTGGTAAATGAAAATAATGAGAGTACTCTAACTTTCCCCTACATCTGGGCAATATACTCCAAACAGATTTAGTGCTTCTTATTCTCTTAACAATTCTACAATTTAAGCATTGTTATCCTCCTTGTTTCACAGCTGAGG